>NC_137223.1:9845000-10347500 GCF_949987685.1 Ammodytes marinus | reverse complement strand
TGTTCTGTGGCATGTCTAAACCCCCATGACTTGCTTACGCGCCTCTCCTTCTTCTATCTCTACAGGTACTTAACCGCAGGCATGGGAATTCATACGGCATGATACAGGAAACACACACACACACACACACACACACACACACACACACACACACACACACACACCTTAACACTTACATCTCGGTGGATCTTCTCCTCCAGATCCTGGTTGATCCTCTGCAGCGCTGAGTAGCTGCTTTGTATTCTAAACAACACAACAGACAACATTTCTCACTTGTAAATAATAGTTTGTTCGTACATATGCAGTGTACAGCAGCAGCCGGAGGACTCTGGAAACTGAAAAATAAGCATAACGGCAGGCTCAGCAGTATAGGAGTCAGTATAGGAGCTGCATCGCATGGTCGCAACGGCCTCGGTTTATACATCCCACGGACTCTCACTCCACTGACAGTGATTTAGTGAGAGTTATATTCTGTTATTTGCACCCCAGAAGGCATAGACACACTGTACTGTACGTGGCGACATGTGAGCATCACCCTCTCTTTGCCAGTGTATCCCAACACAGAAGGGTCATGAGATAAGTTTAAGGTCAGAAGATGATCAAAGGAAGAAATCAAGTTGAAATGGTCATTTTCTTTGACTTTTTTTTTGTCTATCCTCCAATAAAGTAAAACAAAAAAATATATTAAATAAAATAAATACACAGAAAATAAACAACACTGTCATGAATTGAATTATCTTATTCTAGCCTGCTTGTCTGAGACAATTAACGGAATCTGCATTTATTGTTTCAATGAATCCTCCCAGAGAGGATTCATTTGAAATTGCATGTATTCTCTTTTGCAGGAAAACCATAATTTTTATGCTCAAGTATTAAATCATTAAGTGCATTTATTCAGTCTAATACTATGAGGAAAGGGTCAGCTGGTCCTCTTAAGGCTATAAGAGTCTCCCTCTCCTAAAACCTCCACAGTATGTTACATCTCCCCTGAGCATTAAAATCATATATTCACTGAACCAGAACCCAACACTGGCTAACTTTAGAAACCAATGGGTAAACACTGAATTTTGAAAGTTCAGTGCAGCACTTCATACACTATAAATGGTGTAATGGTTAATTTATGATGACAACATTCCAACACTCTGGTTCAATTTAAACTGTGGCCATTTTGGGATGTTATTGTGTCCATGTCACATGATGTGGGACTGAACTGTCTTTGTGATTATGTCCCCTGTCCATCCTCGGTGTCTTAGTGCAAACAAGCTTTACAAATGAAATAAAAAGCAATCTTAAAACAATAAATAACAATATAACACTCACTGTGTACTTTTTCCCTAACAGGAACCCCACTTATTTTGCACTTCAAAGCTTGTTTACTGTGTCTTTGGGTGTACATCTGCATAATTTGTATAGAGCCTATTTTGGCTTCAGGTGGACATAATAAATTGCCTTAAAATATGGCAGGTGATTTGGGCCAGATGAACTTCCAAAACAATTGAGGTTTGGGATGAATTGTGGGGTATCCTCTTTGTTTTAATGTTCCATGTATCCCGACCGATATAGCAAGAATGCAATGCTAAATAGGTGGATTCCTCTCTTAAGGTGGAAGTGTAAATTCAGGACTTTTCCTTGTGACGGAGTGGTATGTTTTGGTATATTTGACTTAATTGAAGGAGTTTTATACAGTATGTCTTTTTACCTGCGCAGCTTATCAGTGAACTTGTCCAGTTCCTCCTGTGCTCGACGCAGCTCTGTCTCCAGGTACTGCCGTGTGGAGTCAAACTCGCTCTGCAGCAGCTCCAGCTTGTGTGTTGTGTAGGAAAGCCTCTTCCGCAAGTCCTCCTTCTGCTCCAACAATGAGCTGTACACACACACACACACACACACACACACACACACACACACACACACACACACAGCAGATGATTGTGTTCAGGACATATGGTTGAGTTTGTAACTTAGGTTATATGCATATCCAAATAGACTCACAACGGCCTACACATCTTTTTTAATGCCCCCCTGAACGACCATGGTGGTGATGAGAACATCATGAGAGGGAGATAAAAGTGGGAAA
The DNA here is from genome assembly GCF_949987685.1 of Ammodytes marinus. NCBI lineage: Eukaryota > Metazoa > Chordata > Actinopteri > Uranoscopiformes > Ammodytidae > Ammodytes > Ammodytes marinus. Next base: position 10,345,426 of record NC_137223.1, on the reverse strand, counting down.
GTTGCGTGAGAAAGTGCTTTGTTTGAAGGAAAACATGGGACCAAAAACACAAATCTCCAATTAAGAATCCAGGCAGCGGTAAGCAAGGAGCTCCTCTTAAAGTATGTTTCAGTATTAAATCTATGCAGCACATAACAGCAACCATAAATGAGATTGGTCCCATGGGAAAAAAATGAAAAAAAGAGTGAGGGTGTGACCTGGGAGGAAATGTGAGCCAATGAACTCTAATACATCACATGAATGGACTGTGAAGGCTCAGATTTACGAAAGGGCGAACCCCCGCCCCCCCCCCCTCCTCCTCCTCCCCACGTAATTCAGAGAGACAGCACAATGATGACTATTTTCAGATCATGTGCATTACCTGGGCTTCAATCTAATAAAAGGGCAAGTGCGAGTGGGAAAAAGAGGAAATGTCTGTTGCCGTCATGGATATGAGCGTGCACGGCCGGGCTTAATGGACCCTGTATTGATGGACAGATGGAGGAAGGAGAGTAATGAGTCTATCTGCGGCCGAATAGCAGATAGCGGCGTGCGGATGGAGATGGGGTCACGTGGCTCTTTTTCACTTCCTCTCTTTGTCTGTCTTTTAACAAGATCAAAGATACACATGGTTGTGGGCTCAGAAAGACACACACACACACACACACACACAAAAAGAAGAGGGCCTGGTTCTTTTTAATGCTTCCGGGTAACTAGTGGAGGCAGCATCTTGTGTTCAGTTGATTATTTTCGTGTGACTATATTTCTGTAATCAGCGGGATTAAAAGTACGCAGAGCATATCCACACGCACAGTTAAAGGTGGAGTCAGTGATTCTGGAGAAAGCTTGTTGTCAAAATAACTTTTTGTCAAAATCAGTGAATATCTCCTCAGGATCCACTGCCTGCCATTCTGTGTGTGACAATACATTGCCTGGGCTCTGTAAACGGCCTGTATGTTAACAAAGGGACAGTATGTAATCAAAAAGGCCCACCGTAGCTATCAACATGCCCGTTTACAGAGCCTAGGCTGTGTATTAACACTTGTTTTTTTCAGCCCACACACAGTTCTTACAGGCAGCGGATAGGGAGGAGATATTCACTGATTTTGACAAAAAGTTATTTTGACAACAAGCATTCTCCACCTTTAAGTTCAGCTATCTGTAACTTGCATAAATTATTGTGGACTATCGACCACTTTAGCTTGATTATTAATTTAACACTGTCACCAAAACAATAGAAACATTGCTGAATTGGTGCACTGCTGCATACTGCATGTTCACTGGACTCTGCATTTGCTCCTTTTCCTTTGGTTTTTTCTTGCATTTCTAGGTAATGGAAGTAGTGTATGACTAATTCATTGTTATGGTAGAGGTGCAGCAAATATGTGCTGAGACAGAGCTGCAGTCTCTAAGAAATGTAGGAGAAACTGCTAGTTGATTTCAATTTCAGTGAATGGAGATAAACATTCTATTTTTTACGACAAGTAAGGCCATTTGTTTTTTTGTTTGAATTCCAAGAAAAACCTTGCATGGGCATTTTTGGATCTGGTACTGGTGTGTCACAAATCACGTACTTCTGCACTAACACTTTCTATCACCCTCAACGTTTACTATCTCTCCTATGTAGTGGAAGAGATGTGACCACTTGGCAGCAGAGAAAAATGTCAACATAGACAACACTGCCGCGCTGTATGACAGGTGTATTTTATTTATTACTTCATGGTAATTAGATAATAGGCCCCTAAAATTGATTTAGTTTTTCCTCTCAGGATTGCTCGTTAGCCATAGTGCTTTTAAAATGTTTTTTTTTAATCAACATGTTAAGCACAGCTCTGCTGCACCAAGAAATGTTTGTACAAGTGAAACTCCAATCTCTGCTCAATCCCCACTAAATGCAGTTGCAGAAAAGGCAAAGGGCTAAATCAGGAAGTACTTTTTTGGGGAACAAAGGTATATTGTAAATGATCATTGCACATTGGATCTGGAATATTGTTTATGTTGAAGCTGCTGCATCTACAGAGTCAGCGAGTAGAAACAGTATCGCTGCCATAGAATGATTCAATTATTGCCTTATTGGCGTTTCACGGCTTCATTACCCAGCAGGCCTCCACCCCCTGCTCCTCTGTGATTGGCAGGCACTCGCAGGGGGAATACAGGTGTTTGTCGTTTGATATAGGATAAGTTTTAACGTGAAGTGGCTCCAGGGAAAAAAATAAATCAAAACCCCCCCATTAGTGACCTCCTCGGTGAACAGGAGCTGAGTCAGACATAATGAGTGCTTTCATTCCGTTGAGATGAGATGACGAGGCAGCATGACACCTGGGCCGCGAAGAGGTGGAATGAGGATGCTAAAGAGCCACTGGGCGTCGAGAGGAGACACCGTCGTGGGCAGATGAACGGACACAACAGATATTAAAGGTGCAGTGTGTATAATGTAATGTCATTTTTCATAACAGACTTGCTACAAATATTTTGATTAGTGTAAAATAAAAATAGTTTTTTATTTTATTTTCTTAGAATGAGCCTTTTTTATCAACATAGGAGTGGGTCACCCCACACGGAGGCTGCCATTTTGCCATATTTCTACAGTAGCACATACTGGACAAACTTAACGGTCATGTGCATTTTTCGAAGTGGGTGTCCTGGGGTAATGAACCTGTTGGGAGACTAAAAAGAAGTACTTCAGAATAAATACATAGATAAATATATATTTTCCGCATCCCTTAATAATGTCGAAAGACTTGAGGCTAGCTTCTAGCTAGCTAGTTTCTGTAATTATTCGAAAGGGAGGAGTTACCAAGGAAGTGTTGCAATCTAGAACTTTCAACATTTCATGCCACTATACCAATATTACACACTGTACCCTTAAATAAAACGGGGACGGATGGAAAGACGGCGTCTGATTTTTTCGTTCTTACCTCTTTTTCGGGTGTTTGCCGCCATTTCGGGGGACTTTTAAGGCGGTTTTGCCAATGTATATCTTTTTCATGGTTGGTCTGTGTTCCTTCCCTTTCATGTGTTTATAGAGGTTGACCACAGGGAACCGTCGTGTGCGTTATTTCGACCACAAAAAGAAACCAGCTACGTCTGGCCTGCAGAGTTACCAAGTGCTCTACATGGGTTGACCCTGCCGAACAAAACAAACACACAGGTTGCAACCATTAATAACTACGGTTCAACGAGTGATCCTGTTTGAAGGGCAACATTGATTTTGACGGCAAGTCTCCCCCGAAAGATACGCTAAAGCACAATTAAAAACGTATAAGAACAGACCATTTTGAAGTTTAGCAGCCTTTTTAAGGGTAAAATGCTTTTTTTAGGGATCTTTCATCACAATGTCCCACTGTGTGGTGCCTTGAAATATACAGTGGGCGTGAAAATGACAGTATCTAGACTTCAGTGGTAAATGTCAAGCTTTGGTCTCAGTGCTTCAGACTTAAAGTGCTGAATTGCACTGAAATTCAAGTCGTGTGAGGAGAAATCTATAGAGGGAGACATCACATCCTTTCAGACAAATTTTAAATACTTTGTTTTCAAAATTCAGGGAAACCAGTACATGTTTTAGCCCATAGTTTAAATATAGGATTATTTTCTCTATAAGATAAATTAAAACTTAAGAAAAAACAAACAACAAAGTAAAACGTAAACATACACATAAACACACCACCCCATAACTTTCGTCACACATATTGATTTAAATGCTTCTGACTGCTGCATGTAAATACTGGAAATCAAATTTCTCCATTCGAGCTGCATCCACTTGAAACCAGGGAAAAGAGCACAGACCAAAAAACAACAACAAAAAAAAACAGAAATCTCTCATGTGAAATGACTTGAAGTGGTTCTAAATTTAGCAGAAACTCCCGCTTCAATGTAGAATCCCCTGACTGAGAATTTTTTTTTTCAGGCCCTGTTAAAGAAAAGAAAATGTATTCATTTTTTCTCCTTGCCTGCATATATGTTCAAACCTGTTTCATATCACTGCGGCTTGATGAAAGGTCTTGGTGACAAGCGGAACTTCAGACTTATCAGTGAAAAGCAAACATCCCTCTAACCCTTTCGGCAGTGTCTTCAGTTCCTAATATGTCCAAACACCAAAGACGTGAGCTGACACATCCACACATTTGAATGAGAAAGACTTTGACAAGGACCAACACAATGAAAGCCCCTTGTCCAAACATCTCTACCGTCCCCTCAGTCCAACGGGCCTCAATGCCCTACGCGGCACAGGTGCAGCCCACGGACAAATTGTGCGCTGGTTTATTAGACAAGACAGCAAGTCAGAGCTTGATCAAAGCTCCCTTTGAACCCAACTATGGACACTCCGCTCTGACAGCAAACAACGTAATACTGTGTGTGGATGAGACAATTGCAGCAGGGTTACGTAAGCAAAGCTTGAGGAAATCTCCAGATTTGTATGGTTTGAATGGATACTGTACGTACACAAGTTGTGATAAAAAAAAGAAGAAAAAAAGAGATGACATAGGGGAAACATGTTGATCATCTTGACAGCCAGTTGTTGGGAGGTGATTTATGCTGCTGGCTGAGGAGGCAGGCAGACGTGTACTCCTCCAGATGGTGACAGCTCACCACAGCCACTGGAGCCTTCACTCCAGCTGCTACCCTCTGAGTCATAGCACACCAGCTCTGGATTTGCGCGTGTGTACTGTGTGTTTGTGTGTGTGGGTGTTATGTGTGTAAGATTTGCTAGATTTGAGTATTAGTGCACGTATGAGGCTGCCAGTTTGTGCATACGTAAATTAATATACTTTGAGACGCGTATACCTGTGTGCTTGTATGCATGTGAGTGTGCATGTGTTTGTATGCATCTATTCACCTGTACATGAGTGCATGTGTGTGTGTGTGTGTGCGTGCGTGTGTGTGCTGCGGCATCAGCTCTGCCCATTCAATCCCATTCTCCTCACAATGAAAGACACCAACAGTATTAGATCGGAAAAAGTCAGTCAAAAAGGACTGCTGTTATAGCAACACATCTCGGGCCTGCTTTTTCTCTCAGGTGTCCGCTTTCCAACCGCCAACACACAACGCACCTTCATTCAATCTCTCTCTCGCTCCTTCTTCTTCTTTCCCCACACACTGCAGCAAAACAAAACCTCAGACGGGGCTCACGCTCAGTTGGTGCTGCCTGCCTGCCACCCACTCGTGCCACGCTGACATTTGAGAGGAACTCAAAACATTGAAAGGATTAGGAAGGGGAGGGGGAGGAGGAGGACTTTAAAAGTTAGGGGTAATGTGGAAGAGGGAAAATAATGAAGTGTGTATGTGCCAAAGACAGGGAAGAGGGAGAAGCCATCAACAAATAAGATGAGGAAAAAACAAAGAGAGTGGGCGTGAGGTCCCCCTCTAAAATAAATCATCATTCCTCTTTCTCCTTCCCCGCCTGTTTTGTTTATCCGTGTCTGCCTTCCCTTATCGCAATCTACCTTGTAGATAGATGGGCTCTGAGGAGAAGCCCTTATCACAGGCCCAGACCTCAGCATTAGAAGCGGGGGAACCTCGAGTGGCTGACTCATCCAGCAGCAGCAGCAGAGAAAGAAGGCGAAGAAGATGCTCCTTCTGCCTTCAGATTAACAAGGTAGCTAACCTGCAGCAGTCACTCATCAGCCCCATGACATGCAGCCTACTAGATGACTCACCCACACATACAATAAGAAAAAAAACTCCTATCAAATTAGGGTATTATTCTGTGTGTGTGTGTGTGTGTGTGTGTGTGTGTGTGTGTGTGTGTGTGTGTGTGTGTGTGTGTGTGTGTGTGTGTGTGTGTATTTGTGAGGACCAGTTTTCGCTATTAACCTATATATATGTGAGTGATGTCAATTTTGGAAAGTGAGGACAATATGCAGGGTCCTCACTTCTTCAAAAGCCTATTTGAGGGGTTAGGACTAGGTTTTCAGGTTCATGTCAGAAAAAGGTTTAGGTTATGGTTAGGGTTTGTGTGAGGGTTAGGGTTAGGCATTTAGTTCTGTAGGTAACGATTAGGGTAAGGGGGAATGCATCATGTCAATGAGCGTCCTCACAAAAGGTAGGAGTACAAAAATGTCTGCGTGTGTGTGTGTCGGGGGGGGGGGGGGAGGGGGGTTATGTGTTTGCTGTTTCTCTGTCCATCATTGATTAACTCGGGAGCAGACACCTAAGGAGTCACACACCAACTACCAACATCGTTAGCAGCAGCAGGGGATAATGGCCCTGCTGAACGGATTTTGTGTGCTGCTGATGGCGCTCGCAACAGGGGGTTGTGGGGTGGATTTTTAGGGATGAGCTGAAGAGGTGATGGAGGCCATAGCCGAGCTCCAAATACACACATGAAAAGTTTACTCAGTTCTGTGCAACTGAAAGTCCAAAAGGTCAACACAGAGAACAGATTGAGTCCAACGTCAACACCACTAGTTGAAAATAACTGAAAATGTTTGGCTCTGCGTTAAAGGGCTTTTTCTGCAGGAACCAGTATACATATACTAGTACACGTATATTTGGTCTAAAAGTTTAGTTTTAAATGAATAATATGGCTATTTGCTTTCTTGCAGAGAGTTTAATGAGTACAGTAAATATTAAGCAACAGAATACTTTTAGCTTAGTTTAGCATAAAGACTGGAAACGAGGATATAGCAACCTATAGCAAAGGTAACAAAATCTATCGACAAATGTGTCTAAGATCAATTATTAACATACAGTATCACTATACATTACATACTGTATAGGCCTACATTATATTGTTTGTTTAATATGCACAGAAACCAGTGTAAACATTTGAAGTTTTTGTTTGAGTGCAGGACTGTTAAACATTCAACAAAAAATATATTAAGTGTTAATTAATGAGCTTTAGAGATGCTGGCCGGTGGAATTTGTTTTGTTAGTTTGGATGAGAAAAGGGGTGGCTGTTTCCGTTGCCTGTTCACAATCTTTATGCTAAGCTAAGCTAGCTGGTTGTAGCTTTGTACATTTAGCGTAGAGACACTTTGTTTGTGTGGTATCTGGTTTCTCATCGAAGACTTGGCAAGGAACGTATTCCCAAAACAAATACCAAGTGATTTTCAGTTACACATTTTAAGATGTTTAAAGGGAGACCTACTTTAATTGTCTAACTGCACCCAAAAGTTGTGTTTACTGTTGCAAAACAATTACATTGACCTACATAGTTTACGATAAACAAGAAAAATATTGAGATGATGTTAATATTTTCATAAGAAATAAAAAAAAAAAAGCAAAATAGATCCTGATCCTTTCCTTCTAAGTATTTTAAAAGGGAGAAATTGTTTCACAAAAATGTAGTTTTGTTGCAAATCATTTATAATTTAAATTATTTCCTTAATATTTAAAATATAAAGATAAATTCATAAAGAGAAACCATTGAGCCATGTGAATTTGTTTAAGTAAAATGAATGTAATTCTAAATCCAACAGCTTTAGTTATTAATGCAGCGAGAACCTAAATCTCTAGTTCGTGCTCTGTACGCCAACATCAATAACATAAATACAAACATAATTCAAAATTATGTCACTCTTCAAAGTGTTTTGGATTATTTATGCAAGTTTAAATAAATACAAGTTTGGAGTACAGTCAAGGCAAGAAAAAACCCCAAGCCATAAGCGCGCTGACATACAAACGCACACACTGACCATATTAAACACATGAACACAAACACATTCTGTCCCACAAAAAGCATCAGCCTCCAGACATGAAAATCATGTTATGGTGCCAGTGAATCCCTCTGAGAGCTGTCCTAGCAAAAACCCAGAGAGAGCGTATTTTGCCAAACCAGAATCCAAAAGTTCAGCTGAAACCTACTTACTTAATTTTACACTCCTGGTGATAACCTTGTGTTCAAGATCACTGAATTACTTAAGCATTTAAATTTGTTGAAAGAGAGATTTTTTCGCCTTTAAAGAATTATCAAAATGAAACCGTTTACTTAATGTTGTCGCATCCTTTCCTTTTTTATAAAGCGAAGGTTTGCTATCTTCCTGCAGCCACATCCAAAAGGAGATGGGATGGAGAAACACAAGCAGCTTTTAAAAGGAGTTCAGCTCATAAAAAATAGAACACACACAATGCAAGAACACACACATGCACACACACAAACAGACACACACGCACAACCAGAGCCGGCCCAAGCCTTCAGGGGGCCCTAAGCGAAATATGATTAGGGGGCCCCTCTCCTATGTTAGCGCTGCTGAAACTATAGATCTTTGTTAAATATCATTCACACACCCAGTGTTTTCCGCTAGTGCCTCCACTGTGCGGCTGTGCGAAAATATTAGACAGCCGAGATTCAGACCCTCTTAGGGGGGTCCGGGGGTATGCCCCCCCGGGAGATTTTTTTAACCTTTTTAAAGTGAAATGCATGAATCTGGTGCACTTTGAGAGTAAAATTAAGAGGCTAAATCTGAGAAATCTTGTGTGAACAAATAATTTGGAGACACTGGGTCAGATGAATTAGAAGCTATTGAAGAAGGACACATGGATTTTCCATAAAAATATTAATATAAAATAAAATATTATGGGTTGGGCTTGGAGCTCTTTTTCTTTTACGGGACATATTTCTCTGTAATATAGTGAATGCATTTAAATGCAGTGTGAGGAACGAAGCAGAAGAACTCTGTTATCCAGCTACTGTATCTTTTTTTCCACAGACAAGGCTGACATAGGCTATAGACTATACTGTACACAGTGCATGGGCAACTGAGGGCAGCCCCATTTCCAATTGTTTTTAAATAAACTCAATACACACTGTGCATGGATGTGAAAGTGACATGATCAGATAATTTCGGATTTCCTCCGAGATGAACTAATTACATTTTTAGGCTATTAATTATCTAGACCAAAACATTTTATTCCTTTTTTTGTATGATAACTCACATTTGCATAGTATGATGTTAATATCAAACACACAAACTAAAAAAAAAAAAAGTTTTTTTTTTTTTTTAGGGGGCCCCCCAGGCAGTCGGGGGCCCTAAGCGGCCGCTTAGTTCGCTTATGCCTCGGGCCGGCTCTGCGCACAACGCCCACGATCAGCACATCATATTGTTTACAAGTGGAGCTCGAATGGACAGTTAGTGATTAGACACAACAAAGGAACCACCTCTGCAATTCTACTTGCCTGCTGTGCAAGAGATGGGTTCTTCATTTATTTTTTGTATGTGTGTGTATTTGTGGATGTGTGTCCATAAGAATTTTCCTCATGCTCTTTTACACACACACACACACACACACACACACACACACACACACACACACACACAACAGTATGTGTGTGTGTGTGTGTGTGTGTGTGTGTGTGTGTGTGTGTGTGTGTGAGTAACTGTATACTGTGTATATATAAAGCAGTGCGGCTCAGATGTACTTACTGATCCATACTCTTAAGAGGCAGCCCAAATAGCATCAACTCAGGGATGCATGAATGGAGCTTTTACAACAACAACAAAAAAGAGAAATTCTGAAGATTTTTTTTTTAAAGCAATATAGCATTAAAGCCTCTCCAGCATAGTGCCATTAATGTAGTGGCATATAAAAATAGATGTGTAAGATGTGGCTTCCAGTTTGGGATCATCGCTGGAAAACTAGCTACAGAAAGCAGAAAGAAAACTTTAATTTGAATATATTTAAAGCTCCGTCACTGTTTCACACTACAATACTGCTACGCGATGATACTAGCCTACCTCATTTAAAAAAAAATTTAAAAAGATATTCAGCATGTTAATTAGTTAGCTTTAGCAGGACTGACTGAGTGTCTGATTTTGCTACATTTGTCCAGGTCAGGATAGCTGTTTCCCCAATCAATGCTAAGTTATTCTATGCTATGCTATGCTATGCTAAGCTAAGCTAATGTTAACTAAACTATTCAGCCTTAAACAGTCACCTTGCTGAGTTTATGATTCCATGTATACCATTATTTCTTCTCCACTTGTGCTATAGATACAGTAAGCTATTAGCTGTTGTTTAGTGGCTGCTGTTCAGTTTGAGTCTCAGTTTAAGTGCCATGTCTTTTTTTCACAGGAAGTAGCTGACATAACACAGGCTTTAGATTTATATGTAAATATTCAATTCGAATCAAACTGACGAAAAAAATATGAGCTATGGCAGCAGTTATGCAGTGAAGCCAATCGGACATTTACATGGTCGACTAAGCTGCTTCATCGTCACAAGGAATAAATCTGACCTGTAAGGTCTGACCGCAGGGCAAGGGGAGGAGGAATAATGGGGTTGAGATGGTAAGATGCACTTAATGACCCCCCGGAGGAGCTGTCAGCGCCAGAGAGAGAGAGAGCGAGAGAGAGAGAGACCTGGACTCAGAGTGGGAGAGAGAGGCAGACCCAATTCAGACCACAGACGAGAGCATATTAATCGGTTAGAGCAGCACTGTCCACTTAACCAAATCAAAAGTAACCTCTGGCCCCTTCAGACTAGCCTTTACCCCACACCACTTTCACATATTTAAACATTTGCTGTTGCTCTTCTGTATCACCACTTCATCTTCAATAAAAGTGATTAAATGGACGCCTAATTTGTGTCCGATATTTGTCCGATATTAACAAGGATTTGATTTATATAATATACATCTTGGTTTCATATTTGAAATGGTAGGGAAAAATACTTCATAAAATGGCAAAGTAAAATTGAAATTAAAGGATTATTTTGACATTTTGGGGAAGCATTAAGGCTGGAAATGGGAAACAGAGCCACGATGTGTTCATATAGGCCTACTCTAACACGTATCTTGATTATTTGATTAGTACAAAAACAAAGTGCAGCACAACACATTGGACTTTCACTAAGGGTTATGTGCCGTGTTATTCATTCCACAGCTAGGCCTACTTCCAGACTGGAAGTGGTTGACTGACAAACTTGCTGTGATAACGAAGCTCAGTGAAGTCAGCATAACCAGTTTTATGCAGATTAAACACATTAAAATAACATGTTTAGGGATGCTAGCAGGCGGATTTAATTTCCCTTGGCTAGCTCTTCTGCCTTGTTCCCAGTCTTTATGCTGATAATATTAATATCTCTCTTTGTAATTAATGGACAGACATGAGCATGGTATCGATCAACTCTTCTTACTCCCAGCTAGAAAGTGAATAAGCATAATTCCAATTATTTCTGTATAATGATGTATTAAATGAAGAACACTAACGGTAGATTATTCTAAATGTACATCCACAGAAAGTGCGTTTGATGAAATCATTGACAAACCCTAAAACTACGAAAAACTTTTGTTTTTCTTGCCACCCAAGGACGACATTTCATCATCACCCTTTCAGTAAACATAATCCAATTTTGGAGCTGTCAGTCATCCTGGTGGAGCAGCTGTCACTTCTTTTTTTGTGTCTGGTGCCAATCTTCTTTTAAAGATAAAAACACTTCAAAAAAATTTCAGCAAGAGATGCTTGACATTTGCTTGATAACTCTTACTTTAAAACAACTTTAAATCCCTTGCTTTATCCCACCAATGAGTTCTCCTCTGCTCTGGAGTTGCCTGCTCCAATGTCTGGGAAAATGTACATCTGTATCTCGGGAGCCCGGCCGTGGAAGGGACAGGGATTACAAAAGAGAGAAACGCAAGGGGGAGAGATGGAGGGAGGGAGAGAGAGAGGAAAAGATTTCAGGACATTTCATCACTTTGAATGGAAGGAAATTAGGTGGTGGGGGAGGTGGTATTGGTAGTGGGTTGGTAGGATGTAGAGACAGGGTCAGACTCTCAGGTAGATCCAGTTTGCCCCTGTTTAACCTTGTCACAGCAGCAGTCCACAGGTGACCTCGTTTCCCATTCAGAAAAGAGCGAGGGGAAAAAGCCAAAGGACTACCCTCCTGTTATCTCGGCAGAGCTGCTATAATTCAATTAACGGCCCGTAGCACAGAGGTGTGAGGACAATTGATGTCTGATATTAGAGAAACAACCCGTCGGATTAATTACCCCTATAGTCGGCTTTTAAACTGTAATCTGCCCCGTAATAATACCATCGGTAATCAAACACAAAAGGGGTAACGCTTTGGGATCTATTTCCATCTGTGCCGGATTAATAATGGTTCATTAGTAATAGTATCAATTACGACGTGTCTACTGTAAGATTGCGCTGTAAAAAAAGGATAGAGAGAGAGAGGGAGGAAAAAAGACATCCTTTCCATCATCTCGTCATGTTTCCTTTGCTGCTTTAATTGCCGTGTAGCGCAACTTTTATCCGAAAAGTAGGTGAGCGTCTGAAATTTTGAAATTAGCTCATTAAAATCTGTCGACGCGAGCATTTGAAGGCATCAGTTCAGTTATCACCTGGGCTTTTTGCAAACATTTCAGACTGTCAGGATAATTTCAACGCATAGAAATCATTCATAAGAGCCCACTATTGCTTTAGTCGTTCCCATTGGCAAAGCAGCGCCATCATGCAGAGCAATTAATTAGTGTTGTTGTAGGTGCATTCCGACAGGTGACTGTCTGAAATCACAGCATAAGCACATGTAAAACAAATTTGCACAGAAGCTAATTTATACAACCTGAACACATCCAAGACTTACTTAAAAACCCTTTTGATTGATCAATAAAGAGAACATTTTATTTTAAAACACACGCTGCGGTAAAGAGGGATACAATGCGTATAACCATAAGCCTTCTTCTGCAACACCCTTTTATCTTTGACAAAACTATCAGGAAAGCAGATCATACCTAACAGCACTGCATCAACACACAGAGAGCACAAACTGATGCTGTGAGAGCGGCCACATCACATACAGATGAGCACACATACACACACACATATATTGACACAGACACAACCAAGCCACCTTCGCAATCCAAATCAAGAGATGGGAAACTGTGAAGCAGTACCTTCCGCTCGCACAGAGCTTCATCGTGGAGACCGAGAGATAAAGATCCTGCTGCCTGAGCCTCGCCGGGAGAATGGAGAAACCCCCTTCACCCCACAGCCACCCCCCTTTTCTGGACTGGCTTACCCAGCTCTGCCTCAAAGCTCAGAGAAACCACACGCACACACACACACACGCACACACACCACCGCACCAACGCTGCTGCTGCTGCTGTTGCCGCCTCCAGCAACACCACTCCAACAGCAACAACAGCTATAGCAGCTATGAGCCAGGAGGGGAAGGCAGAAGGAGTGAGAGAGAGAGAGAGAGAGAGAGAGAGAGAGAGACTCTGTGTGTGTGTGTGTGTGTGTGTGTGTGTGTGTGTGTGTGTGTGTGTGTGTGTGTGTGTGTGTGTGTGTGTGTGCGTGTGTGTAAAGACAAAAGAGGAAGAGTGGGAGGGAAAGAGCTTAAAGGAAGGAGACGGGCAGAACGCGGGGGCGTGATGATGGAGCGCTGAAAGATGTGTGCAAAGAGAGAGAGAGAGAGAGAGAGAGAGAGAAAGAGAGGGAGAAGCTTACCTGATAGTATCAATGCTGTTCATCTCTTCATCGGCAACCTAAAGGAAATTACAGCATGTTAGTGGAGGGGACCCATCAAAACTGGCCCGGGGAGCTGCCTATAGTAGCCTAGAGCATCTCCGCAGCACACACACACTCATTGTCAAAAGAGAAACCTGACATACATATTCAGCAGGAACGCTCGCTTGTTTCGCTCTGTTTTTGTTTATGTTTCTCCACCCCCCCCCCCCCCCCCTCACTCCCTCATTCGCTCCTCTCCCTCCAACGACAACGCTCGTCAGGGGGGCCGCACCTGGCTGACTAACATCTGCGCTCACTGGAGGTGAAAAGGGAACAATCGTATCATACCGAGAGTGTGAGGAGCGGAGAGAGGGAGAGGGAAGGAGAGGAGTGGGGGGGGGGGGAAGGAGGAGGAGAGTGTGTGAAGAGAGAGTGGAAACCTCCATTGCAGCCAGACTGCAGATACATGGCGAGCCTCCCCATGAGGGATACTGGCAGCAACTCAATATCCTAGTCGAGGTGCTGAATCGGAGCGAGAGAGAGAGAGAGAGAGAGAGCAAGAAAGAAGAGAGAAAAGGGGGATTAATGGAAAGTGATTGAAAAAGGAGGGATAAGAGGTGTGTGTGTGTGTGTGTGTGTGTGTGTGTGTGTGTGTGTGTGTGTGTGTGTGTGTGTGTGTGTGTGTGTGTGTGTATGTTGTTGGTGGTGGGGGGAACAGGTGGTTCAATCTGTTGAATCTTACATCTCAAGTCCTAGGCTGTTAGGCAGAATACGTTTTATATGCTTCTGATGCTGGCTCTTTTTTTTCTGAAGGCAATGAATAATCCATCATCTTGTGAATATTATTGTGAATAAGTATTTTCCTCTCCATTCAGATTTAAGGTACAGGCCTGATCATGTGTGTGGCATCCGTGCTATGTTTTCTATTGTCTTGGCGAGTGCTGGAAAGGAGGTTCGAAAGTAGCTAATTAGAGGGGGAGATTTGTGCATGGAGACCTATTTATCGTCATTAAAAAAAGAGAAGAGATTGCTTGATCTACAGGCTACAGAATACCTACATAAAAATGGGCTTTTAAGCTGTGGGAAGGACGTGTTACGAGTTGAGTTTGAGGCAGTGTGAAGGCTGTGTGAAGGCCGCGTGCCTGTGAAGAATGTTTCGTTCCCGCGCTCCTGCAAGTACAAGGAGGAGAGAAAAACTTTGCAGCGACACTACACAGACACTCGCATGCTACACTGAGATGAACACCAACAGCCTCACATGCCTGCCTCTCAGCCCCCGCACCGCCCACCTTTCCTTTCAAGCAGTTGCTAAGGTGACGGCAAAGGCTGAATTTTAATCATACAATAAATTAAGGCAATGTGATCTTCTCTTCTATTATTAAATGACAGCGGTGCCGCTTTCGGAGAGCTGTCAAGTATGTTTTGTATTTGGAGACGAACGCTGACAGACTGAAAATTAGAGATCTTCGTGACCAGTGCTATCATTCGTTCAGAGACGGTTCGCATTGCCCAGGGAACCTAGAAACATAGTGATGTTTGAGCTATCTTGTGCTTTTTAGCAACTGAAATAATTAATTTTCAAATGTGAGGAGTCTAGCCTCATTGAAAATCATCCAACAATGAGCGGAATGTCACACTGAAACTGCAAATACACTCTCTTTTGATGCAGGAGTTGCTAATTGAGCCTTCGGGTCCGTCTTTCTGTGACATGCACACTGCTGCTATATGTCTGGGGAACCACTGATTGCTAGTAGCCTACTGTTGCAGAAAAGCAGAATAACTTTGTCCATTGGCGGCCCCTTTGGACAAAAGCGGTAGTATTTTTACGGCGCCAGCTGTCGTAAAGCTGTTTTCTAGCGTGTGCCGGTCGTGCCAGTCTCAATTGATTAGGACACAATATAGTGCATGTCCGTGTGTTGAAAGCCGTGAGGGCACTGACTCTTTTCGCCTCCGTGAGAGTGGTTAGTGACACTGCATCAACTAATGCCGGTCAGTGCCACACACACCTGATTGCAATGAGTTGATGCAGTGTCACCTAACTACTCTCACAGAGCTGAAAGATTAAGTGTCCTCACAGAAAGCGAGAGACGGCAGTTAGTATGGATCACTATGAGGTAATGTTCATGTTGTTGTAAATAATGACTATTTCAGATGAATAATGGTCATCTGATGATGGTGAAGCAAAGTAAACTTTGTGTTAATACCGCTCATTCATTTAGGAGTAAACACTGCAGTCTAGTTCACTCCCGTGTAATTGTGTACACGTTGCTTGGCAATGCCCTCGCCTCCTCCCGCCCGTCTATCACTCTCCCTTTTAGCTTTTCTTCATTGCATTTTCTTTTTTTTCTTTGATGGTTCAGCCCCGTTATCAGTCATTATGACGACAAATAACTGTCTCAAACAAGGCTCCCGCTCCCCTTCCCTCACCTGGTGGGATAGGCTTCTCAAATCGCGTTGCAGCGCTACACTGAAATCTGCGACCAATGTGACCATAGAATCAAAAATCGGACTGGGTGTGCGACCAGACCAAGCGCAGTAATAAAAACTATATAAAAAATGATTTCTTTGCACCGATGGTCTCGTTTGCTGTTAAAGGTAATTTATGACTATCAGAGGAAACATGGGGCTGTTTAAAAGATATTTAAATGTTACTCGTAGCTGCTTTAAAGCGGAGTAAAATTATGGATGTCACGCAATAAAAGCTGGTGGTGAGTAGGCTGAGTCAGTAAATGACTGCATTGTTTGGTTCAGATTGTGTGGAAACGATGCCGATGGGTAGAATGCTAATGAGCTCATCCATAAAAAAATGTTTTATTGGTCAACATGAAGCGGCGCTCCTGTGCACAGGTCACAGACATGATCCACCTGAATATATGGATCAGCCGAGTAGCTTGTCTGTATTGATCAGCGGAAATAGCTTGCAAGCCAATTTCAGACTTGTTTGTTTAATTTTCCCCTGATCCTGGAAATAATTGGGACCTATTTTTTTTATAAAGGTGCAGTGGTGTGTATTTTTGTTTATTTTGGCGTCATCTAGTGGTGAAAATGTCTGTGTCTAGCCCACCCCCTTCAGATTATTGAATGAAGCTACAGTTCAAAGACAATGAGATTGTTACTAAAGATGGCATCACCCACCACTGCCTAAAGTATGTCCACAATATCAAGTGATTTGGTGAGGATGTATTGAGTTATTTATTCTACAGTACTTTTTCTTCGTCTTCCAACAGCTGCATTTCTGGCTGACACCCACTATACATTCACTTAAGGCTGTTAGGTTCATCTGTAGAAACATGGCGGTGCAACATGGCTGCGTGTCCTGCTCCTATATAAAATGCACAATTCTGGTAATAATTTAAACATTTGAATAAACTTTTATATTCAAGCGATAATATACTAATTAAAACATACATATGAATATTATATTATATTGCTACAAAGTCTGTTCTGAAAAGAGCCAATTCCCTTTACACACTGTGCCTTAGGTGGATAACGTATATTTTTTCTAATGTTACAGTTGCATGGATTATTTCCTATATGTTAAAATTATTGATTAAAACTAAGGCCAATAGACTTTATCAACCTACGAACTTGTCCCTTTATGACTTCTCTATCATTTCCGATCACCTGTTTATGCTCCGAATCATGCAGCAGAAAAACCCTTAGAAAATCCTCAAATCATGCAAAGACTTCTACAGACATCCCTTCTAAACTATATGAGAAACAATTTCTGCTTCAATCATAACACATTTTACGAGGCCTGGCTTTGATTAAAGACTGGGATGAATTTCATCACTCACCATGTTGATGCCCCTGAGCAGAGAGGCAGATCTGTGGGGATAGCTGGGGAAGTCGGCATGTAACTCCAAAAAGGGACTCTTCGTCTTCTCAAACCCTTGACAAAACTGTGGAGGAGGTGGAATCACGTTTTTCTCGTTTATTCCAAGCTGATTTGGCGGCTGCTTTACTTTAATCTTTGTGTCCTTGTAATCCCTCCTCACTGTGTCATTGTTTGTCTCCAGATAGATATTCTGTGTCAGGTCAAGAAGGGTCTGCTCTTCTTTGGTCTTCTTCTTTTCAAGTAAAGAACACTGCCTTTGGGCCATTGAGCAGGTTAGCCTGGGGTGCCACTTTATCACCTCATGAGTCTTGTCTTCAAGGTTGAGCTGGGGTTGTATGGTAAAGCTGGAGGTAGAGGTCAGTTTCGCGAATGCCTGCAAGGTTTTTGGCTCAAGCACGTTGGAAGATACCTCATCCAAAAACTGTGAAAACCTCCATTTGGCTTTGACCTTCTTCTCCAGCATCCACTGTTGTTTTACACTTTCAGCAACGGTGTGGGTCTGTGTGGAGCACCTCCCCTGACACGGCCCAACCCTCTCTGGATGTGTGCAGAGTTTATTGTGGATGCTGCCTCCGCCCTGCTCTGCCTGTGGATGAGCACTGCCATGAGGCCCTTCTCCAAGCTTCCCAGACCATTTCTCCTCTCTCAGTTGAGTTTGAAACTCTTCCTGGCTGTGCCTCTTGACAGAGCTGTGCAGGAGGCCGGTTACTCCTGAGCTCCAGCTGTACAGGCTGCTGGCGCCCTTGATGATGCTTCCTGGGCTGTTGCTGGGGGCACCAAAGTTTGATGGCTGGTTGGGGAATGACTGGTTAGTTGAAGGGACTATCAGCTCTACCAGCCAGACCCGATTGCCTTTAATCAAGGGGCAAGGAGCTCCAGAGGAGGCCTGCGATTTTGGCAGTGGCTGGCCGTGCTTTGCTCTTCCTCTTTGGGGAAGGATGCTCGCTGAGCGGCTTGTCCTGTCCATTGCCTTGAGTCCTGTCTGCACGGACGTGTTCTTTCTCTAATTCTTTTAACTGACAGATGATCCATGGTCCAGTGGACAGCACCGATTTTGGATCGTTCTACCCCAATCCTGACTCATTGCAAGTGCAAGACTGACCTAGAAGAGATCCAATACATTTCACTTTAGGCTAAACAGATGGCCATACTTTAGTGCCAAGATACCCCTGTAGTATGTGAAGCAAGGATATCCATGACTTGTTAGGTTAGTCTACCAAAACTATATCACATTTTATCATATTTGCCCCCATACAACATAATATATTGTTACTGTGAGACGTTCTAAGGTCAGAGTCAAGTCACAGCTTCTTGGCTGTTAATCTGCGGAACTTCAGGTTTGGGTTTAATGAGAGGGAGTTTCAGCACAATCTTAGCGAGTGTCTTTGCTTGATAAGCAGAGCTTACTCCAAGGATGCTGTTCTTTATTAGACCGTCTATTGATAGCAGAGCAGACAAAGCCTTTTCAGCTTTTTCCAGGTCAGTGGCCGTGGAAGAGCATTGATCTAACAGAGCACATGGCAGCTGACACACAGACTAATGGACGGGCTTGTGAGTAATGGATTACAACAATCTAATCAATATATCTCATTAACAAAAGAGAGTTGCTTATTAAACACCTCTTCTACGACATACTGTATGTTTGTTAAGAAAGAGACTTTCTACTGTGGAATAATGTCAGGTGCAATATGTGGTTTAACATTTTGGAAAAAACGTCTTTTAGCCTTTTGGAGAGAGTTCAGTGAAAAGATCGATACCACTCTGTCTATGCATTAAATACAGAGCTGGATCCAGCTAGCAGTTAGCCTAGCTTAGTATGAATACTAATTAGGGGAAAATAGCAAAACTGTCTCTGTTGAAAGTTCACAAATCTGCCAATTTTTGGTTTTACAGAGTGTTACACGCACAATACAACGTGTGATTGAGCTACTTGTTAGCAGATTTGTGCACTTCACATAGATCCAGACTAGCTCTTTACAACTTTATGCATAAGCTAAGCTAACTTCCTCCTTGCTTCAGCTACATGCTTTACATTTAAACACATCATAATTTCATTGTTTGTTCTTAAACTATTTTCAAATTGAATAACTTGTATAATTTATACATGTTCCTATCTGCAATTCCAGAATGTAATGTCTCTTTCTTTTTCAAACACAGCATATCTTAGTAGGCTATTTTGTTAAAAGGAACAAATTGATAATATCTCACTGAAATGTTTTACCCAAAAGACCTTTTAGTACTATGCTGTTCTCGAAATGTAATCAGACTGTATTCCTTTAAATTACACACTTATATAGAAATTATGGAGGCTAAGAAATCCAAAATTCAAGCTTATTTAATCTGTTTTAATACGTATTATTGCAATATTTTTCCATTTCCTAAACTGTGTTACTTTAGGATTGTCCACAACCACCACACACATATTACTGACTAAATAAATACATTCATGCACACACACAAACTACAAGATGTGCTTACCAAATTAACCTAATTGGCCAAGGCCACTGCTAAGCAGTTTCACATTTGTAAAGCTTCTATATATTCACCTAATTCTATAATTCTAATATAAACATTTGCTGATATGCATGCCATTTGTATCACGAAGACAGCCCTGACATACTGAACTGTTTTCATATGGGCATATTGTAGCTCTAATATTCATCAATATTCAGGTGGTTACATAACTGCATCGATAACAACACCGTTAATCAGTGCATGGGAGGAGTTTGGGATTGGCAAGTGATTGGAAACGGTTTTACAGAAATTAAATTATGCACACAAAGCAAGGCAGAGTGGAGTCTCCTTAATGTAAGAGCCTTATTAATCGAAAGTAAAATGTACTTAAAATTAATATTCAACAGTGCAACATCCAGCATTTCACAAGTGGTCTTCTTTGCTGTGCTGTTTGTTATAATGTTAACATCATATACTCACCTAACCACCATTCCTGGCTGCAAATATTTCTTAACCTTAGGTGTTAAGTATTCCAAGCCATTATGATCTAAATTCATATGTGAGCATAAGGCCAAGGAGGAGACCTTCAACTTGTCCTATCTATACAGCCTCACCCCAAGTATTTCCCTTGGATCAGACAGGGATGATTCAGACAGGGATGTTTTCCAGTCAGGATTTTGACAACACCACAGCACTGAGACTGCTCTGGTTAAGGTCCTCAATGATATCCACTTAAACACAGACAGTGGCAAAAGTTCTGTTTTAGTTTTACTGGATCTCAGTGCCGCTTTTGACACAGTTGACCACAACATATTACTAGATCGACTAGCAAACTGGGTTGGACTCTCTGGAACTGTACTAAACTGGTTTGAATCCTACTTAAAGGACAGAGACTACTATGTGTCAATAGGCAATTTCACATCTGAGCGGACACATATTGAATGCGGGGTCCCCCAAGGTTCCATTCTTGGGCCTCTTCTGTTTAACATCTACATGCTCCCACTAGCTGAGATTATGAATAAGAACAAATTATGCTACCATAATTATGCAGACGACACACAAATTTACACAACGATATCACCAGGAGACTACAGTCCGATACAAGCACTGAGTAAGTGCATTGAACAAATCAATGATTGGATGTGCCAAAATTTCCTTCAATTAAACAACGACAAAACTGAAGTAATTGTCTTTGGTGCCAAAGATGAACAATTAAAAGTCAGCGCACAGCTTACATCTGTTATGCTAGAAACCACACACCAAGCCAGAAATCTTGGTGTTGTCATAGACTCCGACTTGAATTTCAAGAAACACATTAAATCAATTAATAAGTCAGCATACTACCACCTTAAAAACATATCAAGAATTAAAGGACTTATGTCTCAGCAAGATTTAGAAAAACTTGTCCATGCATTTATCTTTAGTAGACTTGACTACTGTAACAGTGTCCTTGCAGGCCTTCCAAAAAAATCTATCAGACAGCTTCAGCTAATTCAGAACGCTGCTGCTCGAGTCCTCACTAGGACCAAAAAAGTGGATCACATTACCCCAGTTCTGAGGTCTTTACACTGGCTTCCTGTCACTCAAAGAATTGATTTCAAAATACTGATGTTGGTTTATAAAGCACTAAATGGTTTAGCGCCAAAATACATTACTGATCTGCTGATACGTTATGAACCGTCCAGAGCCCTTAGGTCGTCTGGGACAGGTTTACTTACAGTCCCAAGAGTTAGGACTAAACGAGGAGAAGCAGCTTTTAGTTTTTATGCACCAAATATCTGGAACAAACTCCCAGAAAACTTGAGGTCTGCTGCAACCCTCAGTTCTTTTAAATCGAGTCTGAAGACTTTTCTGTTTTCATTTTAACCTGTACTTTTTATTTAATTTAAATGTTTTACTTCTTTTCATTCGCTTTTAAATGTCTTCTAATGTGTTTTATGTATTTTAATCTTGCCCCTGTAAAGCACTTTGAGTGGCCTTGGATTTGAATTGTGCTATATAAATAAACTTGCCTTGCCTTGCCTTACAGTGCATCTTGTCAAGCAGGAGCCAGACTGTTTCGGTCTCCAGGGGTATCATTAGTGCAGTATCGGTTATGTAGGGTTTATGCCATGTCTGGGTGGCCTGCTGTGCGCATGTGTTCCTTTCAGACATTGGCCCAACACCCTGCCTGCATCTATAGCCCACCCGCAGGACACTCAGGGGACCTCCCTGTCTGGTAGCAGGGAGGACGACCAAGCCTTTAGCACACAGACATATCTCTATATCATTTTCACATCCCCTTTTTTTCTTATCTCAGTCTCCAGGCCCCTCTCCATTGTGCCGCCATAGCTCACCATTTCAGACTTTCCAGAAAGACTCTGGCCTCTCCTATGATGAATGTCTTTAATAATCTCTTTTCAATCTCAGGAGGCGGAAATGGGTGGGAGCCAATTTAGAACTATCGCCCTGACAGGAGAGACTGTCAGCCCATGGCTGCCCAGAGGTAATGGCGCTGAAATGGATTCCTGCTACAAGCACAGAGGTGGGGATAATTGGTGATGCTTGCTCAGTCAGTGGTTGCACTTTCAGTGGTTGCACTCTTCCTTCACTGGATAGTTGTGTCACTGCTTGACTGGGCCTGAGCCTCTGCAGGGGCCACACTGTGCGCCCCTCACTAAGCCTGCACAGCAGACTAAATGCCATAGCCATCAGCTCTGGCCATAAAGAAGTACGGCCTTGTACCGCTCAGCTGTTTCTATGGCACTGTGTTTTGTATCGGTGCAGCCTGCCCTTCGCATCAGATCAGAGTGCTGCTCTCTCCCACGTGTCCACGCGGCCTCATGCCAGACACTGGCTGGACAGGGGGTCAGTTTGATATTACTCAAAATGACAAAGGCCAGTTTAACTTAAAAACAGCATAGGACATATTTTGGAGATGGCAGTGACAAAGAGTGGGCCGATCCCTTTAGCACAGGGAAGATAAATCTAAAATTGCTTGAAGAGAAATAGTCTTCTAGTTCCACTTTCCAAACTGATAAAATGTGTCAGTGGATTAATAGCTTTGAGAGCACCAGAAAGCCTGACCTCAAACGTACAGCAACGTGCTATTAGTGAGATCACTGTGTCACTCTCCTGCTCGCCTTTCAAAGCAACAGGCAAAGCAGAGATTGATTTCAGATTGTTAGAAGCATTTCCAAGGAATCACTTAACCTGTTCCCATCTTTAGGTCTGCATATTGAATGTTTGGGGTATGGAGCTTACCAACTCTGCGTCTCGTATCTTAGTAGGGGCCTGTCAATAATGGCTAATAGGAACAGGTGCACCCATGCAAAGCCAAGATTAGGAAACAGCGTGTCACCGGACAAAACATCAGTAATCCATCTCATGCGGAGACACTTGTCAATGCCTCCGGACCTGAGGGGTTGTTTTCAGAGAAGCACATTTTGCAACCAAATGAGAATGGGCTGAATTGAATAAGAGCAAACTCATTCTGGAGGTGTAGAGATAAACACAGTTTAAGGTCTGCAATAACATCAGTCAGGCAGCAAGTACAGATGCACACCACAAGGGCGATGGGCATCTCTTTTCAAGCACGAAAAGGGGGAGGCAAAGACAAACAAAAAACAGTCAATACTTTAATCTTTACAATTCATCCAACTCTGATTCAAAGTATTCAGGAATAAAGACATAGCATACTCTTTTCAATTTAATACTGTAAATTTGCAGCATCTAAACCTATTGCTTCAATTGTTCTGGTTTCGGAGAGGATGTACCCTTGGATAATGTTTCTATAAGGATGTGCCTCCGCAGAGGGGGAACCAGCTGACCTCAATACATGTTATTATCATACCACAATTTTCTGTCAACAGAGCCTGTCATATCACTGTAAGTGTGCCACCAACCCACAGTCACTCACACAGTAGCCTAAATGGTGACTGTAACATCGTGTCGCAGATTCAATGAGTTGTCGTCGCGGGTGAAGATGAAGAAATGCGCGCCACCTGCAGAACTCAGACTTCAACAACAGAAACTCAAACAGAAGAAGATTAAGAAAATTGCAGCTTGGGGAGTACATTTCAAAAACTGCAAACATTATAACAATATAAATAAATAATGGATGCCACCTTAAATTCTGATTTGTAATGGACACTCAGTTGCCAGGTAATTATGTACTATCTGGCTAAAACTAAAGATAAAAATAAACTACTGCAGTCTGAAACAACAGTGAATCCTACTGTCATGGACGTAATGATTTTCTTTTTTAATAATTCAGAGACAAGTTGATTCAACTTAATGGTTATTTTGGAGAATTGTGTTTGTGGAACTGTACTGCGTTTCTGTAATATGTGTCATTATACACTGACCGGCCCCAAAAAAGTCACACACTCAAATATCTTGTTGGACCATCTTTAACTTTGATTACGGTACATATTCGCCGTAACACATTCTGAAAAGCTTTATTTGGCACATAAGGTTGCTTGGAACCTAGACCTGACCAACTGAAGCAACCTCAGATCATACTGTACACTGCCACACAGGCTTGTACAGTAGGCACTTGGCATGATGGGAACATCACTTCATCAACCTCTACATGTATTCTTACCCTGATGCACCCATCACTCTGGAACAGGGTCAATCTGTTCTCATCAGACCACACAACCTATTCCATAGCTCCTGGCGAATAAGTGCTTTTCTTAAGGCTACACATTGTGCATGTTGAAATGTGCTTACTTTCACTATTAAAAATAGCCGGGAGTTCTACTGTGCATATTTTAATTCCACCGAATAATTTTTATTTGATTTTTTAATTCTGACCACATTTCTTCGTCAAAGATGATGATTCACGCTTTTCTATCCAGGTTTTAATAATGCGTTGGACAGTTCTTAACACGATTTTAGTAGTTTCATCTTCTCCTGAGTAGTTTTATTTGATTTATGCTGGCCAATAATTTGACCCTGCTGAAACAACAACATTTGTCTGCTGACATGGTAGTTTAAGAAATAAGAAGCTATTCACTGCATTAGTTAGGGTTAAATACCTTGTTGCCAACTAAAACATATTAATCACTGCAGTTTTTGACTGATGGAGCTTGCCTTTTTGCTTAGTAAAATCCAGATGGGGACTCTTTTTTTGGCCGGGCAGTGTAACTGTAATAAAAACTACATCCTCCAAAATGAGCAATAGGTTCAATCAACAGCTCTCTAAAAAGGTTTCGACAAAAACATTAGAATATTAGAACTTTTATAAAGGTAGGATGTATGTCAGGATTGTTGACAGCATTACGTTAGTTGTACCTAATTATTGGAATTCTGGTTTGCTTTTGCCTTATTTTTGGATTCATTTACTTTCAAAAAGCAATAAATGTTGAACTCAACTATTTGTTAAGCAAACTTAATCTTATAATTACTATCGTTCTAGGCAATGCAAACATTTTGTCAGGTGTATCTTTCTCTTTAAGAATCGTACCAATCCAGTAACCTGTTACAGTAGGGTTGGAGCTGATAGAAGGTCTTTAGTTTTTCAGGTATTTTGATAATAAACCCAACAACAAATGGATAAATTACAACTCTGACCTGATGATGGCGATGGATGGAATGTTAAGGAATCAGAATGCCCAAAGTTATTACAATTCACCCTGAGGTGGGAAATGTATGTCTGCACCAAATTGCATGGCTATCCTTCCAAAGGTTAACAACATAATACACGTCTAAACCTGAAATATCATCCTTTTGACAGCAAATGCCAGTTAACACATTTAACAAAAAAACAAAATTGTCAAACGCATTGTCAGAGTATGACCAAAGTTATTATGCTCCATCTTCTCAAGACCACAAATATCTGTACAATATTTAATGGTGACCCATCCAAAAGTTGTTGAGATATTTTAGACTGGGTGAAAGTGGCAGAGCCATGCTACAAAGACTGGATGTACGCCATGTCAACAAGATTCAAAAACCTCTGTACATCCATGTGTTAACCAACAGTTTATTAAGTAGATCAATTATCTCACTTTGTTTAATAAATCACCCCCAGATATCCAATATGTTGTCATCAAAGCAGCCACTAGGGAAATGTGGGTGCAAATAAATTACTTTCGGAAAACATCTACCTACAAGTATCTGGCCACCAACCAAGAAAACATATTTAGAGCAAATTGCTTGTCAAGAAGATAAATGCTGCTGCGGAGTATGAGAGCAGCCTACTGTTACCACGGTTATTTCAGTAACTTTTCCGGTGTGAGTCCTCACACAAATTAACATGCACACACACACACACGCACACACACACACACACACACACACACACACACACACACACACACACACACACACACAAACACACACACACACACACACACACACACAAAAAGGTTGCCAATTATAGTTACTGTGTGATGAGGTTTCTCATACTGAGCCCCATGCTACCTTTGCCTCTAATCCTTTGTTATTAATTATGTCTTCAACAAGCCTACACAGTTCTTGTGGTGTCAGCACCGAGTATCCATGGCAACAGCCAGTTGGCCCCAGCTCTCAGGGACACACACACTGCTGCCTGACGAAAAGCCATGCCTCGCTGTAAAAAGATGCTCTACTGACAAGATGAATAAGTCAACTGTAGGAAAATATACAACAAAATTTAAATAAATCCTGTCCCCTCAACGTTGAGCTTTACACCTCACAAGCTTGTCATTACTCAATGTCTCAAGGCGGGAAACAATATGTATTTCCATTACCATAGCGACCACATTGGTAAAGCAGCCTGTTGCTGAATTCAAACAACGCATTCAGTGAAATGGGTTCAACAAAGCAAGTCTTTCTCCAGGAATCTATCCCTTATTTACACTAAGCATGCAGTGCTGGACCCTATGTAAGTAGCTACATTCAGTCAAATACTGTACTTAAATGAAAGGCTACATTTAACATGCTTTACTTTAATTGGATATTTCCATTTTATCATTTTATAATTCTAATTTGCTACATTCCATTTGAAATCACTACACATACGAGGATGAAGCTATAGCCTACTTTGTAACCTACTAGTCTCACATGACATCTTGATACAAAAAATGACAGATCAACCCATCAAACAGATCTGTTGATCTGTCATTTTCCTATCTCAAATTGTTCAAATTAGCCTCACCTCAACTAACTACAAAACTAAATGCTACACGAATAACAATCCCATATTGTCATACTTAAAGGTTTACCTAGTATGACTCGTCAGTTGTTTTCTAATAACACGATTCAGACTTTGTCCCACCACCCCACCTTTCCAGCATTATCGGGAGCAATTAGCCTACACATTAGCACAAGACCAACTAACTAAAGCGGGTTAAAGTCAAAGTTAGGCAGCAAGCAACCGTCACATACTGTATGTTAACAGGGGGGAAAAACTGGCTGCTGTTTCCCTATGCTACTGCACTTCGGAGTCCTGTCTGGACCAGCCGTAAAACAGAGTTTGCTTGTTTTAAGCGGCTTACAAGCTGCGGGCTAGCTCTTGTAAGCTAGCTGGCTAACACTGATATTTATCTATAGAACATTTGGGCTAGGATATAGGCTAGTAGGCTACTTTCAATATCTGTGGGCCTATTCTGGGCTTAACCCAGCCTGGTCCAACTAGACCATCGTACTTCATTTCATTTGTACAGAAAGTCTGGAATCGCTCAATTGACAAATGTTAACTCACTTGAAGGCGGTTGTCTGTTGAAGTTTAAAACTATTGGATCTGCCCAGTGCCACTCTGGATCTGCCAACCAATCGCATAACGTTTGATCGTGACGTATGTCATGCTTCTGAGACACTCCCTCTGTTCGCTGATTGGACCGCCAAAAATTTGGCTGAGAAAAACCCAAGAATATACCGCGGACCCAGGTTACGTTCCGAATCGCATACTCTTTCTTTTTTCTATTCTACATACTACATCCAACGATAAAAATAATCTTGTTAGGATGCAGTAGGCATACTATTGGGACATACTTTTACTCTCTTATTTCATCATAACATCGCGTCTTGATCTTGCCTCTTGCTTTTATATCCGTTGCATCCCCGTTTGTTTTCATTTGGAGGCTTCTTCGATGTGACGTCACTTCACGTGCGCATTGGATTGTGGGTCAGAATCGCCCAAATAGGATTCAACCATAGACATTATAAATGTCTATGGATTCAACACTAACAATCTTGGCCGGATGAAGTAGGACATCCGGGTACTTCTAACCATCCTAAATCTGGCCACAAGAATTGGGACATCCTAAATCTTTTTTCTACATACTATATAGTAGAAAGTATGCGATTCGGAACGCAACCCCAGACTGACTACTGAAGGGAAATGAAAATTGAGCGGAAGTAGAAAGGTGGGCGGTGCCAGGCTAGGCTTAACCCCCGGTGCTGTTATTGGTTCAGGGTTAAACTTTAATGTTGATAATATGCCTAGCCTACTGCATCCTAACTAGATTATTTTTATCGGCGGATATAGTAGGCTATGTAGAATAGAAAAAAGAAAAAGTAGGCCTATGCGATTCGCAACGCAGGCAATATTGTAGGCTATACATCTCAGTTCTTACCTTAAAAATAATGCAATTTCCTGCTATATAAACCTATTCATTTGTTACCTTATATGAAGTGTTATTTTAGTCTAAGAAGGATGGGTCATAGCAGAAAGGGTAGAAAAATATTTGTATTATTTCTGATAATATTACCCACCTTTCATGTGGTAGGCCTAATAAACTTCTAGAACATGTTTTTGGGCTTTTTCATTCTCCTCTCTGTAAATATCCAGTCAGATAAAACAGGAGCTCCCTCTAGTGGCCTCTCTCATTATGCACATGTAAAATGAGAGTGGGTCTCCATCAGCTGAAATTGGAGAACTTGACACTGTCAGGAACATTGAAATTTAACGACAGGACAGATCTGTCCAAAGATACACTGCTGAAATGTGACCGCTGAAATTTGTTTCCTTTCTCATGGGAGTGAGTCCCTGCCGAACACTAGGCGGTGGGAGCTACAAGCAGAATCAAAGAGGACAATTAGTACAGAAGTATAACTATTAGGCTACCTGCAACATGTAAGGCAGGCTACGTAAATGATAACATTGCATTGATGCATCAATAGTGATGTAGCTAGCTTTAACTACTTCATATACAATTTACTTGATTGAATAGACAGTGATTACATTGACTTCATTTCACTGCAAATTTCGTTCAACTCAGACATCAACAATACTATACTAACCTCTGAAATGAGTATAAATATAAAATGTGAACACTCAAAGTACTTAAATAAAATACAAGTACCTTCAAATTGTACTTAAGTACTTTTCAACAATGAGCTTCCTCCACATTCCTTCTTCCGACTACTTCCTATGTGATCCATACACCCAGTATTAAAAGGTGATATGGTTAAAGGTGCAGGCTGGAAAGGAATCAGAAGTAAAAACAGAAAAATGTAACTGTGCAAAAATATTTAAATGCGTTATCACAAGTTGGGTATAATCAATTAATAATAATAATTCCAACACTGTAGTGTTACCAGTCATGATATGAACATTAAACAGTGAGTTTAAGATGATGTAACACACATTTACATATGTTTGTAATATGAAATGCATAAGCATAAATATGTACAGTATATGTAATTAGTCCTATATTAAATACACAATAACACCATCGAAAAGTCTTGTTACAGTATGCTGCCTGATATCCAGATAAAAAGCATTAACACCTCACAGGAATATAAGCATGAGTTTTATAGTTTGTGCGCAACAGCGAAGACAGTAAGGAACAAAACAGAATCAGTTTTTCCTGTAAGACACAGCAAGTTTACCATGACAAATATCCTCTTAACACTGATTGTAGAAAGAGCAAACAGCAGATACATTCTCCAGCCCTGGTCATACTGACCACTCCAAGGACCTACAGATAAATAAAGTAAACACTTTTTATATTGTAGAAAAGTTTAAAGAAAAAGACAAAATCCAATATTAATGAAAATAACTTTAAAAGGCTAAAAAAGGTACACAAGTATTATGGCTGAAAGGCCCAAACTGGTTACGAATGTGGAGATTGCTTTATAAAACAGCATTATGTGAAATAGTGCATTGCACCTTTTGTAACTTTTGTTGCTTTGAAAAATACATTTCCCTGACTCATCAATAAACCCCTATCCCAATGATAACCGTAGACGATATTTTATAAAACCCCCAAAAGTAGTAAAACTTTGCAGATGCTTACCAAGATCCTATAAAAGTTGCGGTTATTTATTTTATTTGTATCTTATTTATGAGCAAACCAATTTTTGCAAATGTTTAATAGTTTTTTAAGTTATTTCTTTTTCTCTGGCTGCTCGATGAGTTCCCCCTTGTGGTACTTCTGTCCGATGCCGTAGGGGACGTGAGCGGATATGGTTCCCATCTCCTTGGCCCCCTCGATGTGGAACATTTGGTCGTCAAAGTAGATGTGCGGTCTGATCTTCTGCAGCAGTGGGCCTTTGGGGGCTCCGGCCAGGAAGAGGGCCTCGTCGATCTCCAGGCCCCAACTACGCAGAGTCTTGAGGACACGAGCCCCGGAGCTGGCTGCACTGCGGGCCGTCACCAGGTACGTCCGGATGGGACAGTTCATGCGCTCATTCTTGGCGTAGAATTTTCTCTGGAGCTTCCCCAAAGCCACCAGGAAACACTTTAAAGGACCCTGAGAAAAATAAAAATAATAATTGAGTTAATTGAAACAGTTATATAGACCATGTATAACTGTATTACAAAATTAAATAGATGTTGGATGTACAGTGGAGGAAATAAGTATTTATTACACCGATTTTGTAAGTGTGCCCCCTTACAAAGAAATGAGCGGCCTATCATTTTCAAGCAAGGTTTATTTTAAAAGTGATGGACAGAATATCAAAAATCACATTAAAAAAAAGATATAAATTATTTTGCATTTCATTGAGTGAAATAAGTATTTGATCCCCTATCAACCATACAGAATTCTGGCTCCCACAGATCAGGCCTCGTGCTTAAAAAAAGTATTCCTAATCTCAACTAGTTTCCTGTATAAAACACACCTGTCTCAAGTTGTTACCTATATAAAAGACGGCAGTCCAGAGAGTCAATAAATCAAACTCCAACATCTCCATCATGGGCAAGACCAAAGAGTTGTCTAAGGACATCAGGGACAATATTGTAGACCTGCACAAGGCCGGAATAGACTACAAGACCATTGGCGAGAAGCTGGGTGAGAAGGAGACAACTGTTGGTGCGATTACTCAAAAATGAAAGAAACACAAAATGACCATCAATCTCCCTCGGTCTTGGGCTCCATGCAAGATCTCACCTTGTGGGGTATCAATGATTGAGAGAAAGGTGAGGGATCAGCCCAGATCTACACGGGAGGAGCCTGTTTATGATCCCATGCAGCTGGGACCACAGTCACCAAGAAAACCATTGGTAACACACTATGCCGTAATGGATTGAAATCATGTAGTGCCCGTAAGGTCCCCCTGCTCAAGAAGGGACATGTACAGAACCGTCTGAAGTTTGCCAATGAGCACCTGAACGACTCAGAGAATGCTTGGGAGAAGGTGATTTGGTCAGATTAGATCAAAATCAAGTTCTTTGGTATCATAGTGACTCGCCATGCTTGGAGGAAGAGGAATTCTGACTATGACCCCAAGAACACCATCCCCAAAGTCAAGCATGGAGGTTGAAGCATTATGCTTTGGGGGTGTTTCTCTGCTAAGGGGACAGGTGGACTTCACTGCATCAAAGGAAATATGGAGGGGGCCATCCATGTACCATGAAATACTAGGTGACAACCTCTTTCTCTCAGCCATGTCTGTAAAAATGGGTCATGGATGGGTCTTCCAGCACGTCAATGACCCTAAAAATACAGCAAAGGCAACAAGGGAGTGGCTCAAGAAGAAGCACATTAAGGTCATGGAGTGGCCTATCCAGTCTCCGGACCTTAATCCAATAGATCTGTGGAGGGAACTGAAGCTCAAGTGACAGCCTCGAAACCTTAAAGATTAGGAGAGGATCTGCAAAGAGGAGGGGTCCAAATATCCCCCTGAGCTGTGTGCAAACCTGGTCATCAACTACAAGACACGTCTGACCTCTGTACTTGCCAACAAGGGTTTCTCCACCAAGTACTAAGCAATGTTTTGATAGGGGATCAAATACTTATTTCACTAAATGAAATGCAAAATAATTTATATATCTTTTTTAGGGCTGTCAAATTAACGCGTTAATTTCGATTGATTAATCACAGAAAAATGTACGCAGATTAATCGCACTTCTATAATGCCCTTTGACCCGGTGCAAAAGTGGTGCGCAGCTGCACCTGTAGGCTGTAGCTTGCATACACAGCCCGCACGGGTGAAAGCGAGAAAAGTAAAGAGAGAAGCAGGGGAACGGGCGGGGCCGAGGGCTCTATGGACGGTTTATGGGATGCTTTGGGCAAATAAGCATGAAGGTAGGAAGACATCTTAGTTTATTCTCCGCAGTGTCTGTGCATTATTGATTTAGTGGGTGCAACAATGTAGGTTCAAAAGTATCTCTCAATTTTCCTCCGTGTGTCTCAATTTTGTTTGCTAGCTGTCTCGCCTCCCGCGTAAACGGACACCCGCTCCGTGTGTGTGTGTGTGGTGTGTGTGTCAATATTTTTGGCTATGAGTAGGCTACGACGATGGTGAATGAATCGGCATAGGCATCTGTGGCAGTGCAGCGCCGTCTGTTGTGGAGACAGAAGTTACGAGAGACCGAGAGAGAGAGAGAGAGAGAGAGAGAGAGAGAGAGAAACTGTAGCAGGCAATACAGCTGTTTATAAACAGGTATAAAAGTGTCATAAAAATATGCGATTAATTTAGATGAATTAATCACAGAGCCTGTAATTAATTAAATTAATTTTTTAAATCGCTTGACAGCCCTAATTTTTTTTATGTGATGTTCTGGATTTTCTTTTTGATATTCTGTCTATCACTGTTAAAATAAACCCAGCATTAAAATTAATAGACCGTTCATTTCATTTTAAGTGGGCAAACTTACAAAATCAGTGAGGGATCAAATACTTATTTCCTCCACTGTATGATACAATGTAAAGTATAAAACACACACAAGGGCAACCAGCCATAAATGATTCTCCAGTTGTTTTAAAAACTTATTTAGAGCTAGCAGAGCAGGTTCCTAAACCCTGCTGATTTCCCAAAGACTTGTTTTTCCACATATAGGAGGTGTTGTCTTCTGTTCAGTTTGTGTGTTTCTGAAGTTGAGGGGACGCCCATTGTTCATTCTGTCTATTTTCTGGTATGTTGTGATGTGGTTGCAATCAACAAAAAAAAGTATTAAAATAGATGAAGAAAAACTGAGATACTGTCTTTTTTTAATCAATGCAATCATTGTGGCTAATGTGGGTGGGTAATATCACTCTGCTCTGAACGCGCTGTTTTAGGAGTTTTTGTTTAACAGGACTGTTCTCTGTGACGTCAAATGTGTCTAGCTGCTGTATAGGAGTCCGACATCAAAAAATGAAATATAGAGTATAATATGTCCTCTTTAATTGCATTCAAACAACCATCTGTTACCTGAGCGAGAGGATGGTTCTCAAACTCCTTCTCGTGCTCAAAGAAAGTGTCCAGGCCGCTCTGCTTCACAATGATCTCCGACTCGTCTGAGAAGAGGACGGCGTCGCCATCGAACGCCACTCTCAGCTCTGTTTCACTCGTCTCAAGCTGCTTATCCTGCATGAACATTGTAGCTGCAGCGATGCCTGAAAGACCAGACAATACGATATAGGTTATATACACTTGTATGACTGTTCTTGAGCAAGAATCTCTCACAAAATCTCACAACAATGCGTCTGATTATTGACATGCAGAAGATGTTTTGCCTGCTTTGCAGGTTTTGCTGGTCATGATTTGCATTTCAAATGTGTCCATGTGCAGGTCAGATGAGCCTCATTTACAGTATCTCACAAAAGTGAGTACACCCCTCATATTTCTTCAAATATTTCATTATATCTTTCCATGGGACAACACTGAAGAAATGACACTTTGATACAATGTAAAGTAGTCAGTGTACAGCTTGTATAACAGTGTAATTTTACTGTCGCCTCAAAATAACTCGACACACAGCCATTAATGTCTAAACTGAAGGCAACAAAAGTGAGTACACCCCTAAGAAAAAATGTCCAAATTGGGCCCAAAGTGTCAATATTTTGTGTGGCCACCATTATTTTCCAGCACTACCTTAACCCTCTTGGGCATGGAGTTCACCAGAGCTTCACAGGTTCCCACTGGAATCCTCTTCCACTCATTCATGACAACATCACGGAGCTGGTCGATATTAGAGACCTTGCGCTCCTCCATCTCCCGTTTTAAGAAGCCCCAAAGATGCTCAATAGGGTTTAGGTCTGGGGACATGCTTGGCCAGTCCATCACCTTTACCCTCAGCTTCTTTAGCAAGCCACTGGTCGTCTTGGAGGTGTGTTTGGGGTCGTTATCATGTTGCAATACTGCCCTGTAGCCCAGTTTACGAAGGTTGAGTGCACGTTTTCAGCGTCATACCAAGAGGTTGGCTTTGGAAAATTGACGTATGAGTGCTGCCAGCATTGCTGCAGGGCTTGAAGGGGTGGGGGGTCAACCTGTCAATGCTCAGACCATACGCCACACTCTGCATCATACTGGTCTGCATGGCTGTTGTCCGAGAAGGAAGCCTATTCTAAAGATGATGCAAAATAAAGCCCACAAATAGTTTGCTGAAGACAAGCAGACTACGGACATGGATCACTGCAACCATGTCCTGTGGTCTGATGAGACCAAGATAAACTTATTTGGTTCAGATGGTGTTAAGAGTGTGTGGTAGCAACCAGGTGAGGAGTACAAAGACAAGTGTGTATTGCCTATAGTCAAGCATGGTGGTTGGAGTGTCATGGTCTGGGGCTGCATGAGTGCTGCCAGCACTGGGGATCTACAGTTCATTGAATACCAACATGTACTGTGCCATACTGAAGCAGAACATGATCCCCTCCCTTCGTAAACTGGGCCGCAGGGCAGTATTGCAACATGATAACGACCCCAAACACACCTCCTAACGACCAGTGGCTTGCTAAAGAAGCTGAGGGTAAAGGTGATGGACTGGCCAAGCATGTCCCCAGACCTAAACCCTATTGAGCATCTTTGGGGCTTCTTAAAACAGGAGATGGAGGAGCGCAAGGTCTCCAGTATCCACCAGCTCCGTGATGTTGTCATGAATGAGGGGAAGAGGATTCCAGTGGCAACCTGTGAAGCTCTGGTGAACTCCATGCCCATGAGGGTTAAGGTAGTGCTGGAAAATAATGGTGGCCACACAAAATATTGACACTTTGGGCCCAATTTGGACATTTTAACTCAGGGGTGTACTCACTTTTGTAACCGGCAGTTTAGACATTAATGACTCTGTGTCGAGTTATTTTGAGGGGACAGTAAATTTACACTGTTATATAAGCTGTACACACGCTACTTTAAATTGTATCAAAGTGTCATTTATTCAGTGTTGTCCCATGAAAAGATATAATGAAATATTTGAAGAAATGTGAGGGGTGTACTCACTTTTGTGAGATACTGTATAAACCTTACGGGGTAAAAGCTTGTTTCTGTGTTTGATTGTATCAGGTCAGTAGGTTTTGTGTGTGCTTGCACCATGGGGATCCATAAATCATCTTCTTGCTGCACAGCGTGAGGTCAAGAATGAGTCATACACAGTGTCAGCACGCAAGTGTGTAAAAATCAGTGTAGTACAAATACACCTTGAGGCTGCTGACAGCGGTCTATGCATCTATTTATCGTACAGAAAAGGTGGGTGTATGTGCGTGTGTGGGTGTGTATGAGAGATAGCGGGATCATAATCAAGACTCACCTTCCTCAATGGCCTCTGTGACTTTCTCCCCATCCTTGGAGAGGTAGAGGTTTGTCATGTAGGCCTTTAGGTAGCCTATAGGACTTTTCCCTCCAGTCATACAGAATCTCTCTATGGTCAAATCTGAAGGTATAAAAAGCAAGATAGAGACATGTGAAGAAAGGAATCCCATTGTAATTCCATTTTAAATAATTACTAAGTGAAGTGTAATCAGTAGACTGAGTGTCATTCTAATGCCTGCTGCTGCTGCAGTGGTCGAGACACCACCACTGTCGCTGCTCCCCTCTCATGCTAAACAAAACAAACATTGTTTGGTGAAGGACTAGGCGTACCATAATGATTGATGCTGTTTATGAGGCGCACTCCGACCTGGGCATGGTTGTTAGTCATTAAAACGATGTCAAACAGCTCCTCGCTCTCCGGGTAGAGCTGCCTCAGACGACAGTTGACATTCATCAGCGCCTGCGTGGGGAGGACAGAAGCCAACAGCCAGGATGTCAGTGTCAGATGAGGTTTCAACACAAACGTTACAAAATTAAAAACACAGCTTCAAAAAGAGAAGGTGGAGTCAGTGATTCTGAAGAACGCTTGTTGCGAAGTCACTTTTTGTCAAAATCAGTGAATATCTCCTCACTGTGTGTGCACTGAAGCAAAATCCAGTGTTAATACACAGCCTAGCCTCTGTAAACTGGAATGTAAACAAAGGGTATGTAAACAAAGAGGGCCCACCGTAGCTAGCAACAAGTCCATTTACAGAGCCTATGCTGTGAATTTACATTGCATTAACATTGGCACACACCGTACCGACCAGTAGCGGATCGTTAGGAGATAGTCACTGATTCTGACAAGCTTTCTCCACGATTGCTGACTCCACCTTAAAAATTTACAAAAGGATATGAGGATTTTAAAAAGAGCCGTGCCTTGAGATTTTGGCTTGCTCATCTGTGTGCCTTTGCAACAAAAAGTTTGAAAACCACAAACATCCACATTAGGACTCCATGCAGCCAGAAGGGAGTTTTGCGGTGTTATCACTGTACTAGATTTAAAAAGGCAGTGAATGCCACTTTAGCCTACATGACTTTTTGGGGTGTGGCCTGAGTTGTAACATCACTACTATTACAGGCCTACCCACGCAACAACTACACTGAGGAACTTGAATCTAAACTTGATCCGTTTTGATGAAGATGGTTTTCTTTTTTTCCTGGTGAGTAGGCCTACGTGAAAGAAATGCATTTCTGGGACAACGCCCTGCAACAACCACACTGCATAGACATGCAACAGGTAGACAATCCCCAGGGTTCAGGCAGCCAGGCCTACCGTGACGAAGGGGAAAGCAGGTCCGGGCTTCAGAGGCTCGTTCTCATGTTCCACCTGATAATCCACGTACTTCTCCATTCCTTCTTCCTCATATATCCTCCTCTCTTCCACCATGTTGAAGAGGGTGCGAGAGGACACGGCGATGGTGACAGCATTCTTGGGTTTGGGCTGCGAGTAGGATGGGAGTGGGGCGGTCAAAAACATTAAATGTGTATGTAGTAGGCCTAGGCTAGTCAAAGGGCGTGTTTAGCTTTTGATAACGCTACACATTCAAAGAAGAAACAACACAAACGTGATGGTGATCAAAACAACTTTTCAGACAAATTACTTACAGGTCTCGGTTTGTTTGTTTTGAGGTTGTCAAAAAAAGCTTTAGCCGCGGCCCAGTCCGTTTCATCTTCGCTGTCGTCACCCGGGGCGGAATCGTTTGGCTTGATTTCACTCATAATTATAATTCTCTATCTGTCCCTTAGACTATAAAAGTGCCAGAATTAAAAGTGAGGCAGCAGCAGCAGCAATTTAGTAAACTTTCCGGAAGCGTGCTCAAAGAAAGCCCGGTGGGCGTGTCTTCCATCAGTGACGCAAGCGGGTTCTGGGGCATCACTTGCACTTGGTTGGATGAAATAAAGTTGGCAACATTCTTGCAAAATGTGCTTTTTATTATCGAAATATTATGGTTGCTGTGATTAAAGTGACATATACTTCTTTTTGCCACATTCTACATTCACACATGTACATTTACAAACAAAAGAACAAAATGCTCTGTATTCATGAAGGAAATGGAACAATATGTCAACAATGTAGGCCTATACCTCCCAAAAGAAAAATAAAATATTTGAAATGTGTTTAATGTTTTTAAACTGTACTGTTATGTACTATCGTTTTTGTATTTGTTTCTATCTTGTTTATTTGTTTGTCTGTTTTTCTCTATGTTTTATATTGCTATTCCTGTTTTGCTTTGATGCTGAAGTTAAAAGTTTGAAATATAAAAAGAAAACTTTGAAAAACGTATGCTAAGGAGAAAAGTGTGGAAACCCAGCTTTAATTAGTGTGCCAGGTCCTTTAGTTCAAATCAAGAATAAATAAATAAATAGCATGCTTCCAAAAGTTTGGAGACAGCCCCTCTGCAGTTTTAAGGTGCAAAAAGCCTCCTTTGCAGAAAGCCAAGTCCATTATAAAACGAACATTTACATTAAATGTAACATCTCAGAGTCAAACTTGCCGTGGCACTTACAAAATTCAGTTTTGCCCCCATTCATTACACTGTGAATATTGCCGCTTTCCTTGGTCAATATTTTTGCACAAGCAATCCTCGTCATTTGAAACATTGTGTAGTTATTTTTCTTTTTAAAACAAATACATTAACAGTGTACACGTCTTGTTAATATTTCTGACATGCAGTTTCCTTCTGCTGTGACTATTATGCACCAACATATACTAAGTAATATTCTGGTTGCCACACACAGCTCTTGTATTTGAGCTTTGAGTCAGTGATGTAGCCTGAAGGTGAAGGCAACATCTCACAAATTGCTTTACAAAAGGTAAATAAATACACTCCTGTGGATATACAGCTCTCTGATCACCTGACTAGTAATCATCTATTTGAACCATTTCAATCTGCCTTCAGGGCACGTCACTCTACCGAAACCGCACTCACCAAAGTAGTAAACGACAGTCTGTTGATGATGGACTCCAACACGGCCCCAGTTCTGCTACTGTTGGACCTCAGTGCAGCGTTCGACACAATCGACCACGTCATACTCCTGGATCGTCTGAAAAACCTGTTTGGCGTTACAGGAATAGCCCATGCCTGGTTGAAATCATACCTATCCGGCAGAACTCAGTGTGTCTCTTACAACAACATAACATCCATTTTCACCGAAGTGAAATATAGAGTACCTCAAGGTTCTGTTCTCGGACCACTGCTGTTCTCTTTGTACATATCACCCATAGGTCAAATTATTCGTATAGCTTCGGGGTCAACTTTCAATGCTACGTGGACTATACTCAGCTCTATGTCCCGGTCAAAGTCAATGATAGTACCCAAATCATAAATTTAGAGGCTTGCTTATCTGCTGTTAAAAGCTGGATGTCGCAAAACTTTCTTCTCCTGAATTCAGAAAAAACTGAATTACTATTAATCGGCTCTGCGCACATTAGAAATCATCTTGAGCAATTTACTATTAATTCCGACAACTGCGTTATCTCGCAAAGCTTAACAGTAAGAAACCTTGGTGTTAAATTCGATTCCAACCTGGAAGGATCTGGTCCCCCCTCAGCATCGGAAGTCCTCATGCATCCACACTATTTTTATTTATATATTATGTTATACTGTTTGACTGTGTTCTATTGTATGCAATGTGAAGCCCACTGAGGCAAATGCAAATTTGTGATTCTGGGCTATACAAATAAAATTGATTTGATTTGATTTGATAGGCCCATATTTTTGGTATGACACATGATGAAAAACTAGGCCTAAATATTGCCCACTGCACTACAATTACATAAATGCATGATAAATATAGGCTAAATGTGTAATTTTGTATTGCTTCCGCTACATGTAATAGCTACACATTGTGGAGTTTCTTGGATGTTTTCTGCTATTAATCTTGTTGCTCTCGTTTGTGTTTTCACATATTTTTATGTTTGTTTTATATAACATAGGCCTATTTTATATAATAATTTGTTTTACTTTCCCTTTTTATCCCTGTTAATTTATGTCCTTTTGCCTGTGGATATCAATGGAGGCTTATCTTTTCTTAAACACAAGTCTTATGTTTACTTTTTTTCTAGTCTATCTTTCACAGTGCCTTTGTGAAACACACACACACACACACACACACACACACACACACACACACACACACACACACACACACACACACACACACACACACCGTTCACTGGCACATGAATGACCTCCCTCCTCCATAGCACCCCCCCCCCCCCAGAGTTGGTAGAGTCCGGGACGGAGCATCATGGCGATAGACGGTAAGCATTCAGGTGTACTGCGGGACTCGTGTGAAACTTTGCTAGGGATAGAATGAAAATGATGTTTAAAAAAAACTAATATCCACCGGGTTTGTTATTATCATTTGGTATATTTTTTACGGACAGTTTCTCTGTTTTTTAAAACCTCATCGGGAGTACCGCAGTGCTGGGACAGCCACGGCACGGTGCTGATGCTGAAGTGCGGACACCCGCACCGATGCAGGAATGTTGTGATCCCTTCATGGGATGCGCGCGTGAAGTGATGCTAAAAGTGGACAGAGCAGAAAATAGTCCCGGTGCTGTGGTTGACCGTTTGTACAACATCTGACTAACACACGCCTGTGACACCTTAGCGACTCATTTAGGCTAAATAGCCTATATATATTTTTTGGGGCTCAACCAAAAATCACACCGGGCTACTTCTTAGCATCACATGGTAACTGGCTACTTTGTTTTGCTACTATTAGAATAATAGCCTATCTCTTGGCAGGTGAATATGCTATGGTGTATTATTTTAATTGTGTAAAAGAGCTATTTGAGTCGTAGCCTAATGACTCGCTGTTAAACCGTTATTATTTGGATGCACGTGCAGCTGATAGGCTACTCTCCCTAACCATCATGTGTAATGTGTACAACCAGAAGAAAAAAGCTCCAAGCCGATGAATGAAATGTCTCTTTGAGGATTTTCAGTAAAAATTGAGAAAGGAGGGCGTCAAATGAAGAGCTATTTTGTATACAGTGATGAAGAGTAGGCGCGTGACTAGCTCCTTTTCTCAGTGTCCCACCGTTAAAGGGCACAGTTCTTGTTGTGTCACGTGCAGCCAAGCGTGCGGCGACACAGGTAGGGGGTGCCATGGACACCAGCTGTACAGGGCAAGGAAATGACTATCTGAGATATAAATAGCCACGGTTGTTCACTTCCTGTGGACGAGATAATAGTCCCAAACCGTATTAAATGTCCGTTAAATAGGCTACTTTTATCAGGGGATCCTTGGCTCATATTAGCATATACTGACTGGAAGAAGTAGGAAACAGCTTGCCTGGCTCTGTCCAATGGTAGACAAAACCTAGGCTACCATAAAATCACACTTAAATAGGATAAAGAATGTATTAAATTAGATTATTCATGCAATGTTGTCTCATTCTTACAAGGCAGAATGTAAGCCTATTTGGGTACATCTTTATATTTGACCTGCAATTAAGAGGGCGAAGGGCCGAAATTCCGGCATATTCCCGGCTTATGGCTGTGTAAAAGGGGCTAGTGTCTTTGAGCTCACCTCAAGCAGAGTGTACAACAGTGGACATCCAGCACATGCCTTATTTCAGATTCAACAAACACCAATGTGATGTGAAACTTAACTTAATTTAACAATTATAAGTAGCTGAAGAAGTAGAATTAACTTTGTGGTGGAAAAACTATATCGGACACCTAATACATGTCTGGACTGATCGTTAAATATAAATCCTGCGGGATGCTTTGGTGGTGTAGTGGATAGAGCATACCATATTGCCTCCGGCCTTCGTTGCAGTGGTCACAGGTTCAAATCTGACCTATGGACCTTTACTGCATGTCATCCCCCCTCTATCTGTCTCCCCATTTCATCTCTGTACCATCCAATAAAGCTTTAAAAAGGCAAAAAATAATCTTTAAAAAAACCTATAAATCCTGCCATCTCTACTAAAATGATGCTGCACTTTCCAGTGGACCCCCTACTGTATTATTTGTATCACTATCCATCCAGTCAAAGTGTCAGACATCATTTTAGAAGAATCACATCAGAATAGATTTTCATCTATACCGATCTAGTTTGAGTGACGGCTTCTTATAAGACAAGAGCTGCTCCAAAAGACGCTCAGAGGATATTGTTGCAGGCTTAACAGCTTTCTGTCTTACTTTGAAACAATTGATACGAAGTGCTTCAGTGGAGTTTCTCCAAAAAGTACATCACTTTGCCCCAGCTGTTTCACTTTAAAAAACATAATTCAATCCCCATGCGGATGATGATGGTTTGATAGTAAAACAGAGAGATTGAAACTGCAAAAGCGCCTTTGTCTTTCTTTAGGTCATCTACTCTTGAGTTTATCTCAACTGATCTCTAGTCTAATATCCTTTCTATCATCAGTAAATATGCCTTTAGAAGTTTTCTTGCATAACTTATTTTTGTAATAGGCCTACTTGTTGCCAGCTTGCCAGGGACCAGTGTATGGCTGACGGCCAAGTTTTTCTACCATTAATTAAAGGTGGAATCAGTGATTCTTGGGAACGCTTGTTGTCAAATTCACTTTTTACCAAATCCATGAAAATCTCCTCACGATCCTCTACCTGTCCGTAAAAAATAATGTTTATACACAGCCTGTAAAACGTTCATGTCTATGGTGGGCCCCCTTTGTTTACAAACGCTTTGTGGCAGTGGCAATGTGGGTAGGGCGGTCGTCCACCAGATTGCAGGGTCGGAGGTTTGATCCCCCGCCTACCCGCCACATGCTGAAGTGTCCCTGGGCCAGACACTGAACCCCATATTGCTACCGATGGTTCAGAATGCGCATTGCATGGCAGCTACTACTGCCATCGATGTATGAGTGTGTGTGTGAATGGGTGAATGTGGTAAGAAATGTTGAGCACTTTGGGGCTGATAAATTCGTCTTAAAAAGTGCTATATAAGTCAAGTCCATTTACCATTTGTTTACATACCAGTTTACAGAGCATGGGCTGTTTATTAACACCAGATTTATTTTCAGTGCACACACAATATGGACAGGTAGCAGATCCTGAAGAGATCTTCACTGATTATGACAAAAGCTATGTTGACAACAAGCATGCTGTAGATTAGCTGACTCCACCTTTTTAGTAAAGTGGCCCGGAGAAGAAGGTCTGTCTCCTGTAGGCCTATGACAGAAGATCAATCCGCCTCACAGCTTTTTTTCTCTTTGCTCTGGCATCCAGTCATCACCTCAGAACATTTCAAGCATCCAATCCGTGATGATGGGACCATAAATCCATGAATAATGTTGTTTACATTTAATGAAAGCAGTCCAGTTGAGTAAAATACAGTTGCAGACCAATGCAGACACACACAAAAAAGGATCCTGACACAATTTTGGAATTTATACCTAAACCTTTAGACTGTTACAGAGCAAATATCTGAGATGCTTCTGTTACACTGCTTGTTTCATTAGACACTGAGGTGTTGAGCCGAAAGAGATAACATGAGAGTGTATCTGTGCAGTGTGCGCAAGGCTGTGGTTGTGTGAATATGTGTGAGGGAGATACGAGTGTCATTATCATTCATTAAATTAATCCTCGGAAGGAGAGACATTTTTATCAGGGGTTATTAATAACCCCAAGGAAAAATATCTCTGGAATTGAGTGAAAACATTAAAATCTATCTCCAGATAATGTAAAGATCTAACTGAAGTCATGACCCATTTGAGTTTACATTAAAGCTATAGTGCGTAACTTTTTCATGTAAAGGAATGTCGGTCAAATTCAATCCATCGCTAAACGAGTTGACACAAAAATGATTAAACCAATTTCTCAGTATTTCTCAGTTTACAACAGAAGGTATACAATCCATGCACGATCACCGAAAGCTTATCTCATGTAGATGCGCTTACAGTGTTGTTGTGATTACTCAGAATTCCTCATGTTACGCACTATAGCTTTAAGCATCTAAAAACTCATATATTATTAGTTCTTTTATCTGATGAAACAGCTTTAAAAATCCTTGAAAGTTAATAAAGTTAATCCTATGTAATTAATCAAATAGAGTCTTTACTTTCCGTGTCTGTTCCAAATTCACTGTTACTGTTCATTTTGAGGGGTCTTGGACTCAAAACGTCAGTATTTCAATGTTTTTGGCTATGGCTCTTGCTGTATCAACTTGAAAAATTGCATAAGGTCTTGATGATCTAGAATAGATCAAAGATGTAAAAATCACTGCATTTAATATGAATAATTTATTACGTTGTTTTGACGCACTAAGAGAGAAACATTTAAATTGTATCCATTCTAACAGGAAGTATCCTGCGCTACAGATGGTTACACAATGTTTTAAAGGAATAGCTCAAGATTTGGGGAAATGCGCTAATTAGTAGCATCATTGCTAATTGATACCACTCTCCTTAATGTCAGTTAAATACTGTATGAAGTTGGAACCAGGCACATGTTAGCCTAGCTTAGCATAAAGACTGAGAGTAGTAGGAAACAGCTAGCCTGGCTCTATTCAAAGTTAAACAAATCTACCTTTGAGCACCCATGAAGCTACTTAAAGCTATTAAAGAGCTACTTGAGGCTTTTACACTTTTTGTATGCTTAAAGGCTAGCTG
The DNA here is from genome assembly GCF_949987685.1 of Ammodytes marinus. NCBI lineage: Eukaryota > Metazoa > Chordata > Actinopteri > Uranoscopiformes > Ammodytidae > Ammodytes > Ammodytes marinus. Next base: position 10,301,271 of record NC_137223.1, on the reverse strand, counting down.
TTTCCACCTGCTTCCAGCCTTCGTGCTTAGCTAAGTTAACTGTCTCCTGGCTGCACACATTTGAGAGTGGTGTCAATCTTCCGTATCAGTCTTCTCATCTATCTCAGCAAGAAAGTGAACAAAATGGTTTCACTATTCTTCTTAACCAGACTCCTTGAATCTCAGTCACATCTATCCTACACCACCTCCTCCCTATGGCACATTTATGTAAGTCAGTTGATTCCAGCTCAGCAGTTCTGTTTCTGCTGGCATAACCATCTGCCAGTGTTTTTAGCCTGAGGCCTGAACATATGTTTCTACAGCTCATGGAATCATATTTTGACCCCTTGACCCCCAAAACTTTTTCATCTCTTTCTCTCCCAGGAGGGGGGAGGAACTGTGGTGTTCATGAGCTCATCTGTGCCAGACGAGGTAAGGCCACATTATAGCCAAACACCTCCCTGCACTTGTGTGTGTTTGCATTATTATAAAAGTAGAAAATGTTATGCGTGTGTTTACTTGCTTTAAAAAAAACAACACAAGTGCTTATCTGTGTTCTCCACTGCATCACCTTTAAAAGCACAACATATTTGCCAGGTCCGTATAATAGCCCGATTAAGCTGTCAACCTGCCTTATTCATGTGAATTTGAACTGAAATTTGGTGCGGTCAATTTATTTTTCTATATAGACACCAGAAAGTGTTATGTCTGTGTGTGAATTATGAATAGCGTATCGAGTTTTAGTTTACTTCAGCAAAAGAACGCAGCTGTGTGTTCATGGTTTATTCAGCGTGGAGGTTTTGTTTCGTATCAGAAGAGTGAGAAGACACATGTGTAAGCAACATTTCCAAATGGCCCTACCTACTTTTTAAACAAGCATGCCCTATAAACAACAGCAAGTAGCCAAGCTTATGCACCGCTCTAAAAGCTTAAAAGCGGGATAAGGTATTACATGAATAAATTATGAAGGGTATTACGTTCGCAATGAGGCAATTTGACATAATTTGTTTCTCTCTGTGTACCAATACAGACCAACATAATTGAATGACAAAATGATTTGTGTCCCTCTGTTTTTTTTGTTTTTTTAATTATAATTTCACCTGAAGGAACTCACATTTCTTCAAGGTTATTATTAATTTGCTTTGAATGCTTCAGTGGCTGCGTTTCTGTGTTTGGCAGCATGCTGGAGTCATTACCTGAGAAAAAAAAGTAGCAGATTGAATCTTGAGGCGAAGTTCGCAGTCCTGAGTTCAAGCCTCACTTCACATGCTCGGGATTTTCTTTCCTTGTTTATTCTGTTCAGACACACCAATTGTACATGCTCACACTAAGAAAGGATGAGATAAGGCCAGAGAGAGAAAGGGAGGGTGGAAAACCAGAGAAACGGGAAGAGAAGAGGAGAATGATGGGTATTATATAAAAGATAACTGATGGCGCGATCAGCTGTGTCCAAATTCACCCTCTTTCTCGCTCCACTTTCCAGTGTAGGCCTATATTGACGGATGGATTGGGTTACCTCAGGTGTCTAAATTATTCATCCGTCATTGACATTTACAGAGCATGGCCACGTATGAAGTGTCATCACACCCCGGGGCACAGGGCCATAAGCTGTTCATTTCTACAGGCGGCTGCTGCTGCACCCCGCGGTTTCAGAGGTCACTCCACCTCCATCAACACAACAGCGAACAGTGAGAGTCGATACGTAAGCCTAACTGGCAAGTGCTGGACTGGACTAAAGTGTAAGGGGTTTATTACATGTCGGATTACTTCAGAGCAGGACGGCTCCGTTTCCCCCCCCCCTCTTGGTGGATCCTTATAGTAGGACAGCCTATGCTAGAAGCTGTACTGATAGGGCTTTTTGGAAACAGTTGGCTTTTTAAAGAGGATGTTCCATTAGAGAAGGTAAGCCTCTCCTGCCATATCGACCTCTTACCTCTCTCTGCTACTTCTATTGCCACTCCTGGGTATTTAGCATTCATCATTTTGACAAGTCTGCAGCAGCAGCACTAGTTGCAGGGGCTGCATTGGACTCTGCCTGTTGCCATGGTGAAATAAGTCTGTCCATAAGTTCAGCTTGTAGTCAGAAGGTTTGACAAACTAGGTCTCTGTTATTCTCTCTTCCTCTTTCATGTGTTCTCAGGGAAATACCACTTTAATCTATGACCGCTGATGGTTATTTTTTTGGAATGAGCTCCAGCTACAAACCACATGCTACCAACTTTGGGCTGTCTGCTTCACCAGACGCATTGGCCTCAAATGCAGCATCATTTTATTCCACTATCTTTTTTAACAGGGATGCGACTAACACATATTTTCATTATTGAATAATCTCAACTGTGCAACAATTGCCCCTTCCCTCCTTACTCTTAAAGCTGCACTAATCAATGTGTTTTGTAGTGACAATGAATCAAATGTGAGTTATGTAAAAAATGATGTTTGTATTGGTGATCCCAAAGATAATGATCCCCTTAAACCTATGCTCAGCACCAAACAGACAAAGTTAGCAATGAGCTGGTAAACAAAGTGGAGCATTTAGCAACTAAAGAGCCAGACATTTCACTCAGAATGCCATCTGAATTCTGATGGCATCCAAGGCTGGCTTCCAATACACAGTGCATTTGCTATTCATCAACAAGGTTTTATAACAAAACCTTTAACCACAAAAAGTAATTTATGTAATAATGATATGACCAAGTTAATATTGCAGGTAGTTGTAGCCAGACATGCAAACTTCAGCTGCTAACAAACACAACGTTTGTTTTGGGAAGGTTTGACGAAAGAGAGAGCCCTCCAAACGACAGCTCAATGTTCAATGCCTCAATACGTGGAGAAAGGCAAAGATTGACAGGCCTGCATTCAGTTACTAAGCTATGATAGGACAATGGCTGTTCAGGGGAGCAGTGTAGTGGACATTCAAATGAAAACACCTGTGTGCAGAGCCTTTATGCCTGGTGCTGCCTGCCTCTAATAGAATATTAAGGAATTCCCTCTTGAATATGACCATAGAATTGTGGGATTATAGAACTGCATTATATGCCACAAGTACTTAAAGGGGAAATTCAGACGTCGCACATCACACAGCCTTGGTTACGGTGTGCTTCATTTTACAAGCTGCAGAGGCATTTGGTCTTAAGAAATCCCGTTCATGATTAATTTTTTACTTCAGTTATTACACTGCGGTGTGTCTGCGTTGTAGCCTATTAAGTGCAGGCCCAGTGCGGTTTGGCTGGTTTACTGAGTCTACGTTTCAGTAAGATACAGTCCCTTTGAGGCTCCCATAAAAATAGCACAGCAGCACAGAGCCGCATGGTTACATGAAGTATGGTTGGCCTACATACAGTGCTGTGGATTTTACCCGGTATGCTTTTGAAGTGGGAAAAAAAAATAGTGTTGAAAAGAACAAAAGCTAGAAAACAGGGTTTGATTTCAAAGTAAGATCCCCATCATCAAATTAAAAAAATGTTGGTATAAAAGTGGGGTTGTTTACAGCCTTAGAAGTTTTTGTTGTTGCTCAAAATAGATTGCAGCCATTTGTGTTTTAATCAGTGTAACTGATGTTTGTCTCTCTCTCTCCTCTTTCTTCCTCTTCTTCTTCTCCCCAGTCTCTCCCGAGCTTCTCGGTGTCCTGTCTTCCATTGCAGCCTTCATGGCGTTGATGGCTCTGTTTTTTCTTTACCTCAGCAACAAGCTGTCAGTGGCGAGTCCTGACGATCTGTCACACCTCAGCAGCTATAAGAACAACCAGCCAGGTACTGCACACACCAATGGATTGAGCACAGTGGCTGCCATTTAGACACAAATTGGGACGCATTTTTTTTTAAATTTTTTGTCAAGATCTTGAAGTTATGAAATTAAACCAAATCAATAATAGAGGAATGCTACATTCACCTTAACAAAGTAACAGCAATCCACGATTAATGACACAGTTAAGGTTTATGATCCATGCTTTGATTTTACATCTTCAGTGTTGCATTAAGATATTAATGTGCACATTCGGTGCAAAACAGGAAATGGGTCCTCTGCTAAAATGACAATGGCTTATGAACCGGAACGGCAGTATTCCTTAAACTTAAATATATTTCTTTCCATTTAATTTAATTTCAAGTTTATTTCATAGGGAGAGATGCTACAACATAAACACTTGAACAAAAAGCCTCCAGTGTACAGCATTACAGCATCATAGCTAATTCTAATTTCCAATGCCTGTCCCTAGAAGGACATTCTAATGACATAGCCCTTTACTTGACCATTGTATTTCTTGTCCTGGCGTTATTTGTCAAACAAGCAGAGCGCCACAAGCGTTTCATGGAGAATAATAATCATCCCCAGGTGTGAAGGAAAGGTACATACTTAGTTTTCCACATCCCTGCTCACATCCGCATGTCCATGGCAGTGCCTCTGATGAGTTAACCTAGTGGTTGTGCATGGTGACAGTGACTGGAGCCCCCATACCCCAGAGAGAGAGAGAGATATGGCCTTCTTCAAGAGCTTCGGGCAGAACCTCCCATCTGTCAACATCTCCTCCATCTTGGACTCGGTCACCAGCCGCGTGGACGACCTGGCCAACGCCGTCAGCGATGCCACGTACGCCGTAAGCGACCAACTGACCGAGGGGGTCACCACCATCATCAACAAGGTGCAGGAGGAGGAAGACGGGGAGAACAATGGAGGCCACCAGGAGTCGGGCCAGGCATCCACAGAGCAGGAGAGCAGCAAGGCCAATAATAAAAGCATGTGGTCAAATATGTCCAGAGAGCCAGACACGGGCAGCGCACCCTCAAAGACTAACCAGGCCACCGGAGACGCATCGCAGGGGGAGCAAGCGTCGGCGAGCCAGCTGGAGTGGGAGTGGAGGGACGGCTGCTGGCGAGTAAAAAAGACTGACGCAGAGTTAGCGGAGGAAGCTAAGAGGAAGCAGGACGAGAAGGAGCTGCAGGAGAAGAGGGAGCAGAGGAGGAAAGAGAGGAGGGCCAAGCAGCTGGAGAAAGAGGCAGAGTTACAGAAAAACAGGGAGGAAGAAGGAGAGCAAGAAGAGGAAGCCGATGCAGGCAACAGCAGCGGACAAGACAGAAAGGCGGAAGCTCCTCAATCACCCACCACGACCGAAGGCAAGCTATCGAAAGAGAAAAAGCAAAAAGAAGAGGGGGAAGAGGAAGAGACACAGGATGGACAAGAGAGAGACGGAGAGGGAGACAACGAAGAAGAGGCCGAGGTCTCGAAAACATCCTCCAAGGTGAAGAAAAAGAAGTCAGACAAGAAGAAAGGGAAAGGAGCAAAGAAGGGTTCAAAGCAATCGGACGAAGGCTCGGACGTGGAAAACAAGAAGGAGAAAAGGAAGAAAAGCAAGAAGAAAAAGAAAAAGAAAGGCAAAGGTTAGAATGTGTGGCTGCTTCTGATTCACCGCCTGGGTCTCATCTTCTTCTTCTTCTCTTATTTTCAAAGTCAACTCAAGTCATAAGCTGAAGATCTCACCCTATAATGGTCAACTTTCCAGAGTGTTGTGCATCTTTCCTCTTGTCTTCTGCCTTCCCGTTAAAGCAATAATGCGTAACTTTTCATAGTAATGGATGTCGGTTGCATTCAAGCCATCGCCCAAATAAGTTGAGACAAAGTTCAAGCTAGCACCAGACAATTTGAACCCCCCCCCCCTCCCCCTCTAGCACCGGAGCTCAGAAAAATCCCACATGCCCATGAAATGTTTGGAATATGGAATAAAAATCCATGCACGATCACCGAAAGGCTTACCTGTTGTAGATGCGCCGACAGAAGTTACAAACTATAGCTTTAACGCTCCATAAATGATGTCTTGTGTGATACATGTTAGTGTTTGATCTCCCTGTCCACCTCCTTCTGTGCAGAGGGAGTGTTATCAGAGAGTGAGGAGGATAAGGGCCCTGAAGCGGAGGCCCAGCAGAACAGCACATCTGCGTGGGGAAACAAACACAAACAGTCCACCGAACAGGGAGGCTACAGCAGCGAAGCCTCCAGCGAACACAGTGAGAATGTGCACAAGCGCTGCATCATTTCATTTCAACCCACATGGAAAAACAGCAGCAACACACATGCTGTTCAACACAAAATATCAAAAGGACACACTTGTAATGAATTAGGTCATAAGGACATAATTCAGGATCTCAAAACACATGAAATGTATTAAATTGACAAGTATTGACAAACCATATTATGCAATATGAGAATAGAAATGCAGTAGTTTACATTTCCTAAAAATAAATGCATAACGTGTCTCTATGGAGCTAATGTATGTAGATTTATACCCACACATTTTAAGCTTTTAAAAATTTGCTTTGATTAAAAAATTATATTTTAAGTACCAAGTATTGTATACAAAGTACTATTGCTAATTTATAAAAAATGTCATAAACATACATAAACACTTCATACAAACATCCACTCTGAAACATTGTAATTGATGTTGCAGTATTTCTTTATGTTATAGTATATTATATTTTATAGTCTCTGTTGAATTATTAATCTAATATTATTATAATGGGACCTTAAAAGCGCTAAATAAATAAAAGGTGTTATAATTATTTAAAAAAAAGTTTTGCTCACATTTGTTTTCATCCAAACTTCTGAAATTATGGAATTGTCCATATCTTTTGTTAAAAAACTTGCACAGAGTTAGATCAGAGGATCGATACCTCTCTTATACCTGAAAACAAAATTATGAATTAAATATGAAGCAACAGCCAGCAGATGGTTAGCTTAGAAGAAAGTCTGGAGGCAGGAGGAAAAGGCCAGCTGGCATTTTTTTAGACGGTAACACTTCATTTAAATTTGGAGTGTATTAATAAGTACAAAACCAAAATGGGGTTTACGTGAGGTTATATTCCACACGCTGTCTTATCTGGGAGGTGCTGTTAGCTAGATTTTGAGTGCATTGATCATCAAACTCTAAGCAAAACAATAGACAATCATAGTTCACAAAATGTCCAACGATTCCTTTAATTATGTTTAAATTGAGCTATCACTACATTGTCCAAGGTGCCAAATTTGTGACATGCAATATATTTCTCGAACGTTTTGGAAATTCACACACATTTAAAATATAATTCAGTTTGAGTGACCTATTCTAGTTCAAAAGGCGGGTCCGGTACAGTTCATGTCAAGGGGGTTAACCTGACTTTGTGTTAGACCATATGTTTTGCATACATAGTGACCATCCCTGTGGAGAACAATATGTCTCCAGTAACACGCCATTCATATCACATTACTCCTCTTCCTCTCTTCTCTCTCTCAGTCAATAGCATCCAGAGAATAAAGAAAGATTCCTCCCTCACCGAGCCTCAGCCTCCTCCGTACCAGGCTGTGAGCTGTGGGCCGCGCGTGTCCTCTCGTTCCCGCTCTGAGCGAGGGGTCCGGAGGGGCACGTCCCCACCGCGCACGGGGTCCCCACAGCACGGAGACAGCCCCCGCAACGGCTCCAGTGAGGCCAGTGTGGACCAGGACACCGAGAGCTACCTCAACAAAGGCTGTGAGGAGGACATTCCCAGTGATAGTACTGCCGTGTTAGGACCAGAGGTGAGATCAAGGCCGCTTTATGTTCCCCTTAAGCAGCACATAACAATTCTTTTTTATGGTACACTATAAACTAGTATATAGCATACTTTTATAGTATATATTTTATGTACCAGCTTATTCCTGCCCTGTTCTTCACCATAAGTCATCAGTAGTACCATTAGTTAATTAGATATGTATGTGAGAACACTACAGTAATTTGATAACTTGTTTACAGTCAAATGTGTTACAGTCAGTGTCAGTTACAGGTCTGCTTTTGTAAAAGGAGAACAGGGGGCGGATGAGTCAGTGATTGTACTTGTTTAAAAAGCATTGATGCAAGGAATGGTTTACTTACTTCAAAAAAAATTCCTCAGTTAACACAAATTAATTAGAATAACTTGAAGTTATCAAGTTAACAGTTGCTATGAAAATAATTAAAACCAAGTTAATTGAACGGTTCAATGCAATGGTCCTATAAAATACCTTGATACTCACTCAGCTTCAAGAAATATAATAATAATACATCTGGGAATGTATTGGTGATATAACTTTGAACCCTTTGATTGTTATTGGACTCTAAAAAGGCAGTTGGCTGCAAAACACGTGGTAGATCAATCATATATATTTTCAAAAGTTAATTTGTGTTTTTTCACCTTGTCTTCATCATTCATCATTCATCAGTATTCCTGAAGAAGGAAACACAACAACCTTTTAAATGTGTGAAATGTTTTCTTTCCATTCAGGACGGCTCCGGTCCTCAGCTCCCCATGGCCTACGAGCCCGAGCCGCTGGGCAAGTACGGCACGCTGGACGTGGCCTTCGAGTACGACTCCGGCGAGCAGTGGTTGGCCGTCACGGTCACTGCGGCGACAGACATTCCCGCCCTCAAACAGACGGGCAACATCGCGTGGCAGGTCCATCTGGTGCTGCTGCCCACCAAGAAGCAACGGGCCAAGACCGGCGTGCAGAAGGGCCCCTGTCCGGTGTTCACCGAAACGTTTAAGTTCTCCAGAGTGGAACAAGAGGCTCTGGGAGACTATGCCGTTCGGTTCCGCCTCTACAGCATCAGGCGGATGAAGAAAGAGAAAGTCCTGGGAGAAAAGGTCTTCTACCTGACCAAGCTCAACCTGCAGGGAAAGATGGCGCTACCCGTCACTCTGGAGCAGGGCTCTGAACTCACCGTGAGAAAAAACACTTTGTGAATTGGTAACATGCACTGTGCTGAGGTTTATTTGAGGTATAGTGGGATTTTGATTTGACAGTGATAATATCAACTATAGATATATGTACATCCTCTGGGGACCATTAATATCTGTAATAAAATGTATCGGAATCCATCTCAACTAAAAGTAGTTGACATATTCCTGTCTGAGTGTAAGCAGTAGAACAACCCTCATCCATTGAGCTATGCAGCTTACATGGCCAAAAAGTATAAGTATGTAATTTGGTTCTGATTTTCTGATATGCAGGCCTCACTACTTTGGAATTCTTTCTATTTTGTTATGACAAATAATGCTTTGTATTGACTGTAAAAATCCCCTTGTTGCTTCTCTTTCCTCTTTGAATGACTTCCTGTTTGTGTGTGTGTGTGTGTGTGTGTGATCTCACCAGGGTTGCGGCTCCGTGGTGAGTGTGTCTCGCAGTGCGGGCGCTCTGTCATGTCGCTCCACTGAAGACTCGTCCCTGCCAGAGATCCTCCTGGGCCTCATCTACAACTCTGCCACAGGACAGTTATCTGCCGAGGTCATCCAGGGAAGCCACTTCAAAACAACAGCGTCTGATAAACCCGTCAGTACGTACTAAACTTCCATTTCAAATCGTTTTCATTCTTGGGTTTTGTGCCAGTTTTTGGATGAGGTGATGAGTGACTATATAAACACTCCTGTCTGTGAAATTCCCCCTTGTAAACTTGTTGATACACCAAGCAATTGTTTTGGCAAAACACATGGCCCAGCTGCATGTAACAAAAAAAAATTGTGCACCATTACACTTAAATGTTTCCTGGCAACAGTGGCAGCTATTTAATAACCTGAATGATTAAAGCCATAAAGCTGAAGCAATTGCTGTTAATCAACTGTTAACCCCTTATTTCTGACTCTCTTTCTTCTTTCCAACCTTGTGTGCCGTGTGGTGTGTGCCCTCAGGTGGTCTGTTCTGTTGTTTAAAACACTTTGTAGGGGGACAGCTTTATATCATGAGAGGTAAGCCTGCAGTGCATTTACTTATAATCTTTGGGTAATAATTTTTTTAAATATTTAAATTATGTGTTCAGTGTATTTTAAGATATTTGTCCAAAATGCCATTTTTTTATTGGACAAAGTGTAGAAAAACAATCAAACACTCCTTCAATGAACAGTCATCCTGAAAATATGCGTTACATAACATTAAAGGGCTGGTTGCAACAAATTTCCGAGAAACGTACTTTCACACTTTGTGCTATTGAGCAACACAAAAAAATTCTGGGTTTTGTTTGTCCTGTTTGTCGTATCGATCTTGTGATAGTAAGTGTAATACATTTTATTAATCAGACTTTTTCTTCAAGGACACCTTTCATGTGCAAGAAATACATATCATAACCTAATGTAAAGTTGCAAGAAAGTCATATTCTCAGAAAAATTACAGAAATGAACTTAAAGAAGTTAACAGAGACAGATATTTCAAAAACCTGGGCATATTCCTTGCTGGATACCATTATAATTGAGAAACTCTTTACTTTTTTTCTCTTAGTAGACCTTTAAAATTGTAGAGCGCTGGTCTTTAATTCTGGCCTCTACCCAGACCCATAGTTCTTGTTTACTCCATACAATGCCTCTTCCGAGGTTAAAACCCCTATTTGATGAGAACACACAAAAACCATAAACATATCTGCATTTTTGTGTTTGCTGTACCGATATCCCACCACTTGATGGCGCTCTCTCACCACTCTCTTACACCTCCTTTCAGACACCTACGTGAAGCTGACCATGCTGGACTCCAAGGGGAAAGAGATGTCCAAGTGTAAAACGGCCGTGTGTCGCGGGCAACCCAACCCCACCTACAAGGAGACCTTTGTATTTCAAGTGGCCCTCTTCCAGCTCTCGGAGGTGTCTTTGGTTCTGTCGGTGTGGTGCCGGCGGAGCAGCATGCGGCCCCGGGAACGTCTGGGCTGGGTAACCCTGGGCCTCAACAGCACCAGTGAGGACCAGCAAGCTCACTGGACAGAGATGAAGGAGGCAGAGGGACAGCAAGTCTGCCACTGGCACACACTCACTGATACATAGAGATATAGGGAGAGCAAGATTTATGAAGCCTCAACATCAACTTACATTCCCTGGAGTTTTTTTTCTTGGAGGGGGGGAGAGCAGGGAGCACCTTGAGCGAAATGTGTGTTTGTGTGTGTGTGTGATGCATATAGGTGTGAGGACAGGTGTTGTGGGTTCTCGGTGTTCACTGCCACAGACTGCATGGATACCCCTCTAATTTGACACTGTTTATCGGAGGCAGACGATGGACTAACTTTGTTGGTGGAGGTGTAAGGTCTGGCTCCAGCCTTTTTTAAATTGACAATAGAAGGCAATGGCAGACTGAAAATGAATGACATTACAAGACACTGTTCTCCTGTACCTCTGCCTATACAGCGAGATCTGCATGTACACTACACTATCTGTTTACAGGACTTTTCCGTCTCTGAATCTTGGGACCAAACAAGCTCGGTCCAGGACCAGCAGCAGCAGACTCCTCCTCCCTCCCGGTTTCTCCTCTGGACTTCAGCTGCCACCAGCATACCAGACATTTCTCTATATCAACCAATTGACAAACGAGAGGGTGCAATGAAAAGACTGTTACAAAGGGCCTACGACATGCTGCAACTATGCTTACAAGCTATGCTTTGTACAGTTTGTTTACATGCACATGACATTATGCAAATATCCATTCATTGGTCTCGTTCATTTTATTTTTTGGGACTTTCAGTCAGTGGGTTATTTCGTGGGTATCTCTTTTTGGGTATGTGTTAGAGACCGCTTCTTTTTTTTCTTACAAAAAAATTGGTCTTTCTTGCATAACTCTGTACACTATGCATCTGACGCCACTTTTAAACTAGAGGAATGACATTCTGTCTTGTGCTCTTAAAGAATTGGACACGGCTCTGCGTGCCACTGGTATCTAAGAGTAGCTTCCTTTTCCCCGTGTAGAACAGATTTGAGCCTCTTTCACCATTCAGCCTTGTGACAACTCAGCCATGTTCATTCATGTAGAAACACGGTGCTTCCCCGCTGAGGAGGAATATGCAAGAAGCCAGACAGCCCAATAAAAAAACTGTTAGGCAGAGCCGTTGACAGCCTCGGTTGCGTTCGCCGTAAAGTGAGGAGTCAAGGTTTGAACTCAAAGGCGAATTGTATTGTTTCTCATTATAATTGAATGGGAGTAGGTTACTAAATAAAAGGCTACAGTAAATGAAATCACTGTCCAGGAATGTGCGTGGTCCTCATCGGGAACAAAGGCAATCTTTAAACGCTCATCACAAGAGACAAATTATGAGTCAGACAATTCCCTAAAATGCAACTGAAGACTACACAGCCACACGCCAGTGTTAGTAGGAGAAAAACAAACCAGTATGAAGCCCCTCTCTCCTCTCTCTGTGCTGGCTGAATGCTGAGGGGTGTGGGATGCATTTTTCTGTCTCCTTGTCCCACTGATGTCAGAGCTAAACCCAGAGTTAGGACGCTGTTAGGAGGATGTTGCAACCACACCTCGTCCCTTCAGTCTACAAAATTTAGACAAAGTCAAATTTGATTAATTCGTAAATCGTAAGAAGAATGAATAACAGATTTCTTACATTGGTTCCATATAAATCCTTGGCTTTTGACTGCAGAAAAAAGGGAACAACAGTTAAGTATTTCTTATGACGAGTTTGACTTCAAGCACAATTCGTGCATAACCAGCATTTACAACCATCGAAGGATCAGTATGCCAGCAGGTCTGCTTAGCATGAAGGTTGGAAACTGGTCAACAAGTAGGCCAGAATAACCTTCCCATTCCATCCTCAACAGCTCACTAATTAACACATTGGTTTTTTACATTTTGGTTGGATCACACATCTAAAGGTGTCGTTACTATTTTAAGCTATAGTGCGTAACTTTTTCATAAAAATGAATGGTTGGAATCCAGCGCCAAACGAGTTGATACAAAGTTGATCAAGCTTACCAGCTCCACAAAACTCTCTGTATTTCTCATTATGAGAGCGTTAATAAAACTGGTGTGACCCCCTGGCGCAGGAGCACAAGAAGCAGCCACATCATGTTTCAGCTTCTACTACTAAGAACAAACCTGAAAGTACAGCAGAAGGAATAATCCATGTCCATTCATGATCACCGAAGGCGTACGTCATGCAGATGCGCCGACAGTGTTGTTGTAATTCCTCAGAATTACTCATTGGGGCAACCAGTAGTTACACACTATAGCTTTTAAATAAAGTTCTTGTTCTCATTTTAAAGGCTTTTTTCTTCTTCTTTTTTTAATAGTCAAAGTGTCGAAATGAGTTCTGTAAAGATGGAGAAAAAGAATGAGGCAATAAGCCATGTGATGTTTTAACAATGTTACGTTTTTATTTCCATTTTATCCAGCCTTCCAATGTGTGTATGGCGCTGTCATCAGTCTGGCAGCAGCTGCAGGTGGCCGGGGAACTCGCCCGCAGCTGTGGATCACATCCAGGAGCACATAGTTTCACAAACTCCCTTTCACCTAAACAGAGTGACTATGGCCTTCCAGGGAAATAACTCCTGCTTTGGGCCATGGAAAACCAGCTGTGCCACTGATCCAACAGGGGGGGGGGGGACCAGGGGCTAGAGGAATGGGATGTTTTAAACTTCCAAAATATAGGCCAACCCCTTCCGTGCCCTGAGGTCAGCTCTGAAGCTAGCCAGGTAATTAGGAGGCCCTTGGTGCTCCAATTAAAAGTGAAGCCGGGCCGGTTGTTCGAGTCTGGTGCGGTGTCAATTTGGATTAGTTTGCTGTAATAAAGACTCTGGTTCTTCATTCATTTATTCCATTCCGCTAAACATGCCCAATCAGATATTGGTATATTACACTGGAGGGGGGACTAAGCAGCAGCAGCAGCAGTGGTAGCAGCCACCTGGAGCAGGTAGGGGCTTAGCTTCAAAGACATTGTCTGGCTCAGTTTATGACGTTTACTTACAGGTCGACGTTACTGCGTTCCTCCCTGCTGCTTTTAGGTAGCTTATGTTTCCCCCTTTCAGTGGCACAAGCTAGTTTTCCTTGGCAATGAAACAAAACCGGCGGCTCAATCAAGTTGGGGACCTCTTCGTGATTAGAACTAATAAACTACAATGTCTGATAATTTTTTTTATTGAATGTGTCACTTTCAGTTTAAAAAAAAAATATTTTCTTAATAATATATTCAATAAATATACAGGAACTATTTATGCAAGTTTTTGTTTTCTTAAAAGCATCCTCAAAGCGAGAACCTAATTTAGGGGGGACAAGAAAAAAAAATACATCTCAAAATCTTTTTTCAAAAGGGATATTTTCAGGTTAGTCTTTTGTTTAGATTACGGGAATTAATTGTGACAAGGTCAAATAAAAGACTTTGGATTTATAATACATGATGGAAAGGGCTCCAATGTATTTTACGTTCTTGTAAAGTACCATTTAGAATTCATTTTACCAGACTGCATGCCTTCAGCAGTCACTCGTACGGTGCACCCTGCAAACTATACTGTAGAGCAGCATTGCATCGTACCTATTTGGCAAAGAAAACATTCATCAAGCAATGGTAAGAAGAAAAAAAGAAAAACAAATGTAACCAATATGGCGACACCATTAAGTGACGTTTCTGTCTTGCGTTGGGAAATTTCTATACAGGAGAGTGATATTAACATGGCAGGATCTATCTAATACTTCTGTTGCAAAGCCAGAACTTGTAGTATATTAAAGAGAATAGTTTCAAATGTTAGGAAATGTGCTTAGTAACTCTTGTATCTGTTACCTTTAGCTTAGCTTGGCAAACAGACAGGAAACGGGAGGCGAAACAGCCTTTTGTTTTTACAGTATTTTAGATCAGATACTTGTTTATGAGTGAGCTGCAGAGGGGCTGATAGGCAGATTTGTGTTGCCTTTGTACAAAGCCAGGCTAGCCATTTCTCCCCAATCTTTATGCTAAGCTAAGCAGCTGTAGCTTCATTATTAACGGACAAACTAAAATGTCTAACTATTTCCTTTCAACCTTAAAAATGTATACCATAATCCCAATAGTACATTAAAACATCACTGAAGCCTTTCTTTATAATTACATTCTTAATTAAACATCCAGGCCTAATTTCTGTTGATTTTGGCAGCTGTGTTTCTTGACTTTGTCGCACTTCAGTGATGGACATTGTAACCATTGATTGGTCAATATTATTACATTTAGACAGGACTACTTCAACCTCGGACCAATTTTACTAACATTAGTAATACCCTAAAGCATAAAAAACAGGCCATTTTACAGACTCGTCAAAGAGCCTGCATCCTGTAGAAAAGAAAAAAAAATGGTGGCTGGTTTTCATGATAGAATTTGAGGCATTATGGTGACCGCTGAAGTGAATTCCTACTAAAAACATGATTGGGCCAACCTGCTTAACTCTTCAGTCGAGGTCCTGTCTCGTTCTCAGACTAACAAGTCTGATGTCTGATCTCCTGCAGACAGAGGTTCTGGAAAATGTTCATTGGACACAGAAATTTACACATTTAAACGACATTATTATAAAAAAAAAAAAAAAGTTCAATAAAATACTTCCATCAGTGCTTCTCTTGTGTACAAGAAGTACAGTTGAATCTGTAAAATAAAAAAAATAAAAAGCGTAGTGGCATCTGTGTGCCGTTGCCACTCTTTTCTCTCCCAGCTGAAACTGTGGACAGGGCCGCTGCACCAAATGCAGCCTGACATCAGTCTGTCAGTGATTCCGTAATGGATAGCTCCTCTGTCAGAGCGGGTTATTTTCTTCGGTAGCGTTTTCTGTACACTGTGTACAACTGTCGTCTTTCCTCAGCAGGCCGTTAAGAGGTGCAAATGACATCTGTAGTGGTTGATGATTGAGCATGATTGAAGAACATGAGAAAGAAAGGAGTAACATCCACTGAAAAGGCTTTTGTTTTGTTGTTGGCAGTGGCACCTTTCAGCTTCCACACTACTTCAAAGTTGAAGTAGTACCGTAGATCAGACCACCAGCCAAACAAGCTTTTAAGGTTAACTTGTCTACCCCCCCAAGGCAAAATCCTACACTTTTACTTCCGTGCATGTATCTGGTAGTCCGTCCATCCATCCATCCATCTTCTTCACTGCTCGCAAGTGGGAGCTGCTGTTCTTAAAAAGAAAAAAAAAAAAAAAAAAAAAACTTCCAGTCCATCACTCCACTTTGCTTTTGGCTCTTTTTCGCTGGGCGGCTCAGCCCCTATAGACGCTATATGAACTTGAAGCACTTGGTCTTGTCGTGGGGCAAACGAGTCTTAAACAGCACAGAGTCCACGCGAAACTGTGTGTACAGCAGGGGCATATAGCCGTACACCTTGACAAAGAAGTTGATGCACTTGTGGCGTTCGTGGAAATGAGAGTCGTCGTGTGAGAGCGCCTGCGGGCAGCCGGGACAGCGGAAAGTCCAACGAGATGTCACCTAAGACAGGAGAAGAAGTTAGTCTGTGAATTTGTGATAATTACATTAAAGTATATTTGGATAATAATTGTATCTTACAAATTGAAAATATGAGCAGCTGTGGCCTAAGAGGAGGATAGGAAGTCCATTTTGGCAGGTGGTCATTGTACTCCCCACACCCCCTGCCACATGTTCAAATGTCCCTGGGAAAAGACACTTAACACTAAATTGCTCCTGACAGTTTGCCAGTACTCTAAGTGGAAGCCTGCTGCAATTTATGAGTGTATGTGTGTGTGTGAAGGGATGAATGAGAAGAAAAAATTGTCAAGTGCCCTGAGTGCAGTCCATTCACTATTTAAACGTCTGAACACCCCATTGTCCAACCATATCTTAGCAACTGTTACTAAGAATGGCAATCCAGCTGAGCCTTGGATCTCTCCATATGCTGTTGATGGGGTTGTAATAAGACCTATACATAAACAACATTTTAGCCTTTCTAAAACGGAATAGAAGAGACATGAAAAACATGAAAAGACTCAAATAAACAGTACTTGTATGCACAATATCATCTATGTGGCCATCAAGTGCTTAATTAAGACTCTTTATGAGATTCTTGTTTTAAAACAAGTCGGTGTGAACAATTAAAAAGTCTGCCGCATTTGGCATTTTAAAACGTACTTGTTGAGCTAATCTGGGCATAATTAGCATGGAAAATCTTAGCAAATGGATAATTGAGAAACGGACAAACTTCCAGTTTGAGTTTTGTTCACTCATCACCAGCGTTGCATAGAAAATTGCTGATTTTGTTTTAGTTGTCTTATTGCGACTAAAAGAGTAATATAGTCCCACAACATTTAGGGCTCCACATTCAAACCTGCCCCAAATTCATTATTCACAAAGATTTTTCCAAGCAGTGGAATTCTGTCATGCAGCACGCTCCATCAAAGTTGTCCTTAATCCCCCTCGGAAACACTGAATAAAAACACCCCACTAAATGAAAAATAAACTTAAACTGAGGGCTGCAATGACATTTCTGTTCCAACAGCTTCCCCGCCTTGATTGCTATAAGTATTTGTCTATCCATAAATATACACCCTGGTAATAAATGTCCTTCCAATAAAAATCCACGGGGAAAAGAAAAAAAACAAACAGGCGGAACGCACAAATTTGATCTCGTAATTTTGATTTATCATTTATGTGGAATATTGTATATGTCAGTTTGAGTAATGGCAACACTAAGTGGGCAAAAATATAAACACACCGAGGGACTGAGGGAGATACAAAGTTTGCTGTTGCTGACCTTGATGGGCGGTTTGCGGGTGATGTGAGAGACCAGGAAGTTCATGGCAATGTCCTCGCAGTTTATGTACTCGTCCACCATGTCCCGGATGGCCACGGGCATCACATAGGAGTACAGGTAGGCGTAGTACTACAAAAACACACACACACACACACACAAAAACGAGGGACACGTCAATGATACTGCTACGAACATGAAGAAAGATAAGTTTTTCTTAATGTTATTGTTTTGTTTTATTTTGAGAATGTGGAATACAAGATCTTACCTTATGGAAGAAAGCAGCTCCTGTCAGCACCATGGAGAGCTCACAGGAGTAGTTTGAGTTGTAGAGCCAGGACTGGTGGTTGACGTCCCACGCGTGATACCTCCCAGGGAAACCCACGATGCGATCTCTGGCCTCACGCCACACTCTGCAAAACAAAACACGACGTCACTAGAATTCAATATTTACCATCATTTCATCAAGACCGATGGGACAGGAATGAACAGATACTTTGTGGTAATGCTACTCTTTTATGCTCATTAGTGTCTGTGCATACGCCACATTTTTTTACATCCATCTGCTTCGACTTTTAATTTATATATGTGACGTGATGTGACAACTGTTTGCCTCATGGGAGCAATTAAGTAACCATTTTGAAGTCATCCACTGGCATGTGATGTGATGCTTTCAACCAATTCAACTCTTGGCTCATATCTACACATACTGTGGCCAAGTTACAGTAAAAACACACACACACACACACACACACACACACACACACACACACACACACACACACACACACACACACACACACACACACACACACACACACACACACACACACACACACACACACACACACACACACACACACACACACACACACACACACACACACACACACACACACAGTTTCAGTTTATCAGATTGAATTCCTTCTGCGGACACGGAAGATGCAAAACATCGTGTGTGAAACTCAAATGTCTAACATTGCTGCGTAATATTTTCCTCTTCGGCGAATGTGGAATTGAGGAAACATTCCTGGGATATTTTTTTGGGGGAGGTTGAGATAATTCCTGACAAACCACAAGACACACTCACACATACCCACACACTCACACTCAGAGCCATTTTTCATGCCTGTCTGGACAAGCTGCTACTGAAGCACAGAGTTGTAGTTTTGTCTGGAAGAGGGGAGGCGTGATGCACAGAAATAACAGAACAGCGCACTTGATCATTTAAGTGCTTTAAACACGCCTTCACGTTTGGCTTATCTAAGAACAGTAGCAACAAATGAATCATAAATACAAGGCACCGACAGCGTGGTTCCCTTTTATTTTCTCTGGTTCAGTTGCTCTGTCTCACTCAGTGTGTGCAGGAATGTGATGACTGCATTTTTTGGACATTTTTACTTCTCCTGGGAGACAAAGATTTCCGGTCTACTTTACTTCATTTTTGTTTTCACATCACTTCTCCTTGGGGAAAAACCTTATTATATCTAAGGTTGTATTGTTTTATTATTAACTGTACAATTGATTATTTATTGCAAAGCCAATACAAATGTCAGTACTTGGCTCGCAAATAAGAGTTGTATAGCTGTTCTTAATTTATTAAGTCAGTCAGCTTTCACTTTTACTTTAAACTGTATTTTTCTTTTAGTCAGTGTGAAAAAAATGCAATCACCGTTATAAGACAACTAAACATGAAAACTTACCTGAACCCGAACATGATCTCATCATGGCGAAGGTGAGCGTCATCATCGATGGACAGGATGGCCTCCGTTTCCACCGCGTCCCAGGGAAGGAAGCGGTTGTTGAGGCTGTTCTTTTCCGTGCGGACGACCTGCGGGCGAAAGAGACCAGATTTCTGCTAAGCGAGAACCGTTCCGTCAGGCTTTTTTGTGAGTAGTGATTTTACAACTCCCGAGGGGAAACATCTGTCCCTTCCACTATGTTCACCAGTTTGTCACCAACTACTGGTTTGGTACTGGCCAGGTAGCATAGAGTTTTGTAGCGGTGTAAAGCTTTTTACTGCTGAAAACAGTGGCCTTCTGTTCTGTGTATGAAAACGACCTTGGTAGGAGGAGTGAATCAAAATTGTAACATTGTGGGCTGGTGAAAACAAAACAACGAGGTGAAAGACACTTTCACAATGTAGAGCTGAGAGGAAGTCCAATTAATTAGTTCCCACTTGTCTACAATGTGTCTCTGTCACAAACTAATGGTGTGAATATAAGCTACATGAATATTTTATTTTTCAGGCATAATTCAAAAAAGGCACACATTTTATTATTCATGAGATTTCTTCACATCCTTTTTAATAAAAAGCTGACGGTAATTTGTATGGACTCCCTCAGAGTTTAAAAGAGGCACTGATCCAATCAGCTCAATGTCACTCATGTACATAAGCAAACTTTGCATCTCCTCAGACACATTTTGAAAAGTTACTTTCATTGCATTTTAGAAAGACAGGATGAGAAGGAGATGACCAAAAGAAACCAACAATATAAAGATGAATTTGTTTACTTTTGTTGAAATAGAGGATTGTTTTTAAAAGGTGCACTCACCACAATCGGCAGACCAATGTCCGGCCACAGCAGGTCATCTGAAGGAGGCTTGGGAGAGTTCCACACCACCACTACCTTGTTGAGGTAGGGCAGTCCATTCAACCTCTCCAGAGAGTTCATCAACACCTCCTCCCTCTCGTACGTCAGCATGACCACGGTGAACTGTTCCCGGGGAACATTCCCTCCTAGAGCGGCCTGAAACTCCTTCCCAGAGCCGCCTGTACCTCCACCGATAGGCCTGAACCCGGTACCTGAACCCAGGAACTTGGCTTCAGAGGGCAGCAAGGGGTCCAGGGGAGTGTGGGGAAACAGATGGAAAGGACCCGGAGCCCTGTTCCATGATGTATAGGTGTCTGCCGCTGTGTATGTGAAATTACGGAGAAAGCGTGGAGACGCATAGGGGGGCTCAGTCTCCACAGGGCCCAAATCCAAATCACCATTGTCAGCCAGATTGGCGTCGGTCCCTGCCAGCTTCCCTGCTTTGTGAGGAATCTCTACGGCAGGCTCTTCTTTGATAGGTGCGGCAGGAACTTGGATGCTGGTTCTGATGCTGGCCAGAAGGGTGTTGAGAACATTCTCTGAGGTGGAGAAGTAGGTCTCCCAAATGAAGCGACCCTGCCGCCTCATAGCTAACATGTCATTGTCCGATAGGCTTCGCAGTAGGAAGTGAAGCTCTGTGACACGAGGCTTGGGGACTATGATGGCAGCCTCAGTCCATCGGATAAACTGGTGATACGGTAGTTTGGAGTGGTCCCCCAACACGACTGGGATGGTCCCTACCTCGAGGGCCTCAAAGAGCCTCATCCCACAGCCTGCTGAGGCCACCACCTGTCCATCTCCTGGAGCAATCACCAAGCCAAAAGTCGAAACCTTGAGCACCTCCAACCGGTCCTCCCTCTCACCGCAAAGAGCCCACTCTGTAGGCAAACTTGGCCGTGGGTTCTTGCAGGTGAACTCCACCAGCACCTGGTCCAAGTGGCTGTCCTGCACTGCCTTTAAGGTACCGATGATGCGATCGTCGTAGTCGGCCGGCGGGTCTCCTTCCATCTCCTCCTCGAAAGACTGAGGGGGCGCCTCCTGTAAGCTGCTCCTCAGCGACTCCACCCTCTCGCCCTGGAAGGTGAAAAGGTACTTCCTCTTTACGGGAACTTGAGGGGGCACTTCCAAAAAGTTTGGTTCAGAGAGGGCATGAACCAGCGGGGAGACTACCAAGTCAAAGCCCTCGCGGTACTGCTGCTCCAGGAAGGTGGACTGAGCGACTGCCGCCCGTCCCGTGCTCACATTGTACAGGAAATTTTGTGTCAGTGACTTTCTCGATAGATGCACTAGTACGTGGTTGTGTCCATCGGATCTCCAGTAAGGAAGAGCTTTTAATTGCTTCTCCAGCTCTGAAGGAGGCGGCAGTGGAGAGGATGAGGACTCCAGTAGCTCCCCTACCAGCACCAAATACACACATGCTATGCTGGGGTTGTCAGTTATATAAATGTTGCTCTTAACTGACGCTGCAAAAGCCTGCTTCACCAGCGGGTCAAGATAGTCTGCCCAGGAATAAGAGCTTGTGTCATAGACGTACACAGGAAAGCCAGACGTAAGAGGGCAGCGCGCGTAGTCGAAGCAGGAGCGTAGGCGGCAGGAGCGCGCAGACTTTGGCGGTGGTAGTCCGGGGTCTTCCTTGTCTGGAAGCAGCCTGACTGGCAACGACAGCTTGGGCTGGTTCTGGGCCATAAGCTCTTTGTAGGAATGCTCCGTCTGGCTGATGACGTTCTTGAGCTGCAGCAGATCCTGCTTGGCGCTGTCGATGCTGCGCTTGCAGGCCTCGATGCGCAGGTTCAGTCGAGCAATCTCCCCGTTGAGCTCCTGCCTCTTGGCCTCCAGCTGCAGCAGCTCCTCGCTGACTGACTCGCGGATCCGGCACAGGTCCTGGACATGTTTGGCCTCGCACAGTTCACCGCCGGGTCGCGGCCCAAAGATGCGCTTGTCGGGACCGCCAGCCTCGTCGATGGTGGTGAGGTAGTAGTGGGCGATGAGCGGGAAGAAGACCAGGATGAAGAAGAGCATGAAACTCAGCCAGGTGAGACGCACACGTCGCAACACCCAGGGCTGGCCGCCGGCACCCACACCACCACCGTTACGCTGCATTATTGACTCTCTTTCAGTCTGCTCCCCGCCCCGCCAAGGAACTGTTGCTATGGGGATCAGCAGCCATGGTACGACCTTGTCAGCAAGGCAGCTGGGATGGATACTAAATCATCAAAGCTGGGCTGTGGCGCTATGTCCTTCTGGAAAGGTTGTGTGAGGCTGTTGGCCTCCTCTTAAGCGTCCTGTGGTTATTGACTAGAGGTCCAGCCTCACCTGTATTCTAATATGTACTCTGATGTGTTAAAGACCACACAAACTAATTCCATTTCTATTTTTGTTCGGCTTTTCCTCAAAAACTATGTCAGAAAACAGTCCCTTAGATGGAGAGGGGTTCCCCTCATCGGGTGATGCAGGGCGGACATGGCTGCTCCCAGGTCAGTCAGATTGGCAGGGTCGACCTGTTGCTTCTATCGGGGGTGTGCTCATTTTCTTGCCCCTTGTCAGGACCTACTTAAGAGATGGAGCTTTTGAAGGTGTTTCTTGTCCTCAAAACAGGAACCTGGGGAGAGAGAATAAAAACATTAAGGAACAATGATCTCAATAATTATCTGTAGCAAGTTCAAAGTGACTGCTTTCACTATATGAATGAAAGAGCTGCTTTTAAAGGACTATTTAAGATGAAGTCCAAAAAAATCTGTCTGTTGCAGTAAAATATCTAAACCTTTTCATGCACCTCTCAAAAGGTTTGACTGAGATTTAAATTTCAGTTTCAATGGAATCAAGATGTCTCTTTATTCTTCCGGAAGCCACGCTGTTAAGTGTTAAGTAACACAAACTCATTAGCTACGCCTTAGATTTTGATCACTTTTCTCTTTTGCATTAATGAGTCTTGTTTTGTCATTACATAGAAACAAGAGGTAAAATGCTGCAGGGGCTATACATTATGTATAAATAAGTCTTTCCACAGTTAGCCACTGTAAATGCTTGTCCCATTTTTCACCGCATTCTGTGCATAACTGCAAAGTCAAGGAGAAAAAAAATTCATCAGTGCTGCTGCAGTATACCATTGCATGTCTGTTCCTTTCAATTTCCCCTTTTTCCAAGTCACACAAAACAGAGGAGAGTCATCCCTATTAAACAACACAGTGGGCAAGCCGACACCAACAGCACCTCCAGTATATCTAATTAAAGGCCTCCCCCCTGCAACCAGGCATCATCGCTGACTCAAATTACTGAGCATCCCTGATAACAGTGCATCTCAGAAAGTAATTTTGTACCGCAGACAAGAAAAAAAGGCTCAGGTTTTTCACAGAGGAAACGAGCCGCAGCTTCTATTGCAGAACTACTGTTGGTCTCTTGCCAGTTGCAAAGATATTCCTGTCTGGGAGGCCACTGCAGGTGAGCTGAAATGAATCTTCCTCGAGTCTCGAGCTCATTTTCCTGTTAGGAACCGGTTAGATGAATCAAAAAGAAATATGAAAAAAAAGACAGCTCTTATCAAACAGATAATATGGAAGTAATAGTAGCTCCAATTTAACAGGCATCAAAATCTCTGAAAGATTCTTACATCATGAGCGAGCATAATCTATATTTCAGCAGAGATTGTTGCATTTCACGAGACACACAGACGGTCTGACCTCTGAGCTATATAGCTATGTCGCACCACCAGAGCATAGGCACAGAGAATGTCAACTGATGGGCCAAGTGCCAAACAGTCCTTATCACAAAACACTATCGAACCCACAACACCGAGAGCAAGCCTTGATTAGGTGGTGAAGTTCAGAGTGACATAGACCACAGGTAAAAAGGAATTCAAGTGTTTACTTTTGCTGACTTAACAGCTTGTCTCGATAAGGATATCATCCCGTGTTACCAGTGAACACAAACCTCTGTAACGCTTTCATTACAGCCCGGTTAAATAACAACGTAAACAGATACCATCTTAAAATCCAACACAGGAAAAAGCCATCTTTCATTCTGTCTAAGTCAAGAAATCACCTCTCTCTGCTGCCTCCTTGTGACTGGCATTTCTGATGTTTGGAGATTACTACTACCACCCAACTTGCCTGAAAAACAGCATATTACAATACAGCTGGGCGAGTGTGTGTGCGTGTGTGTGTGTGTGTGCCTGTCAAAGGGAGGAATGAGGAAAGGTACCGGCCAATCACGTGGCAGGCACGTGACTTCAGTTTGCCTATAATGACCGACATCATGCTGCTACTTGTCTCCTTGTAGCTGCATGTCTGAATGCACCCTAAACCATACATACCCGCAGGCTGCATTATATCAACTCTCACACAGTTTTCTGCTGACATATGAAATGTCTTTGGAACATACCTTTACACACACCTCTGTCCTTGCATTTCGCTTTTCACCACGTAATAAAACATGTTTATACTAGGTCAATCATGCATGCATGCCTTTTTTCATTTGTATTTATGTTCTTGTTAAATGGATTCATTGCTTTGTCAGAAAAGAAACACCAATTATAGTGATATCCAATGACATAAAACAGAAAAGTAGCAGATTTACGTTCTTGAGAACCTGAAAATTGCAAATCCTTTTCCCGAGGTACAGTTTATGATCAGCTACAGTGCAGTGGTGCAGTGAAATAAGGGAACAAAACTATCCCGGTTCACATTCGACAAGAGGGTTTAGTCCAACAAAGTTACTACAGGCCCATTGATTATTGGTGTAGTTAGGAGGGAACATGTACAGAACTATCTCCCAGGACTGATGACCCTTTGAATGCTGACCCCCTCGTCCCACTGCTCGGCGATTGTGCCTGAGGTGCAGAGTGACCGAGTGGCAAATATCACAGCGCTCTGATTAATGGCTCCATGGCTGCTAGTGTCACAGGGGTAATGGCAAACAGATGTTGGCAAACGTCGTTGCTAAGCCTAATCTGGGGCCATAAACATGCTGGTTTAAGGCTGTGCCCGTGGCTGATGCTGGGAAATGCAACACACACACACACACACACACACACACACACACACACACACACACACACACACACACACACACACACACACACACACACACACACACACACACACACACACACACACACACACACTCTTTATAATCTACAGCATGTCTTCTTTCCGTCGGCCTAATCCGACGGCCTTCTGTATGAAAAAGGCACAGGAAAACATCGATTGCTCTGGAGTTAGTTTTGCGGGGATCAATGGTAATGGCATCACCGCCAACTGCAAACTGCAAGGCCATTTGGTGTTAAGCACCTAAAGTGCTGCCGTGGGTAGCCATTTTTGTAGCCACTTGTATTCTTTAGGCATACAAGGCTGCACAGGTGTAAGAATGAGCTATATAAAAAAATTGCACACAGTTGTACCGCCAACATGCCTGCCCTTGTCTTGATCTCATACAACACAGTATGGAGTTACAGCAAGGTAAGGTAGGCTATACCATGAGTTGAAAAGTCACTATTATTATTATTTTCCTTTATACTGTTCTGAGGTATTAGGACTGCTTTTAGTAAAATTTTGTTTAGAACAATTAAATTATTTATTGTATTTTGTTTTCGTACAAGTGTATTCATGTTCAGAATATTCTTTATGCTGTTAAAAAAAAAGATAATTGTCAAAATCTAAAGACCGGGGGGAAAATTGCAAAGTATTTGTATTTCGCGATGGTTGATCGTAACCAAGTTTTAAGTAGGGCTTCAAGATGTCATCAGGCAATTTATTGAAAACTGAATTTAAACTCAAATAGGCTGTTCATCATCTAAATCAAAAGTTAAAGACCATAGCCTTAAAAACTCAAAGTCCACGTCAAAACTCACAAAGGATGCACAAAGTGGGTTTCCCAACAATTTTCAGGAGTATATTATAATTATCCTGATAAGATTTCTCAGAATTACTCCCTCACATATGAGGACTTGTCTCTGTATATTACAGTGTAGATATTCCATTCCTCAGACTGTAAATCCATACAGATTTGATATACAATCCAGCTCCTTTTTTTTAGAGGGCAAAATTCTGCAACACTTTCAATTCTAGTGATCTGCAGTCTTTCTCAGGGGAAAGGAGAAGCCGGAGCGCAGCCGCCTCGCCGATGACCCAGATAGCAAACCTTTTTGCTCCACACGGCAAGCTTATGACTTAGTCAGCAAATTACTGGTTGGGCCTATGAATATCGCAGGCTGCATCAGTATAGCAGTCTGTTCATTTGATTTGGAGCTATTAAAAAAACTAAAAAACAAGATGCATGTAACACTGCCTTCGACATCAATCAAGATCAAGTTCTAAACTCGTGCCAGGTCGCAGAGTGGGAGAGAATGTAGTGTTGGCAGGCACTCGGAGATGCATCGAGTTGTGATTAACGCCAAGCAGGTCCGCTATACGAAACATAAAAAAAAAAAAAATGGAAAATCTAAACTGAAGTCATGGTCATCTGAAGTCAAAAGCATAACAGCAGCAGGTGCAGAGCTGCGAGTCTGAATAAAGAAGTGGGACGCCGCTTGAAAGCTCTGAGACATGTGAGAGCAAACGCTTGTATAAATGTTTGAACAGCCTCTCTGCACACTGACTCTGCTTTCTTAGACAGTCCTGAGATTCCTCTATATAGGAAGCGCAGACAGAAACCTAAGACCAAATACAACAGATTTGTACTCGCCCACGATGAACTCAAAGGTCGCATCTTGTGTGGGGAAGATGGAGGGAACAAGGCAGCAGGAGCAGGTATTGAATGAGTGAAAAAGCTGAAGTTTTTTGGTACAGCATTATAGGGTTGTTTTGGCCTTCACACTAGGCATCTGACAGAAATGTGAGACAAATTGAGGGATTTGAAAGGGTGACGGAAAATATCTTTAATAAGTCCTGGTTAGTAAGGCTCCAAGAGGTAGCAACAGCAGGGACTGAAATATGAAGGCTATGGTTCTTTGATTTTTTCCTTTTTATGTCTCAAAAGAAAGAAAAAAATCACTAACTTATAATTATAAGGCTGACACAGATTTCCCACACCACTTCAAAAGCTCGATTCCACTGATTTATGCATGACTCACCGCTAAGTCAATTGGAAAATAAATAATGAACCAACTATTAAAAAAAGTGTTATTTGTCAGACAATCTCCTTTGTGATCAATTACTCCGATAACCCGAAGTGAACTCACTGGATATTTAGATGTGCTTTTAGCTTAATCTGTAGATCCTTAAAAGTTGAGGTAAGCTTTATTCATACAGCGATCACTTATAGTGTGCACGTTTCATAAAGCCGATCTCTCAGTCACTCGCTCTGCATGTAATAGGCAAATAAACTTTTCGGGGATCCCACTACTCAGAACCAATCAGAAGAGATAACACTACAAACCGGCACCCGTCTCACTGCCGGTGCACGTGCAGAGCGACAGATGGGTGAATAAGTATGCGCCTACAATGGCGGAGCAGGTAAAAATCCTTCCCAATGTCTGATTTGATGGTTTTTATCATGTTTTATCACACTTATGGATCTGAGATGATGCTAAATAACTCGCTGCTTGAAGATTGGAGTGCATTAATGTGGTGACCTGGGGACGAGGGAGGGGACCGCTAACTGCAGTAACTGACAGGAAGTTAGCTAAACTGACCATTCCACTTTCTGAACCTTTAACAAGCTCAAAATTACCCTGTTTACATTTTAATGTATAATGTTGATTCATATTTTATCATATTTTTGAATGTTGGCATGCTTACATTTGCAAATTAGTACTAAACACAGACTACAGCTGATGATAAATGGAACAATTTGTTTTGTAAGTGTGTAGAGAAGACATACATTTGCTTATAATAAAAAACAAAATTCAACCTTGTGGTTGTGCCAGAAGAAAAAAGTAACTTAAAGTCACTAGGAAAAAATCCTCTGGGGACCGTTAATGTCTGCGGTTCATCCAATTAGGGCTGGGCGATATGGGCTAAAATAATTTTTTTTTACTATATCTCGATACACGATATATATCTCGATATATTTCAAATCTCCTCTAGAGCACATCCTACATGTTCAATTTAATTATTTTTTTGCATAACATCACACCAGTAATATGATTTAAATAGTCCCTGCAAAATGTGTCTGCACTAACGATGCATTAGGCTACATGAAACAAAATCTTGTTTATATTCTTTAGTGCTTTCTATTAGAACAATTTGAAACTTGCACATGGCAAAGAGTTTGCACATTGTATTGATTATTCCACATCCTTCCACTCCCATACAATGGATCCAGCAATATTTTATTTGGGAACAGTTTTTTCCATCTTCTGTTAATCTGTAAACTGAGAACACTAATTATTACTCATTACAACCACTTACTAATTGTTTATCACCACTAACCCCCTGAAGATAGCAGCCACACTTTAAATGCAAAAACAGGTTTTGCTCCATAATAGTAATCTAGGTTTTATTTTATAAAAAATACTCGCAAATGTAGCCTACTTTACATAGACTTTTAGTTAATAAACGGTGTGCACCTCCTTTGGTGTTGACATGGACCTATTATAAGAGGCTGCAAGTAATAAATGTGATGCCGTGGTTGTGTGACGTTGGACCAAAAACTCTCCGTGAAGTCGGAGTAATCCGCCCCCCGGCGCTCGTTCGCCTTCCTCTCATAAAGACCAGGCTCTGTACAGCGGCCGCTTATGCTGTCAAGCGCCCGCCTCCCCCGTTCTTTCGCATGTGTAGCCACTAGCCTTCCTCTCATAAGGACCAGGGCAGGCTGTGCTGTGTACAGCGGCCGCTAATGCCGTCATGTGCGCCCGCCTGCCCCGGTCGTTCGCCTGTGTAGCCTTTCTTCTCATAAGCATGGACCTACAAAAAAGGTCCATGCTATAAACGACGGCCACCATCGCCATCTTTCGCGCCCCCCCTCCACCCGCTCGTTCGGCTGTCATAAGAGCACAAGAGCCCTCGTCTTTTTTTTCTCCCCCTCTCGTTGTTTTCACATGGCGATAAAAGTAAACACACACAGGGCGCACTGCAGACTACGTCACAGGTGCGCACCCAGGAGACTGGGAGGGGGGAGTGAGTGAGTTGCCAAGGCATGCGAGTCTGTGAGGCAGAGAGCCACAGGAAAGAGCGAGAGAAGCAAACACCAGCGAGTTTGCCGGTGGCGTCGGCAAAAAAAAAACACATTACGTGCCAATTTGTATTCGATGGTCGCGATCAGGGTCATTTTATACATCCCGTGGAGAACATCTCGCGATACATCGCATATATTCGATATATCGCCCAGCCCTACATCCAATAGTTGTTGAGATATTCCAGTCAGGATCAACGGGGTCCAGGGACCAATCGGCCGAAAAATGTTCCTAGTGCGGTAAACATTCTGACATTTCATTCACGTATCTGTGAAACAATATATCTTTACAGATTATCCAAATATCCACGAAGGCTTGAAATCAAACTGTCCAAGGACAAAGAGGGGACTCTTTCTGCAGAGTCACCATGTTACACACATTAATACCCGACTATTTCTCTAACGTCAGCCACTTAGCTCTTCCACTGCCGCAGGAGGAAGGTCATGTGTTTTGTAGGAATGGGACCACTTATTGTAAACCTATCCGTCAATAGGAAAATGTACTACGTTAGAACAGGTGCTGCTGAGGGTATTGATGGTGTTTGTCATTTGTTTCTAATCACTCCATTGTGTCACTTTCATTTTACTGTACAAGAGCTGTAGCAACTATTAATGATAATCGACTGAGAGAAATCTATGCGGAAATAAATAAATAAATACATTGAATAAGTGGTTGACCTTTTTTAGTATTCTTCTTAATTTGTGGATTAATTTTTTTCTCTGTTCTCTAGGCATTTTTCTAGCAATAGCGGGCCCCCTTTGTTTCCATACATATACCCTTTATTTACATATAAGTTTACATAGTCTAGGCTGTGTATGAAAAGTTGTTTCAGTCAGTGCACACACAGTACGGACTGGTAGCGGACCGTGAGAAGATATTCACTGATTTTGGCGAAAATAGTTTTTGTCAACAAGCATTCTCCTCATCCACCTCCTAATCTAAAAAAGGAAAATGTTGGTTAGTTACAGCCCCTACACTCTATTATCAGTGTTGTAACCTAGAGATACACACAATCGTAGCTTACTGCAGCAGTGGCGTGACAGGCCTGTGGCGGTGATGCAGCTGCAACTAAGAATACCATAACGCCTGCTGGGACTGCAGGTTACCGTGATGCCCATTGTACATGCAGACAACCATTCCCGTAATTAATTGTGATTTCATGCAGAGGATCGAGAGAGGGCATTCCCTGTGGAGGTGATAGAAGGGGGGAAAAAAAGATGGAGGCAGCTGCAGGGGAAGTTGATAGTCGTAGGGGCTGTGTGAGTGGAGCAGCTGTTGCAGCCATGGATCACAGCTCATCTGCAGGCGCATGACTGAACCATTTCGAGGACCCTTTTCACCGGTAAATTACAGATGTGACTCCTCGCTGTTTAGTGGTACTCAAAAAGGTAATGATAAGTGAGAAAATGAAAGGCTTTTTAAGACCTAAGAAGTCAAATTTTCCTCCTACCGAGTACCTTATTAAGGAAAACTACTTGTATTGATTAAGTGATAATTCAGATCATTAACAGCAAGTTTTCACATAGTTTTTCCTTTCTCTTCTATCTCTTAAATAGGGCATACAAAGAAAGAAAATGTATATATATATATATTAAGTACTGGTGTAATGAAGATCTTATGAGACGAAAGTTAGTACTTCATTAACTAATGTATTTGTCTGAGAAAGATCCGCTTTCAATGCAATGATAAAAAGAAGTTTTCAACTTTTACTGTGCCTTAAATGAAGCAGTATGATAATGTATGATCGTCAGAGGAAAAATGAGACTGTTTCATAAACATATTAAAGTTCCTCTTAGGAGGTTTAATGTACACTGCTGAATACCATTGGGTTATTTTATTGGACAAGACAACAAATACCCAGTTTGTCATAGAGTCGGATATTGTGCTTGCAATTTCTTTTACTACTTCCTTGCATTTTATATTTTGCAGTGTTTGCAGCCTTGTTCAGGGCTTGGGAAACCTGAACATGATGGCTCGAGATGTCCACGGATACAGTTACATGTAAACAACTAATCTAGGTTTCCGATCGCTGTCTGCTACATGCAAAGGTGAGTTGTCAACCTCATGTACTAGTAAGCGAGAGAAAAAAAAAACTTATGCAGTATATTATATGATGAATTGATGGAATGATGGACACCAACCGTTCACTGAAATAGAGAAAATAAACGATATGGTTGCTGTCCTTTTCCTTTAATGGTGATCAACAGGAGGAGCCAAAATCCAACAGAGCGTTTAATGCAACAGAGTCCTGGTCGACAGAAACTAAATTAGGTTCATCCTCAACTGCTGCAGGAAAACTAAACTAGAGAGAGGCTGGATGTGGAAGAGACAAAGGGAACTCTACCACTTTCTTATATACAGAGAAAACAAACCATAGAGGTGTCATAAAATCCTCTATTAAGAGTATCATGTAATTTCACATCAGGACATTAAAATATATTTAACGAAGATTAGTTTCTGAATTCATATCGTTAAATGGCCCAACTCTAAAGTGGTTTATCGAAAATTAAATATGTTGCCACGGAGGCTTAATTAAAGAAGTTTTTGTTCATTTCAGTTATAATAACAGTATCAAAACTTTATGCGCCACAGCGGTGAAAACTTTAAAGAGATTCTGGTGGGTGACACTTTTCTGCTGTTCCCTTTATGATCTGATAATGCCAGAGAGATGACAACGAGGCCATAACGATCATCGGGAGTATCGGGTTCGGGATGACGCAGCACAGAAGCAATTAAGAACGCCTTCAATGTGGACACCCTCCTACTGGGTGCCAAACATATGAGAGATATGAGAGTGCTGCCCTTTATCTCTCAGCGTGTGCATTAAAACAGCAAGACAGATGAAGAAGTCATACGGGGGCAGACTGGAAAACCCACCCTTCACTAGGCTGTTGTTTCGAGGCAAACATGACACATACATGATGACTCATTAATAACTGTCTCCTGAATACCATTTTGTTATGGGGCATAGATAGAGAGAGATGTAGATAAACAGAAATAAAGAGACCGAGAGATGTAAGCAGAGAAAAGAGAGGCAGAGGAGAAGGAATGAGTTCATAATGACAGATGGGTGCCTTCCAACCTCAAGAGCTCCTGCAATATGACAAAGATTACACAGAAGGGCGATTCATGAGAAGGAAAAGGTGCAATGTGCTATGTCCTTACAGGATTAGACATTGCATGACTTTTAAGAGACAATCCAAGGGAAAGCAAAAATAAAACTATACAAGGTATCTAAAAATACTACAATCTGTGAACATCTTCAGAGTGTGGCCCTGTGTTTGTAAAAGGCTGGGAGAGCGGATAATCAGCACGCATCACGGTGGCTTTGAAGCGACTGCTGTCGTCGTCAAACGCCGCGGCACAAGTTGCACTGCAGGGGTGAGACGGGGACAAGTGGGGGGGAATCTCACGGTGTTGGTGAGACTTGAGAATGTGACAGCCAATTACAGTCAGAGCAGACGCAAAAGACTCACACAACCACTTCCAAATTTTTCTAATTGGCTCCATCATCTGAAAACCTTTTGACATTTTTTTTTAAATATTTAAAATTCACACAGTACCGGTAGTCAAAAAATAGGTTTCCCCAAAATGGTTAGTAAGCATTGCTACGGTGGCCTTCAAGGACAACAAGCCAGTCACTAAAGAGGACATAATCCGACACTGCCTCAAGTCTTTCTTCTACAATATCAAGTGATGAGGTGAACAATAATTTAGTTATTTATTCTATAGTATTTCTTCTTCGTTTTCCAACAGGTGCATTTCCCCAGGACACCCCTATAAATAAAACGCAGGCTGCAAAGTTGTCTGCTCAGTGCTACTGTAAAAACATTGCGGTGGAACATGGTGGCACAACTTGCTCCTATGTAAAACACTTATAAAAGTAAAAAAAAATATATATATATATATATATTTTCAGAAATTAAACACTTTTTAAAATATACTTAAGAATACTATATTATTCATACCATTTCTACCAAGTCTAAAGTAAAACGGCAAGTCCCTTTACACACTGCAACTTTAACTATGATTCTACTGGTATCAATTGGATGGTAAATGTAATCTTTTTTAACCAGAGCGCAGTTGAAATATGTCTATCTTTATGCCTTTGCCCCAGACAGACAAAACAGTTTAAGGTGCCTAAAGAATGTGTTAAAGATACAGACTGAATGTGCATTTTTCAAATTCAAATGTATGAGATGAGTCCAGTGGGCGAACACCAGGAAAGATGCACGACTAATTGTGGTTGATGTGAAGGCGGAAAAAGCATTTGACCATTTTCTCTGCGTTTTTTTCCGCTGGCTTTTCCTCTTCCTGAACGGCCCGGTTACACGTTTGGCTTCTGAAATGTTTACTTACTTATACGCTAGACTGTTAATGAGGTTATTTACAGCCTCGCTGGGTTCACATAGTGCATGCATGAATTCCTGTCTTTCTAAATATCTTCCATTTCGGAAAGAGAACTGCTATAGCTTGGGCCAACTGTGGAGACTTGGACACCGAAATGGAACTACACATCGGTAGCCAATATTTACTTCAATATCTTTCACTCTACTCAGAAGTATAGAAAATGTATGTCAGGTTGACATAGAGCGGAGGAGGAGAAGTCAGAAAAAGTCACATCTGCAGAGATGAAAGATAAACTATAATTTGCTCCTACCGTTTCTATCCGTGGGTGTTTACGTGTAGCAATTCGCTTTTCCTATAAATAAATTAGATGACCTAGCTTCCTTCATTAGTCTACAAGTTGGTTGCTGATGAGCTTCCTGAATTAATCAGTGATGTTGCAGCCCATGTCGTTGACTGATGAGGGGAAGGAACCACAGGGACAGAGAGACGGATGATACACTTGTTGAGAGAATGTTCATCAACGTTTCATTTTCAAAACTGGGAGTATTTTTTTATTTTTTTTCAAAACCTACAAGGAAAAATCCTCCAATGCCATTTTATTGACATATCACTTCGTTCCCTAGGAGGTACACAGACTGCGGACTGGCCAACCTTGACTTGTCTGGTCTGTCGCCTTTGAAATAACACTTTATTTAACAGCTCCTTTGCCCAGAGTGTAAGCTTCATTTACACATTTTTCTGGTTAACATTTGGAAGGTGTAAAAGGTTGTATATAATCACTTGTAAGCAGCAATGAGGCACCACTATTTATGTAACAAGTCCAATATTCTGGAAATATATTCAATATTGGACGATCGGTCACAAGACATTTTTTGGTTAACAAAAGTTTAACCAAGCTTCCGGCCCATGTGCATGTCCCTTGTGACACACCAACTATTTTGACGAGCCCCCCCCCCCCCCTCCCCCCCCACCCCACTTCTCAGAGGGGAACTTCTGTGCTTGAATGCCTGCAACTCTTATTTGACCCATTCATTACCAGAAATCTAATTACAGGCTGCCACATGGTATTCATTTAAGCATTTTGCGACCACGTAATTACGTTAGGCAGTGATGAAAAGCGACATAAAAGGGGCAGGCTACAAACAGGCCTGTCAAACACTGTCTAAACTGGCACAAACAAGCAAAGTGTATTGGGTATTGTGGATTAATAGTCTTTCCCACCTTCAGCAGCAGTATATTTTTGTAAAAGCATTAAGAAATTCACATTAACTAATCTAATGCTTCATACTTCTACAAAATAAAAAAACAGGGTTATCGGATTTCTCTAACCAGTGGCATATCAAGTAGGTCTTGCTACAGCTGTGCTAACTTATATAGAAGATTATTCCTTTGATTAATCAAGAGCTTGGAATATTTCACATGCCGAAATCTCACAAGTTTTGAAAGGCATGGGCCGACCTTTATCTGGAGCAAAGTGAATCCAGCCGCCACAACTACGAACTTGAACAACTCAAGTCCTACAACAGTTTCTTCAAGTTAGAAGAATGAGGGCAGCAGGGGAAAAACAATAAAGAGTCTTTTTGTATTCCAGAGTGGAAAGTGCTTTGGTGATTGAATACACGTCAAGTTCACTGCGGCAGAGGCTCTCGAGTGTCAAAAGAAAACTTTTTTCTTTCTTTCTCTCTCTCGCTGTGGCAACATCTAAGGTGAAGTTAAATAATGTCTTCCAGATCCCGTCTTTATGTATGCAAGTCCCATACACATCAAGATAAGTCCAGGGGAGATGGAGAAACACTGTATGTAACAATGTTGTTGGTGACAAGCGTTATTGTCACCAACAACTTTTTTATACACATTTATTTAGTTATTCTTCATTTATCCCATAGGTGATAGTAAGTCAGTACCTGCTTGACCTGCAATACATTGTAGCCTATTCTAGTCCATGAGCCAGGGGGGTTGATCGGTATCATTTTGGGGACAATTGCTATCATGGTTTTTTGACAAGGTATAAACCCCTTGTACTAGAAAAATCACGATAGCAGTGACGGGTTGGTAGCGAAATCACTTTTTTCAGCTCATGAAGTTACTAACCCCCTAAGATAAATTGCGTTTTTTGGATCCGGTGTATATCTGGTTTAGGCTCATGGTAGGGATATTGTACATATTCTGTAATATGATGCTTGGTATCACTGGAAAGGGGACCTTTGAGGCTTTCATTTAAGCCCAATACTGAATCTGTCCGACAAACACAGAGGTCACAAGACCTCTTTAAACCAGAAATATAACACATTTTCTCACAAGTTCCGCCGAAACAGTATGCTTTCTTTCATTCCTGTTGAATGAAAGAACACCAGGGACACAAAACTCAACAACTTCAGTACTCAAGGCACTCTGATGATTCAGAAAATGTATAATATACCCATACTATTTATTTGTGAGAGGTGATTATGAGCCTTAAATTAGACTTGTGCAACCAGTACAAGTCTTCAAAATAGAATGGAGTGGATAGAATGGACAAATAGGGAGCCCTATTAGTCCAGCAGATATCTGAATGCATTTAGCTTTTTTTGATACAAACATGAGCTCTGGCACACTGTTAGAGCATGCCCTAAGAAAGATTTTTGGCTATAGGGCCATCACCAATTTCTCTTATGGTTGCTATGGCAATCATTTTAAAAAATGGCCGCCATTTGCTGTTACAGTATCAGTAGCTTGGGTTGTAGAGCACCTAGGATCTTGATTATGGTGTCTAATCCTACATTTTCAAGGATGAAAAAGGCAGTGGTGCTATTTCAAACATGCTAGAAAGTGCCCAACTTCATATATCTGGTATTCAGGGAACAAAATTATGGTAAAACCTTCAAATAGTAGCGGAGTTATGCGTATTTTCATGAAATACAGAATCAGTTCATGAGTTGTGTTCCTTACAGCTCTGGAAAAAATTGAGAGACCACTCCAAAAGTTCAGTGTCTCTTGTTTTACTCTTTAAAGGCATATGTTTGAGTAAAGTGAACATTTTGATTTTATAATATAAACTACCAGCACTGACAACATTTCTACCAAATTCAAAATAAAAATATTGTCATTTAGAGCATTTACAATGAGTGAAAAATCCAGACTGGTCTCTTAATTTTTTCCACGACTGTATATACTTACAAGTAAATATATATTTCAAAGCCTGACCAATACTTCGGTTTAGCCTGTTTGAGAGGTGTAATTGCTATTTTATCCATGTAACCTACTCTGAGTAATTCAACATTGCTCTAGGTTCCGAAGGAGAAAAAAATTAATTAATTAATAAAAAATTACCACAATGAAAGTACCAGGCAAGGTAAGTTGCAAGCAGTAACTTTTACTCATAAAGTTGTAGGTAACACCCAAAACACATATGCATATTCATCATTTGAACATACAAAATTGGCCTAATTCTACTTGTACAAGAATGAGGAATGCTAAACTACATACAAACATATCTGGCATTCAGGGAATTAAATCACAATAAAACCATCATCACATTTATAATTGTTTCTGAAAACACAGTCCACCAGAGTGGCAAAGGGAACTATACTGAAGTGCTGCCTTGACACATTAGCAATGTCCACTGCACCACTTTTTACATCCACAGCAGAGGAGTTCGCGACAGGCCTGGGTCCCTTCTGGAAGTGTTGTCCAACCATCATCTGTCCCTAACAGTGACAAGCTTGATAGGCAGCTGTCTTGTGTACTGAATCAGTGCTGCTAGTGTTGGGGGGAGTCCCTCAATTGATGTTCCTTTCTGGGTGAAGAGCTGCTTCGTGCCTGATTGACAGATCCCTGGCTGCTGCTGCGGTCATATAGCAATACAACAAATCGCTCCAGAGGCTCCATCCAGTTGTCTATGGAGTCAGGTGTGGCAGCAAAGGCACAGAAAGTTATAGTGACATCTTCAAAGCTCCTCCATGTATATGCAGTTTTCTTACCCCTGCCACCAAAAGATGACTCTGTGTCACATCCAGTAAAGGCATGGAACCCCGGCAAGGCGATACATCGTTCTGGACCTAGTGCCCTTGCCATCTTGTGAGCTGCTAAATGCCGAAACTCTTTCCAGCTCCAAAGGCAACCCACAGCTCATTGATGTTGAGAGAGTGGGCTGCAGTTCCTGCCAGCACTAACACATCTTTGTCAACTGTGCGTATTGATACACTGTTATACCCTTCCTTCACAGCATCTCCAAGGTGCAGTAGGATGCGGGTATCAGCCTTCTCATGTGTGAATGGTGCAAGACCTTCTACATCTCGAGGCTGAGTGCAGAGGACTTCAGCATGATGGGTGCTAATCACTTTTTTTCAGTGTTGAGGGATTTCAGGGTAGCAAGGAAGGAGAACAGTTCAGCCTTGTTGTCATCAATGCGAAAAAACTCTGGCCAGTTTCCAGGAATGGCACTCGACGGCTCAACTCTTCTACAAACTCCACTTCCTCTCTTGCTGCGTGTTTTAGGCCTGTAGACTGTCAGGGAACTATTGATCCCACACAACATCCACTCTGTTGACATGCTCCAGCTTAGACAGGATGTATGGTGAGAACACCTTCTGTGCATATTCAGAAAAGGTCTCAGCAGCACCAGGTCGTAGCATGTTCACGAGAGCAGCCCCATCAAGTATGTTGACCTGTACTATGGAGTTGGATTTGTTCTGTTGTGATGGAATCAGGTTCTCCAAACAGCCCACCAAGTCTTGGTTCCAGTTCTTAGCTTGCCCATTTGTTACGATGCCGGCGGACACGCCTGGTTTTCTTGCAAAACAAACTCAACCAGACTTCCATCACACATCTGGGATACAATATAAAGCTGAGAGAACTGGGAGCAGTCACTCTTCAGGGATGAGAGCTGTTGGGACCTGGACTTCTCTCGGACTGGAGGCCGGCTGAATAAAGGGGAGGCTGTTCCTTTTGATGGGATCTTTGACTGCTAAAGTAAATAACCAAGGCACGATCTTGGTCAGGGCATCTATATAGAGCTGGAAGTTGGCCTCTCTTATTGATCAAACATATATATCATTAACTCTATTTCCAGCTGCAGGACAATGGACCAGAAGTGGAATGGGGGACATGACAAAGCTCTTTCACTGCACCAATCTTCCAAGGACATAGGATTATTTCCCTCCTCCTGGTCATTTATGTAATCAGTGCAAGCCCTCTGCAGGAGAAGATATAGGCTGCTGGCTGTGACCTGATGAGCAAGGCGGGTGGGTGTCACGTGACAGGCTTTCAGAAAGGAATCGGCTGTCCCTTTTGTAGCAACTCCAGCTTGCAGAAGTGCTCTTGTCCACCCGCTACCCTCCAAGATGTGTCATCTTTATGTGGAACCCACCAAACATGAGAATAAAGTTATCTTCACCATGAGTTGCTGGTCAAGTCCACTGGATTTGTTTTGCCACTGCGTACAGAGGTTGATCCAGAGTGTTGATTGTTACCTGACCAGGACTAAGAATCTCCACTGCCTTCTTCACCACATTCAAAAATGGCGAATCATGGCGACAAGATTTGGCTTGGTCATAGAAAAGGGGAAGTAGAGAAGTGAATGTGACACTGCTCTTTGGTATTGCATTTGGTAGTTGAAGGCATGCGTGGTATGCAGCCCATGAGATGGGTTCATCCCCTTGGAGGGTGTCAGTGGCCAGCACAGTTTTCATCTGCTCGAGCCACTTGTGAAATAAACAAGTGCAGTGGGTGATGCTGTATTTATTCATTAGGGCTGAAGTAGTTTCATTAGTGTGATAGTAGTCCTTGTGTTTAACGGGCACAAGCATACTAGTAAAATGTAACATACCTGTATTCTTTCTGCATGGCTTAAGGCATCAGCTGACAGTCTACTTTGTTGGGACCCTCAACCTTTGGTATAGGTATCCATTTGACTACTTCACACATCCTTTCCAATAACTGTCACAGGACCAGTTACAGACATTTTAACGGAGAACCACTGACAGTGGATTGATTAACCGGAAGTGATCACAAAACAGACCGACTAAAAGGACTATTGACAACACTCATTTATTTTGATTTGCCCATATTTTTATGTTCAAATGATGAATATATGTGTTTTGGGTGTTACCTACAACTTTATGAGTAAAAGTTGCTGCTTGCAACTTACCTTTGCCTGGTACTTTCATTGTGGTAATTGTTTATATCACTTAGCTCCTTCGGAACCTAGAGTAATGTTGACTTACTCAGAGTGGGTTACACGGATAAAATAGCAATTACACCTATCAAACAGGCTAAACCGATGTATTGGTCAGGCTTTGAAATAGATATTTACTTGTAAGCATATAAGGTCAGCACACAACTCATGAACTGATTCTGTATTTCATGAAAATATGCATAACTCCGCTACTATTTGAAGGTTTTACCATAATTTTGTTCCCTGAATGCCAGATATATGAAGTTGGGCACTTTCTAGCATGTTTGAAATAGCACCACTGCCTTTTTCATCCTTGAAAATGTAGGATTAGACACCATAATCAAGATCCTAGGTGCTCTACAATCCAAGCTACAAGATACTATAACAGCAAATGGCGGCCATTTTTTAAAATGATTGCCATAGCAACCATAGGATAAATTGGCGATGGCCCTATAGCCAAAAATCTTTCTTAGGGCATGCTCTAACAGTGTGCCAGAGCTCATGTTTGTATCAAAAAAAGCTAAATGCATTCAGATATCTGCTGGACTAATAGGGCTCCCTATTTGTCCATTCTATCCACTCCATTCTATTTTGAAGACTTGTACTGGTTGCACAAGTCTAATTTAAGGCTCATAATCACCTCTCACAAATAAATAGTATGGGTATATTATACATTTTCTGAATCATCAGAGTGCCTTGAGTACTGAAGTTGTTGAGTTTTGTGTCCCTGGTGTTGTTTCATGCCACAGGAATAAAAGAAGGCATACAGTTTAGGCGGAACTTGTGAAAAAACGTGTTATATTTCTGGTTTAAAGAAGTCATGTGACCACTGTGTTTGTCAGACAGACCCAGTACTGGGCTTAAATGAAAGCCTTAAAGGTCTCCTTTCCAGTGATACCAAGCATCATATTATGAAATATCAACAATATCCCTACCATGAGACTAAACCAGATATACACTGGATTCCAAAAACGCAATTTATCTTAGGGGGTTAGTAACTTCATACGCTGAAAAAAGTGATTTCGCTACCAACCCGTTACTGCTATCGTGATTTTTCTAGTACTAGGGGTTTATACCTTGACAAAAATCAGTATGAGCCTTTGTCCCCAAAATGATACCGATGGCCCAAATTTGGGGCCCTGGCTCATGGACTATTCCAACCTTTTGAACAATGATCAATTTTCAAGTTTGAACCACATATTTCAGTTGCAACTTCTTGAAAACATTAAAATTCTAGAACTTATCATATAAACAAGGTAGAGTCATGTGTTGCTCCTCTGTACATTGGGAGATCATATTGGATGGTTTGTGTACAGGAAGATGGGGAAAGTACCAGCCAGATCTTTAACCTAGTTCCATTACAAGTTCCCTCTTGAATGACACAGTTCTTTTCGAGATGAACACACACGGAGTGGAATGCCTCCATATCATATAGTTTCCCAGCTGTGATCACATTAAGCCACTGGGGACAGATAAACAGCTTTATAAATGTGCTGGTGGACAACTGTCTACATACGAACAAGACTAACAGTGGTGGAGACACCGAAACCTTTGATGACAACAGCTGTTATCAAAGACTACCAACACTCACTATCTCCGATTTCTCATGGATAATAAAAAGGCATATTACACATTGATAAGTCTATTTGTAACAGTAGACGCCAACGTTTTAATCACAGGTGCCAAAATAAATACATAAGATTGATGTCTCAGGGCCCTGGTGTTGTGCATTAAGGTTTAATTTCATTTCCATGGCTTAAATGGAACACACTCATCATCATTAATGTTATTTGTAACTAACACCTGATTCCTTCTATAATTAGTCAGAAGGTGCAGAGGGGAAAGGCCTATTTAGAACAGAGAGACCCAGTGTGTCCTCGAGTCCACCTGCAGTAACTCCCTCGCTTACTTTTGACCATTTTCAAAGTGGAACATTTTCCTCAGCACATACACCTACAAGATGTCACAGCAATGAGAAGTAAGTTTTGGTGGCTTTTTTCTCCCTCTGCCCGTCTGCTCTCTCGAAAAAGTCTCGAACAGCTGTGCCCTCGGAACAGTCAGCAAATGGAAGCAAGACTCCAAATATTTGCTTTGGAGACTGAATCTAATTGTGAGGTCTCTGCCAGTTTACCTCCCCCGGCATCAACAACCAAGCGCTCTGTGCCAGCCCACGGCGTATCTGCAATTCAGGGGTTCGTCCATAAACCACCAACTTGTATGTACGCCGCGATAATCACATAGAAAAAAATATATCTGGCCAACGCTCAAAAGTGATTCAAATCCGCAGAGTACCGTCCTCCTTCCCTCAATAAGTCCGATTCAAACAGGCACTGGCTACTTGAAATGCATATCCTATTTTTACTGTTATAATCAATAGTTTTATTCTGTCTTATTTTGGTTTCCTTTATCAGTTAACTATTTTCCATCTTATTCTTATGTCATTTTATCCTGATTACTTCCACATTTACTTGACCATCTTTAAGTTTATGAAATGTCAGTGAACTAGGAAAAAACATTTCCATCAAATGTTCCCTGAGTGCAGGGTGACATCTGAAAATGTCTCTACAGTACTGTACTGTAAAATCCTCCTTCAGCCTGGCATTGAACTGCAAATATTTCACATAACAGTTTGCGGGTTATGGGTAACATGTGAAAATTAACACACAAGCTGTAAAATCCTGCCCTCCATAACTAATAAATCCTCATGTTATCTTGCCATAGCAGTGGCAGCGCCGGCCCCGCCCGCTCTCTCCCTCTTCTGTATAGCAGGCTGGCCTGGACCATAACAGATTGACTCAGCCCCCTGCAACAGCTGCCAGAATCCCGCAAGCCTTGTCCTCCAGACACTGATGGATTGTGGGAAGGGAGCCAGGGTGATTAGCCCTCTGACACGGGAGAATTATTGCAGTGTGTGTGCCCACCCCAAAAGAGATTGCACCTGAGCGTCAGCGTAGGGGCACTCACACTACTTTAAGTCATGTTGTTAATGTCCACACGGCCTGGACTTGAACTCAACTCAACGCCAGTCACAACAACAAGTGGCAGGATTGTGTGTGTGTGTGTGGGCTGCGGCTGATCAAACTCCTCACTGTCTGGAGTAGTGGTGATCGACCGGAATGAGTTTTTAAATGGCTGATGAAGATATGTAAAGAAAAATATATATCCCTGTATATTTAATTGTCTATTGCAATAGGCATTCCCTGGTGTGGACTTCTGGATTTCTGTCCAGCTGTCTGTAATTATTGAAATAGAAGGTAAATATTTGGGCAAAAACATTTTTTAAAGCGCTAACATTGCTCCACAGAAGCCACACTGCTGCATGCAGTGTCTGCAGACATTATTTGTTTACTTTTTCTTTCAAAGGTTTTTTTATTAAATCACAAAGTACTATCATGCATCATTTGTTTACTTTTTAAACTGGCCTTGGGCAATTCATTGGCCAACCAATTTATTGGTTTTACCTTTAGCTGGAGTTAAAAAATGTAATCAGGGAGATAAAATACAAAGTGAAGCTATGTCCTAATTTTGACAGTGATTGGATTCTTCAAGGGATCACATATTCTGCTGCATGATTGGTTTAAAAGAATAGACCTGACAATTCATATGTCAAAATATTTTTTTGTATCTGCTTCCTCGCCATACAGCACTCACCTTGAGCTTGACAGTAACAAAGGTCCACTTGGTAAAGGTAAAAAGGTGCCTCTATGGAAGGAGAAAAACAAATTATCGGGGAAATCCTTCAGCCCAACTAGCGGCCACCATGGCACCAGAAAGCTGCTGTTTACTTAATTGTGCCAAAAATAACACTAGTCCATCTCTGTCAATTCCCGGCGTTTTTCTCCTCTCCCATCTACGAGCTACAGCATCTGTTCACTTTTATTCGCGCCATTCATTTCTCTCTTGCCTAGTGCAATAATAATAAGAATCCAGCTGCTATTCAATAAAACACAGAGAACAAGCTGTCCTAGGTAAATGTAGCCGAACTCTTCCTTCCTCTTAAAGCAGATGGTCATTAGAAGGAGAAGAGATGCGCCCACAGACACACACACCAGGAACACTCTGCTCTCCAGGTAAAAAGCTAAAATCTCTGCACTTTCCCAGGCAAAAAGTTGACACTTTGACAGATTGCCATTCAAGGTTCAGCAGCTCTATTCAGTCATTCAACCAGACCCTCATTACAAAGACATTAACGACCACCAAGCCTCCAAGTTCAACTCTGCAGCCAATTTCTCTTGGTCTAGTCTGTGAATTTCTATCAAGACTAAAATCCTTTATAAATGGTCGAACAAATAAGAAAACTCCATTCCTGATTAACATTATAATTATGACCGTCAATCCGTCATCCCTATCACAATACATGCCAGTCAAACGGTCTCTTTAATTCTACCTCAGAAGCAGGGAAATAGAGATTTGGGAGGACCTATAGTGTGCCAATTGTAGGTCCAAGATGTCCTGACTGTGAATGATTGGCTTGTCTACAGTATGGCTCCAAATAGCCCCACTGAATCAGCCTAATT
Source organism: Ammodytes marinus (assembly GCF_949987685.1). Classification (NCBI taxonomy): domain Eukaryota; kingdom Metazoa; phylum Chordata; class Actinopteri; order Uranoscopiformes; family Ammodytidae; genus Ammodytes; species Ammodytes marinus. Next base: position 10,257,123 of record NC_137223.1, on the reverse strand, counting down.
TAAGAATGAACAGCAACTAGACATTAGCACTACTTTTCCCAAGGAACAATCAGAGTCTATTCACTATTAACTCGGTACACTGGCACCTTCTATCAGTCGCTATTGAAGACAGATGGAAGAGGTGTGGACATTTTGACGTGTTATGGCGAAATATGTCTCAGTCCCGGGGGGCATTGGTATTGTTCACATTGTTCAATGGCAAGGGTCCCAGACGAATAAATAGACAAGAAGAGCATCAATTAAGTTATCAGTTACACATGTTCCTTCCTGCTTTAAGAAGTCATAATAGTTTCCGTGAAAAAGGCCTTAGTAAGATAGAGTGCACTCCTATGATTCCCGGGGCAAGAACATCCTCAGATAATGCTTTATTTCTCCAACATACCAGACTGAGAACAACCGGTCCAGAACTATTAACATTAATAAATGGCTAAAAAGGTCCAATTATCAGCCTCTGCATCAGGCCAAAATATTCTACACTGATCAAACACTACTGATAATGCAACCAGAAGGGCCTGTACAAACAGGAGAATACAGAAAAGTGCTGCACCAGGCGGTTGTCCAAGTGTTTAATGAGGGCAGCACATCTACATGCACCCCGTCACATAGTGGAATGCTGATTGTGTTTATTCTACATTCATTGTGGCATTCGCTCATTATACTGTGTGACCACAGGGAAATAAGAAAAATCATTCAAAGACAGCGTGGCGATCACGCCCCCTCCCCCCCCAAGAGAAATAGATCAATATCCTTGTCCACAGTGGTGAAACACAGTGTCCTGTACAGTGCATATCAATGCTTGCTGTAGTCCAACCTAACCTTAGCAAGGAAGACTTTACAATCATACAACTGGCTCTTTCATTGTTTTTATTTTAACTACATGATATTCATATGACCATATTGGTTTTGGACAGCCTATAATGTTCAATTATAACTAACCTTTTTGTTTAGTTCACTGTTAACACACGTTGAAATAACATACTGCTGTTGTTTCTATCTCAGCAAACCAATTAAATATCAAAGAGAGAGAAGAATGCCTTTAAATAAATAAAAACTATCTCTAACAAACACGAAAATATGCTGTGATGCTTTCCCAAATGTATGATCAACATCTTTGTCTCGCGGTAACTGACACCCATTCCTCTATAACACAACAACACAAATATAACTCAAAATATTAAAAAAAGGTGATTTGGCAAAAAGGCATCCTCATGTCAAGTAGAAGTGCACATGAAGGCATTGCTGCAATGATTCATGCAATCCCTTTCCAATTTGACCACAAAAGAATTGAATATTAAGCGGTGAGCCAGCCAGCAACTCTGGTAAGGTCCGCTATTAACTTATCAACATTGGGCTTAGAAAGTTTGAGTGAGAACGGATTTACTGGTTACTGAAACATGTTATACAGGCAATGCCCCTGCAGTAAACCCAGTATTCCTTCAAACAGGCAAAGCCTTGACTCAATAGCCACACTACTGGGCTCTCAAACTACAAGGGACCGGCTCTCAGAGGTCGAGCTAACCTCCTCTGTCCCATCCATCATGGGTTGATTAACACAGTGAAAATTACACAACATCTGCACTCAGTTGCCAGCCTATTAGGAACACCTCTAGCTAAAACAAATGCAGACAATAACACAACAGCAGTGCAATAAATCCTACTCAGATGCAGGTTGTTAAGTGTCAGAGTTTGTGTTTTAGGGAAGGTCGTTTAGGAGGCTGCAGTTTATGCTGCAGTTGAATTACATGGTGTAATACTGAGAGTTGGGTCTCATTTAAATATGTGCCCTTCCCTCAGCGTAATCAATACACAAAACAAAGCAACTTGTTACTTTTTAAGATGAGTTATAGGGAATCCATCCTGTATTGACAGAGCAAATCATTAAAGGGGCAATAACTGATGACTTCCTCAAAGGCGAGGAGGTCACGTTTGAACTCATGGGGAATAAATTGTCTCGGCTGTTCTTCGTTCAGCCGTGGGTACAGAAGGCGAGGTAGCTCGACTCGCTTCCAAACAATTTCAAGCACTCGCGATTTCAAAGAATGATTGTATTTATTTTACAGCTTAAAAAGGAACAAAACTTTCTTCTAAATAAAGGAAAATATACTGGCAAACGAATAAATCATTGAAAGCAACGAGTGAACTAAAATAAGCGGTCGAAAGACTTTTTTAACCCACTGCCTCTTTCCCTTGACACTTAGCTTTTCATCAAAACAATACACACACCTGGCCTAAGTACCTGAGTGGTGCGTAAAGCCCGCCCACAGACCTCTACAGGTAATCAAAAAACAAAGCAGCCTAGGCATAAACAGTATTAATAATATGCTAAACTAATTAAAAATGTAGCTTTCATTTAAAACATTTCTACTTCCATAAACAATAAACAAGTCAAACATCTTTGTGAACAGAAAAATCAATAGCCTCATTAAAACGGCTGCGACATAAATTATCACAGTAATGCCTTGCTAAATGGCAAAGGCAAAACAACAATACCGAACAGAAACTAGCCATACTTCTGCAAACAGAACTTCCATGGGCAAACGTGTAGTTTTATAATGAATTAATAAATCATAGGGGCAGCAATAACAGTTTTCGTGTTTGTGGTGCTGTTGAATTGCATTGCGTTAAATTGGGAATTGTTTCTAATGTGCAGTGCAGCCTCATTTAAGGGATGGCAACTGAGTGATGCTCATGAAAAGGCTTGTTATTGTTACATTTTAAACTGTGTTATCGGGAATGAGAACAAATCATTAAAGCAATACCCGACTATCTTCTCCTCTAAGATTTCAAATATGTAATCCAGAAACCAATCCTCGTCCAAACACAGCAAACAGAACTCCCATTTGAAAATGTTTAGTTTTATAATTGGATAGTCAATAGCAGTAATTTAAGTTTTCGTGTTTGTGGTGCCGTTGAATAACATTATGTTAAACATAAAAAAAACTGAGTGTAATCAACTGTGAATTAAGTCAAAAAATGACTGATTATTTTAAAATGTGTTGTAAGGAATCAATCATATTGACAGAGCAGATCATTAAAGCAACGATTCCTTTATGGTTAGCAGCAGGTCATGTTTAAACGCTCAATGGCAAAAGCACAACAACAACAACAACTGATAGAGCAAGACTTCAATCGTATACTCCAGAAACTAAACAATGTCCAAACACAGCAAACAGAATTCCCATTTGCAAATGGTTAGTTTTAGAATTGGATAATAAAATAAAAGCAGTAATAACGGTTTGTGTCTGTGGTGTTGGTGAAATGCATTGTGTTAAACTGGGAGTTGTTTCTGACATCTAGTCTACCCTCATTTAGTAATGGGACAGCAGGTGATTGTAATCAGCAGTGAATAAAGTGAAAAAGGGACTTACTATTGCCTATTATTGTTACAATTAAATGTATTACATGTACACATAATGTATTGATAGAACAAATGTTACATTTAGCAATATCTGACGATTTCCTCTGTGGCGAAAAGGTCGCTCTGAAAATCAAGGCACTTCAAACGTGTTATCCAGAAACTAATCCCACACAGCTAACAATTAGCAAATGTTTAGTTTTATAATGGGATCATCAATTATATATGCAGTAATCACAGCCTCCATGTATTAATACATAACATGATGGCCATTGTGTTGCAGAAATTATCCACGTTGTGTTAAAGCATGTTGCCCTCACCAGAAGCTCATTATGATAATATATAATCTGAATAAACAACATGACAGTGTGCGCTTTCTATAAAGCAGGTCGACATTAAATTAGCAGTTTTTTTAATGGAGTTAGGCGTGACGTTTTACTCGAGTTAAAAGAGAAGACCGTTTAAGGATATGTGGGGTTAACAATCAAATATTAAGAATAGGGGTTTTATAGGCACAATGTTTTTCAAGGCTAGTTCTACACAGATCTAGCGTCATCAAGGGAAAGCACCGACATACACCGGCTTTGGTTGACGTGTGTCTCAGCCGAGATCAAAGCAAAACACACTGACGACTTGCAGCGACCACTACAGATAAAGTCTTTATGAAAACCCAACAACCTTTTACATTTTCACCAGTTGCACAGACCTTACATTAGACACAATGAAAAAGGAGAGGACTACAGGGCTGTGGTGTTAAAATATGAAGAAGGGGGGATTGCACAAGGGGCCATATGTCTCATCTGGCCAATTAGCTCGCCCGCTAGCCAGCAACGCTCACAACAAAAATGCATTTGCTCCCTCCACTACGTTTGCAGACCAATGTTAGCTCCAGAAGCTACTCACCCCGCAGCAAGAAAGAGTCCAGGATGTCCTTAATACAGGCAAACTGAGTCACAGCCGCGCGTCACCTTCGTCTAGACAAAAAAAATCTCGTTGTGTTGAATTTTTTTCCAACACGACTACAGTCTCCGGACAAGCCTGTGGTTTATGCTGCGTCTCCCACTTCGCACCGCTCATGGCACCATTAAAAGCTGCATTGTTGAAGCGACGGCTGGACAAACAGCACCGACAGGGCGCCGCAGAGGATTCTGGGAAATGGTGTTTATTAATCGTGCCGCTCAAACACGTAAACTATTGGGGGCATGCGTCACCTAGTGGCCAGTGAGGGCACTATGTGGTGGCGCATGGGTTATATTTCTAGTCTACTGTATAGCAAGTAGTTTTTAACTAGAGTCATATCCGCTCAAACAGAAAAGCTAGAACTGTATGAAATAATGCAGTTTGTCATTTTTGTATTTCCATATATGGAAAGACAATGAGACATGTGCAGAAAAAAACTATATCTGCTGACATTTAAATGTATGTATCCATGGCTGTTCTCTGCTTCCTTATTTGATGAGCAGTTTATATAAAATTAAATTAATTAAATTTGTGTACACATTTGTGTTTAGTTTGCAGAAGCTCTTAACTAGGCTGTAACTTGTAGTTTAACTCTATAGGTGGCAGTAGCGAGCCTGTCGGAGAGCAAATGCACTAACAACAAAAAACCTAGAAGAAGACGCTCTGGATGTCGCATGTTGATGCCGTACTCAGTCGAAAATGGAGAGAAAACACATGTCTGCTTTTGCTCTGTACAAAACGATTCCAACAGAAGTGTCTCCTCCTGCTGCGAAGGCTTCACTGCAGGTAAACTTTATTCAAATAACGCGATAAATGCTGATTTAGTGTGTGACGGCTGTAGGAGTAGCACACACCATATCATCTGCTATCTATTCCCTTGTCTTCTGACTGTGCTCCTCTTGATGCCAACCTGTTTAATGTTCTAGGTCAATAAGAAGAAACGGAAAAAGGAGAATGGGGTCAGTAAGGTCAGCACGGTTAAAACTCCAGTGAAAACTGAGAAGAAGAAAATGCGAAAGAAGCTCCTGAAGTCTGCACTAAGAGAGGAGATCCATAAGGGAAGTACAGAGGTAAGTGTTCACCTGATGCTAAAAATACTAAGATGTATGCTGTGTTTATGAGCACACCCATGGAAAAGCAATGATTTGGTGATGTTAAGATATTTCTTTTAACCTCTAAAGTAGTCCTACTATCAGTAGTATTTTCTCTTCATTCTAAACTGGAGTTTGTATGCTTCAGATGCAGGTAGAGGAGGATGAGGGGGAGGAGGGTGAATGTGTAAATGGAGATGGTGCTGCTCTAAATGCTCTGTTGGCTGACCTGTCCAAAGTCAGCAACAGCAAGGACAGAGCCATCAAGCTGTTCCAGTGGCTCATCAGCCCGGTCCCTACCAAGTCCTTCTTCAGGTAAAGAGACTATTGTAGTGTGTACGGACAGTATTTCTTTCTGTCCTCATGTTGTTAGTGTGCGTTCACTGCATGGACTTTGGACCATATCCATCCAAAGATGAATGTTAGAAACCGAGAATTAGCTAAATAAAACACCCCGTATAAGGTGTCGTCTTTGTCTTGTGTTTTTCCTCTTGCATCCCAAAGGGAAACGTGGGAAAAGAAGCCCATTCTTGTTCAACGTAAGAATCGAAATTACTACAAGGGACTGTTTTCCACGGTGGAGTTTGATCGCATATTAAGACAGGTAAGGACCCCACAACACACATTCATCCATCCTTAATTGATGTGTAATAGGGCTTGGATGATGCAAGATTTTATCCTAATAAAGACACTTGCAATCTGTTGATTGTGGTGAATTTCAATAATGGGAACTATCATGATTTTTTTTTTTAACATGAGGGACTGAAATAACTGTCTAGCCATCCCTAGTTCTCACATCTTTCCAGTCATCCATAAATCCTTAACCTATCACCATGGCTGAAGGCTCTGCTTGCCCACTGTATCGCCCATAGACAAAAGGTACATTTCTTAAAGATTGTTTGATTATTTTTAAATTGAAGGAGGAGGTTCAATACGGCGTGAACCTAGACGTCACAAGCTACACCAACGGCACGAGGGAGACGCACAACCCTCCAGGGAGAGCACTGCCTTTCACTGTATGGGACTTCTACGAGGTGAGGCCCCTAACCCTGACGGCGGCAGCAGATATGTGTAATATTTAATGCCACGTTGCTGTGTTATTCTGAACTTTAGCTGCAACATCTTTCTCTGTGGAAGTTTTTCTTCTCACCTTCAAACCTTCATTACAAAATATTAAGATCTGTGTGTTCAGGCAATGTTTGCATTTTAATATTTCAGCGTGCTGCAAGTTCTAAGTAGGTTTTGTTTTAAGTGGACTTATAACCGCACCAATGCACCATCTGCACTCATTGTGGATTAGGAATCATCATCATATCTCTGTGTCCCCAGAGTGGCTGCTCCCTCCGCATGCTGAATCCCCAGGCGTTCAGCTCCACAGTGTGGAGCGTGCTGTCCATCCTCCAAGAGCAGTTTGGCAGCATGGCAGGAGCCAACGTGTGAGTGTTTCAAGACAGTAATTGTCCTTGAAACTTTTTTTTCTTTTTTTGGGGGGGGAAGCTATGGATTTATTTATTAAGTGAGTGTTTTTCCTTCACACCAGATACCTGACGCCAGCCGGAACACAAGGCTTCGCTCCGCATTATGACGACATCGAGGCGTTTGTGGTCCAGCTGGAGGGGAAGAAGCACTGGAGAGTTTACAACCCAAGGTGAGACACACAGCTGCAGACAAGCACCAAGTTAAAAAAAATACATGTTCAAGAAACAGACGGTGAAGTTGTCTTTTCTGACTTTTCAACAGGACAGAAGATGAGGTCTTGCCAGTGCTTTCAAGTCGTGAGTAAAAACAAATATGTACTTATTTTTGTTGTACTGAAAGCCATTTATTTTATTTTTACACATACAAGTGTGGGGTGATTGCTATTACTTAAAGGTGAAGTCAACTATTCTTGAGAATGCTTGTTGTCAAATTGCTTTTCTGTCAAAATCAAGTCTCTCCTCGCGATCCGCTACCAGAATCGCTGACTCCACCTTTTAACGAAATAAACTGAATAGCAGGCGGATGAATCTTTTGGTTTCCTCTCCAGCTAACTTTGCTCAGTCTGACATTGGGAAGCCGATCCTGGAGGTTGTGCTGGAGGCCGGAGACCTGCTCTACTTCCCCAGAGGATTCATCCACCAGGGGGACTGTCTCCCCGACGCTCACTCCCTCCACATCACCATCTCCGCTCATCAGAAGAACAGCTGGGGAGATCTGCTACAGAAGGTAACGTGCTGAAGTAGACCCTTATCAAATCAAAAGGCAGCAACACGGGTATGATGCCAGATAATGGTCACTGATTGGTGTTTTTTTTTTTTTTTCCAACAAATATTTATTGATTAAGCCAATAACGATGGTATTTCATCTCCTTTTTCCTCGTGATACCCATGTAACCTTCAGCCGCTTTATGAAAGCTTCTATTTCTGCTGATCCAAACACATTCAGTTCTTGGAAAAATATGTATTCAATGTATGCATATTTTGTTTGCAGGCTGCAGAAACAGCTTTTTCTTTTAATTGGGTGTACAGATAGGGACTACGTTTTTTTTTTTAGCTGTGGTTTAACAGTCAATAAGACAACTATATTTCTAACCTACCTACATAGACTCTATTTAAACAGTGAACTATGTGTTACATTTTGATATTTACAAAAGGTCTTTTACACTTTTTGTTTTTATCTCCTCCCTTTTTCCAGGTGATTCCAGCAGCTTTGGAAGTAGCCATGGAGGAGGATGTGGAGTTCAGACAGGGCTTGCCTCTCGACTACCTGACGTACATGGGAGTGCAGAACTCTGACAAGGCAATTTGATCCTTTGTATTTTGAATTGACCTGTCACCATCAACCATCCCTTGCATTTACCCTAAATAACCTAAGCCCCTCTTTGTATGCGTAGGATGACCCACGCAGGACAACATTCTTCTCACGAATCGAGACTCTGATGAAGAAGCTGACAAACTACAGCCCGGTCGATGCCGCCGTTGACCAGAAAGCCCGAGGCTTCCTCCACGACTGCCTTCCACCCATGCTCACACCAGGTTTATAATACAGAATACACTAAATTCCGAATTTCTTTTTACTATCTTTAATGCTTCTAACTATTTCCTGCCATCTCCAACAGAGGAATTGGCCAGCAGTGTGCAGGGAGCACCCGCTAGGTGGGAGCGTGGGCAGGCTATGGATGTAGATTCACACATTGCATCCAAAACCAGAGTCCGAATTATCCGTGCTGGTTGTGCCAGGTGACACAACTTTTTAAATTTTTTATTATTACTATCAAAGTGTGGAATATTGTCTCTTTAACTACGTTAGGAAAAACAGATGTTCCAAAAATCATTTACAGTAGAAATTTTCTAAAAAAGACATTTATAAAAGAATGTAAGTTTAGCTCATAAGCCTTCTTCTATTTCCCAGGTTATGCAGCGATGGAGAAGCTGTTCATCTCTACTACACGACAGACAACTCCAGAGTTTACCACAAAGAGGAGCCCAAGAGCTTTGAAATAAATGCAGAGGTAGGTTTGGATGATCTGTGGAAAGCTTGCATCTTGTACAGCGCGTCCTAATGATCTAACAACTATGACTCTCTTTTTTTTTTTTTTCTTTCAGCACACAGATGCCATGGAGTTTCTGATCCATTCATATCCCAAATTTGTCACGGTTGAAAGTCTCCCATGTGATTCTAAAGAGGACAAGGTATGTTCCAGGACATTCAGACATCAAGTCCAAGGAACTATTGGAATACCACATTAAATGGAGATGTACATTCTGAATGATAAATATTGAAGTGTTTTTTGTGTGTGAATGTAATGGTTTGACTTGTTCCCCCGCAGATCTCTTTGGCTGAGCTGCTCTTTGAGAGAGGGATTATCCACACTGCAGAACATCTGTAGTGGCCACAGATTCTTCACTCACACTGACCGCAACAATAGATTTAAATGGCCTTTGTACACAATAAGATCTTGCAAAACAGTTTTCCTGTCCCATTCAGTCTTCATGTACCTTACTGGAATGTTCTTTCTGTTCAGCATCCAATAAAACAAACAAATTCAAACTGACATTGATGAGAAAGGGCATGTTTATTTTCGGTTGATACAACTCAAAATATTTAAAGGTTGGTCGATCCAGCTCAAGAACAGAGATACTGTTGTCTTCTTAAATACTCTGATTTGAGGGCCATCCATCACATATATCTATTTCACACCACACGACAGAGGACTCATTCTGGGCAGGGGGGAGTCTACTTCCAGGTCACCTCCTCACCAGGCTTCAGCTCCCTAGAACGAAACCGAAGATAGAAGGATGCATAAGTAAAATGAATAAATAAATACATGGTTAATGTTATGAATTGTGTTGTGACTTTGGACAAAGTAATCAGTCATGGTAAAACATAAAACAATGAGATGTAATTCAATTTTTGGTACCACACTGAGTAAATATATAATGGATATCTGATAGTTGTGTTGCACCTGCAATGGCATATTTTTCCCTTTGTCACTGACTTTTATGCATAGTAATTAGTTCAAACTGTGGTGAGTGTTTGCTGCATCATCACATGGCAAAAATATAGCTTGAAATGAATCCTATATTTAAAAACAACCTAAGGGAACCCGTTATAAGTTTAAATGTGTGCGTAAAAATTGCCTTTTATTCTTACCTTTGGTACAAAACACTTCTGTTCCTGAAAGCTGTTAGCTTTGTGTCCTGGACCCTATCTAGGTACCATCCAAAAAAGAATCCCATGGGCACCAATATGTTCGCCCAGTGCTCACGGGCAAGTACAGCCAAGTTGACCATGGTTCCTACAAAAAGAAGCAGAAGACACAGGGCAACATTAACTCAGTTTATTGTGGAATGAGGTTAGAGGGAATGATGCTGTCAAATCAATGTCTCGTAGGTGAAAACAAAGAATCATAACAGTTAATCCAAAGGCAGTATCCATAATTTATGCCTAAATAAAATGATATGTTCCTACATGGATGGTTTTGCCTCTTATGTTAATTTGACAAACATCAGCATGTCATGATACGATATTTTGAATGACCTGAAATTCAAACATTTTAAGTAGATGATCTTACGTTTTCACTGGACCAGATGAGTCATGTTCAACCCAAAAGTGTCCCTCACCCAAAGTTATTAAGCTATTTTCAACAGTTTTGGGCATTGTTCAATTTGTATTTTATATCACTACATTTTAAGTCTTCAATTTGACATGGCTCAAGCTATAGGAAGTACCCTGTATTTTGTAATACACCGAGCAGCTTAGGTTTATGACAGCAACCTCATATGAGGTTTGAAGTAATATTTAAAGGGCTCGCTGTTGTTTGACATTAGATTTAGATTAGATTGAATTACTGAATTTTATTGATCCCCACCCAGAAAATTAAACTGGTTGCAAACATGCAGAACAGCTACTGGCTAGTTAGCTAAACGGTAGCATTAGCAATGTCATATTTAAAAGTGTTATATTTTCATCGAGAACGGTTTCTCCGCTAGGGGTTACTTGTGTTTAACAATATAAATATGTTAAATAGGAATAACCCGTACATTTAATGAGAGACTACGTTGCAATATCTAAAACAGTACCTTGTGTTTACACCGAGCCGTGGCCTTCAGCTTTCCTCAGCAAGTAGCAGGCAAAGGACACTGGACTCTACCAACTCTGCAAAATACAAAGGTGTGACTCGAAGAATAAAAATGCTATTATTATATAAAGCCACTTATTTTGAGTTATTATATTGCTGAAAATATACACATTCAGAATATGGAAAGCACCTATGTTAAGATACATTAGAATAAATGAGCATTTGGTGTTTTATTAAGAAATCAGTTTTTATAATACCACTGTACATGGTTCACTCCGTTGCCCTCTCACACATGACGCAGTGGCTAACATGTCTGCTAGTCAAGTGTGTTCCCCAAAAAAGAAAATCGCTAGCCAAAATGCCTTAACGTTGGAATTATAGTAAATCCTTTTATTGTGTTTCTATTCCAACGGGAGGACAATTATAATATCTCATATTTATTGGTATGTTGCACGTTCCTTTTTTTCTCGATACTAGTCTGTTATAGCCACAGGCTCAGAGAGTAGCTCGCATGCTAAACAGAGACTTTGCCGGGTAATTGTGTTAACGTTGTAACTGTTTACTTTTAATTTACTTATTTCTAGACCAGCTATCCACACACATTTTCCACTGGACGAACATATGTGTTATTATGATGTGACTATGATCATTTAATTTACTGTCGGAGCATGTTTTTCTTAGTTTTCTTTGTTATTTGAAATGAATGAGTTCTGTGCTCAGTTGTAAACGAAATCATCGAAAGCTTCACAAACTAACTACGTGATGATCTATCTATCTATCTATCTATCTATCTATCTATCTATCTATCTATCTATCTATTGTTTTGTTTATCCACATGGTTGCGTCGTGGTCAGCATACCTAACGATAATCTAATTGTACTTTCAGCGTGACGTCTGAAGAAGAGAAATGACGTCCATCATCAAGCTGACCGCCGTGTCGGGGGTCCAGGAGGAGTCTGCCCTGTGTTACTTGCTCCAGGTGGATGAATTCCGCTTCCTGCTGGACTGTGGCTGGGACGAGAACTTCTCTATGGACATCATTGATGCAATGAAACGGTAATTATGGCGTGCATCTTCTGATAAAATAAGATCAGATCAAAATGAACAATAAAAAGCGGCAACATAATAACAATGATGCAAGGGCAAGTGAGACCAACAAGGTAAATAAAGAAACAAAGGTGGTTTGATCACAATACTTTAAGACATTAACAATAATAACTTATTAAAAGCCGATGTCAAGATGGTTCTTTCAAAAAATTAAAACTGAGTTTGATGTTCTAAGATTCAATGGGAAGCTGTTGCACAGCTTAGGACTTTAACATCAGAAAGATGTCTCAGTAGATTTCTAGTGTGACACTTAAGGAACTTATAAATAATACTAGCATCTTATAAATAAGATGTGAGAGTTCTTGTTCGGACAAAATAAAATGAAAGGCACTCACTGGTATGTGAAAGTGCTATATTATGTAAGGTTAAGAAGATCAGTAAAATTACTTCAAAATCCATTCTAAAAGACACTTGTAGTGATTGAGTCAATTTCCCTCGCTCCAGATATGTCCATCAGGTGGATGCTGTGCTCCTCTCCCACCCCGACCCTCTACACCTGGGGGCCCTGCCGTATGCTGTGGGGAAGCTGGGTCTTAACTGCACCATCTACGCTACGATTCCTGTCTACAAGATGGGTCAGATGTTCATGTATGATCTCTATCAGGTATGTAGAGTGTGTGGGAATTTGGGAAATGTAATGCCTGTACATTTATTTATTTATTTTATCATCTCTTTTCATAATTATTTTCGTCTTTCCACTTCAGTCGCGAAATAACAGTGAAGATTTCAAGCTGTTCACCCTCGATGACGTGGACTGCGCCTTTGATAAAATCCAGCAGCTGAAATACTCTCAAATCGTCAACTTGAAAGGTATGTTAGTATTAAACTGTTATATTCAGAAGTTATCCCCGTTTTTAAGGGATAATACAGTGTTTTATATCTTTGTTTTTCACCTCACAGGAAAAGGACACGGTCTGTCCATCACTCCTCTACCGGCCGGTCACATGATCGGAGGCACTATTTGGAAAATTGTGAAGGACGGGGAGGAGGAAATCATTTATGCAGTTGACTTCAACCACAAGAGAGAGATGTGAGCACAGAAAACACATTCATGCGTAATGGAATTGAGTTTTTATTTATAATTCTCCTGTTATTCAATGCCCTTATTTACTATTATTTTTTACTCTATTCTAGCCACCTTAACGGCTGCACGTTGGAGAGCATCAGCCGTCCATCTTTACTCATCACAGATTCCTTCAATGCCACATATGTACAGCCACGTCGCAAACAAAGAGATGAGATGCTGCTCAGTAAGTGATCTTCACAAGAATATAGTACTAATGTTTGAATACATGTAATTAATAGCATACTTATTACCATTAAAAAAAGCTTTGCAATTGTTTTATAACATATCCCGGTAGTTAGAGGTGTTTTGTTTTTGGGTGATGCTTGTTGCTTGTATTAATATTCCTTTATTTTTTGAACCTGCAGCCAATGTAATGGAGACCCTTCGTGGTGACGGTAATGTCCTCATATCCGTGGATACAGCTGGGCGTGTTTTGGAGCTGGCTCAGCTCCTGGACCAGATTTGGAGGACAAAGGATGCCGGGCTGGGAGTTTACCCTCTAGCTCTGCTTAACAATGTCAGCTATAACGTGGTGGAGTTCTCCAAGTCACAGGTATCAATCACAGATCTTCACAGTCTTGTTACAGAGTTTGTATTATACCGTACTTGTTCATTATCCATAATAGTTGTGCACATTTTAGAAACAGAATAACTTTATTTAGAAAATACAATACATGTACTCATTAACATGAACTTCTCTTGGTAATGTTTTTGCAGTGATTATATATACAATTGCTTCAATCAGCAGTCCTAAATTTTTAATATTCTGTCTTTCCAATAGGTGGAGTGGATGAGTGATAAGCTCATGAGGTGTTTCGAAGACAAGAGAAACAACCCCTTCCAGTTCCGTCACTTGAACCTGTGCCACAGTCTGGCGGACCTGGCCCGCGTGCCCAGCCCCAAGGTGGTGCTATGCAGCCAGCCAGACCTGGAGTCAGGCTTCTCCAGAGAGCTCTTCATCCAGTGGTGCCAAGACGCCAAGAACTCTGTCATCCTGACCTACCGCACCACGCCCGGAACCCTGGCACGCTACCTGATTGACAACCCCGGGGAGAAGATGCTGGACCTCGAGGTTAAGACCAACATTACATTTACTATTTTCAATTTTATTTTCCATGCAGCACTTCCCCCATGGGATGCTCCCGTCTCTCACTTTGAAATAACAAAATGTGTCATTCTATCATTTGCACCCTATCTATCTTTCACTGCTCTCGTTGTGACAGGTGAGGAAGAGAGTGAAGCTGGAAGGCAAGGAGCTGGAGGACTTCCTTGAAAAGGATAAAATAAAGAAAGAAGCGGCGAAAAAGCTCGAACAAGCAAAAGAGTAAGTCGAGAAATAGACGTGGGTCAGCAAATTATTATGCAAAGAGCAAAAACAGAAATGCAAATGATGGCCCTCGATTTGCAAATCCAAAACAGCCCATTTAAACAGAAATCTGTAAAAAGGGAGAATGTGCTGTCAGTGCATTCTAATGACACGGTTAATGTTTATGTCGTTTGCTGCAGGGTGGATGTAGACTCCAGCGACGAGAGCGATATGGACGACGACCTGGATCAACCGGCCCAAGTGAAAACCAAACACCACGACCTGATGATGAAGCCAGAGGGGAGCCGCAAAGGAAGTTTCTTCAAACAAGCCAAAAAGTCTTATCCCATGTTCCCCACACACGAGGAGAGACTCAAATGGGACGAGTACGGGGAGATCATCAGGTACTACAACGCTCACACACACACACACACACACACACACACACACACACACACACACACACGTGAATATTTTGTTATGGAAAGATAAATGCAGAGATACTACACTGATGCATATTTGCTGTTATCACCAGCCATAAAGCGTTATTGTTCTTTCCCCAGGTTAGAAGAGTTTCTTGTTCCTGAGCTCCAAGCCACAGAGGAGGAGAAAAATAAAATGGAATCCGGTATGACCAACGGGGATGAGCCCATGGACCAGGATCTGTCTGTGGTTCCTACCAAATGCATCTCCAGTATAGAAAATCTTGAAATCAAGTAAGTGATCCTTTTATTAATGAATTTTTTTAAATTTTTATTAAACTTAAAAATTCTCTTCTAAACTGCCACCTAAGCTGATATGTGGCCAGGGGCACACTGCTGTGGTGTAGTGGATGGCCTACGGGTGTGAAAGAGTGTAACTGCTATAATGTACTACTGAAAGTGTTGCTGTCCACTCAGCAAAAACTCTCGTTCACAAATTATAAGTCTATTAGGAAATCTTGTACGTGCAGGCATGAAACAATGTTTGACAAATCGTCCGTATTCAAATAGGCTTTGTCCCGTGGTTGTTCCCTCCACAGAGCGAGGGTGTCGTACATAGACTACGAAGGTCGCTCGGACGGCGACTCCATCAAGAAGATTATTAATCAGATGAAGCCCAGACAGCTGGTCATCGTTCACGGGCCGCCTGAAGCCAGCCTCGACCTGGCCGAGTCCTGCAAGGCTTTCAGCAAGGACATCAAAGTCTACACGCCCAAACTGCAGGAGACCATAGACGCAACCAGCGAAACACACATCTACCAGGTCAGCCTTTGTATATTTAGTTGTTTATCATATACAGAATTGTTGTAAATCTATCATGTCATCCCTGAAATGTGTTTTGTAGATAGATTTAAGTTATAGTGCATAACTTTCTCATATAATTGAGTGCCGGTTACATTCAAGCCGTCACCAAACAAGTTGACACAAAGTTGACCAAGCCTATATGCCCCACAAAACTCCCTCTATATTTCTCAGTATGGCAGCATTGACTAACTGGTGTCACCCCCCGACAATGGTGCAGGAGCTCAGAAAAATCCCAAGGAGCGCCCAAAAAGTGTTTCAGTTGTTGATTCTACTGCTAAGAATAAAAGCTGGATGTACAGCAGAAGATATAAAATCCACGTGCGACCAGCTAATGCTTACCTCATGCAGATGTGCAGACAGTGTTATGTAATTACTCAGAATTCCTCATGGGAAGTTACTCACTATATCTTTAAGTTGAAATATCCTACTGTGAAATAGTAAAATGTTGCTAAGGAGTTAACTGCTACTAGGTTAGTATCTGTATAACCATAAAGCATAAAAAGCAACCTATTACCCATGACATGGCCAAAGTCTTCATCTTTGTCTCATCCTCTTATCCTTCTTTTAAGGTGCGTTTGAAAGACTCCCTGGTGAGCTCGCTGCAGTTCTGCAAGGCCAAAGACACGGAGTTGGCGTGGATCGACGGCGTGCTGGACATGCGCGTGGTGAAGGTGGACACGGGCGTGATGCTGGAGGAGGGCGCCAAAGAGGAGGGCGCCGGAGCCGGGGACGAGGGAGGAGAGCTGGCCATGGAGGTCGCTCCAGACGCAGAGATAGACCACAGCGCCACCACAGCAGCTGCACAGCGCGCCATGAAGAGTCTGTTCATGGAGGAGGAGAAGGAGATGTCTGAAGAAAGCGACGTCATTCCCACACTGGAGCCACTGCCTCCACAAGAGGTGAGGCAGGGGGAGCGCTGTAGAGCAGAGGTTGTAGCCACAATGACGTGCCGTTATTTATTTATTTATTTATTTTTAAGCGTTATTTCTGCATTTGTTGCAAGTAAGCTTTAATATTCCATCTCTTATCTTGCTTGATATAATAATGTGTTTCTGATTGAATTCAGATTTTTCCTCTGTTTTTAACCATGAAAAATGCAATAACGTTGTAGAGATTATCTTAAATTGAAATCCACTCTTTCTTCCCCGACTGAAATAACACAGTCACAAAGTTATGGATATGCACGGATTTAAATTGCAAGAGTTTTCATGCTCTGAAGTTGAGCACAGGAAACTATTTCTCCCTTGAACAAGATGAATGTGAACACAGCCTTTGAGGGTCAAACTATAGTCGGCACATACAACATTCTGCACAGTGAAGTTCCATACATCCAATGCCAGTGGAAGAAATAATCCATATTTTCATGCCTTAAAACTACTAGACAAGAAATAGGCTGTGAGAGAGTTTACTTTCCAAGGTGACTCTCAGAGTTTAACCCTGAACCAACAGGGGAATGTTGATAAGCGATTGACATGTAATTGCTCTCTTCCATTATCCCCCTCTAGATGCCAGGGCACACGTCGGTTTTCATCAACGAGCCGCGCCTGTCTGACTTCAAGCAGGTCCTGCTGAAAGAAGGCATCCAGGCTGAGTTTGTGGGAGGAGTGCTGGTGTGCAACAACATGGTGGCAGTCCGCAGGGTGAGTTGTCCTTCGCATTTGGCTCAGCCGGAGTGCTATTCATCATATCTAGTGCTTTAATGAAATAAAAACCAGCTAGAATAGTCTTGTGCCAAACACTTGTACAAGAATTATGTGTCCAAAAATCCTTTCACATCTCCAGTCTGCAACCCTCATAAACGTCTCTTGTTAGCCGTCAGAGCCTGAGAAAAACCATTTGCAAGGGAGTAATTTATCACTGCTACAAATGGGCAATGAATGAGTACATTTCCAATGACATGAGTATTTACTGCCTTAGATTCTGTTGACTGAGCTGTCAGAAGTAGCGATGCACAGCTGGAAAATTGTCCCCATAGGACGCACTAATAATGTTGTGGAGCAGTTTGACACGTTCAGCTTCCCCCCCTCTGTTTGATGATGGATTGTGCATCACGAGCAATCAACATTTTTAGTAGGCATTACGTGCTACTATCGACAGTGATACCAAATCAAATTGTTAGCAATTGCAGTTAAGTAAGTGGTGGTGTTGTTTATAACTATAGTCGCATTCGGGGTTTTTTCTTAGAGTTGAAATGTTAACAGTAATAATTCCCAAGAACCTATCAAGTTAAAAGTGCCCTTTTTACATGTAGATGAAAATTACACACCCAGAACAATGGTGGTTTAGAGGCTTGTTTACTTAAAGAATCTAAAAATATAATAACAGCGCTTCAAGCAAAATGCAACACTAAACACAAAGAGAAAAAAAAACATTCTTCATAAGTAGGATATAAAAATAAAAAAGTCCAGGGGGCATAGAAAAACATTTTAACTCGGAAGAAAGAATCGCAAGCAGAACTGAACAAGTAAAGTGGAAGGCAAAGTATGAGTGAGGAGGATACCAACAACAAAATGCATAATTGACAAGAACTTAAAATAGATGCAACCCAGAAAATGAAATCAAAGAGAGCTGAGACGTGTGTGTGTGTGTGTGTGTGTGTGTGTGTGTGTGTGTGTGTGTGTGTGTGTGTGTGTGTGTGTGTGTGTGTGTGTGTGTGTGTGTGTGTGTGTGTGTGTGTGTGTGTGTGTGTGTGTGTGTGTGTGTGTGTATGGGGGAAAACTTGAGGTGGATTGCTTCATTAGATATTTAAATTCCAAGTCTGTGAAGGAATTGTCAACTTTTTTTATTTTCGGCAGAATGCTGTACAGGGTTTCAATGTGTGTGTCTGAAGGTAACAATGTGCTGTGCAAGGTGCTAACGAGTGTTATATGAGGACCCATGTGAACTGTGCAATCTTTGTTCATCTTTGTCCAGACGGAGGCCGGACGCATTGGCCTGGAAGGCTGCCTGTGTGACGACTACTATAAGATCCGGGAGCTGCTGTATCAGCAGTACGCCGTGGTATAACAGCAGCAGGAGGAGTGAGAACATGCCATTACAGAGACAATCCTTCACCAGGACTTTACCCCGAGGACAAGAGTGTACCACACTCAGGTCTACCTCAGCCTCAAGGGCGGCTCCAGCTGTTTCACTGCAAACCTTTGCTGTACATTTTCCCTTTATTAATTTGATTTTTTTCCAGATAACTTTTTTTAATTGTTGTTCATTTACTTCCACGATGTGAGAGCCAGATGCTTTCCCCCCGGACTGACCTCTCTGTGTGAATAGACTCTTCAATCGTGAGATTCTCATATTCCCTAAAACGCCTCCCTCTGTACAGTTACATCCTTATGCAGTGGATTGACTAAAGGATGCTTTTCCCCCACCTCCTGTTCTTTCATTAAAAACTGTCTTTTTCAAATATGCTTCACTGAGGCTTTTGTCAGGTTTCCACAGTCAGTGCTTGCTCAATACTGTCTGAGTATGTAAAGTTGCCATCAAATTCTTTAGCTCTTACTACCTCATTCACTCATTTGCTGTTCTCTTTCTAATTGGCACAGTAGTTGACTCTATAGTGAACAGTAAATGAATAAAGATATTGGACAAAGCTTAGTCTAATTTACATATATTGATCTGTTATTTACGTTTCATTGGAATAGTTGACAGTTTTTAATGTATTACTGCTGCATACAGGCAACAGTGGTAATGTAGTATATAATTTTTTGCACCTCTATAAAACTGGGAGGCTTTGCAATAGAAAAGCTAGATCAAATATGGTCAAAACCTAAGCAGTCGAGGTCAGGCAAGTCAATGCACCCCCCCCCCCCCCCCCCCACCCACCCACCCCTCTCCCTGGATACTACACTTCCCAAAATACAGTTTGATATCATCTTTCATTGAACCTTCATTCATCCTACCCTTGTAAAAGTAGACACAGCCCGCTTTTACCGCTATACTTATTTTCTCTCAAGCCCAAAGTGAGTTGACGCTGATTACTTCATAAGAGTCTTTTTCTGTAGTGTACTGATATTCATTCTTAAAACTAGCGGAAGTCCTCTTACATGCTGATTCAAGTCATAAATTTAAAAAAAGATTATATTCCCGAATAAGGTATCAGAGGGTATAGTATTGGTACAAAAAAAACATTTCAAATCATATCCATGTGTGATAAATGGGATGTTTTATTTTTGTATTTGCTGTATGTTTTATCCCCACACATGATTTACTGCCAAGTAGTTACCACAGTAACAGCAGATGGAGACATTCTTCAGCTGTATATCTAACCGGCCTCTGAATACCCATATCAAATCTGCCCATGCAGCAGCAGCACCATCTGTAATACAGTGGTGATATGATAGTGTCCCTGAAGAGATAACTTGGATTTAATGTAATTCAGTCTGCTATGTGGTGAGCTAGGATTGCAGTTCTGTATTTTATATTTGGAGAGAACTGTCTCTTGCAGCAAAAAAAAAAAAAAAAAAAGCTAACCTCGCAAGGTAAAAAAAAATAATGAAACGCTTCAGTAGTTTGTTTTCTTATCTTTTTCGGTCACAAATGGATATACAGCCTCACCTCTGCTGAGCTCCAGTGAGGTCTATCCTGTATATTATACATTGGTGATAAGGGGGAATGGTGCTGGCACTGAGAATGGAGGATTGGGGTGGGGGGTGTCAGGGTGTCATTACCGGAGTGATGTGTCCGCTGGAGCTATGGTGGCACATTGACTCGCTTGATTACGTTTGCATCGTGCTGTGAATCCCTGGGGTAGATCCTTAACACGGGCAGCTGTGGAATGCCACAGTTATGGATATACCCAAATAACCTCTCCCCCCACCTTCACCCCTGCCCACCCCATAAACTCCTATACATCATCCCCAAACTCTCCAACATCACATGTGTGTGTCATACTGGTGCACACTCCTACACTGATAGCCTGTCAGGCAATCACAGAGGAACACACACGCACAACAAACATACAAGCGGAACATGCAAAGCAGTTAGCGAGTGTGTGTAAGTGGGATGGTGTGGGGATGGATCATGCACACGGTTGGAGGAGTTAGACTTGAGCACGGATGGGTGGTTGGCTGATGTGCAGGCCTGTTTTTATACAGTTGCATAACATACAGTTTTGCACTTTATAAACATTAAAATTTAAATGGTCTTCTTTAATCCGTTGCTCACACAAACGCAGACACACAACATACACAAAACGTTCCATGTTCAGAAACACATCAATGATGCCTTTTATTTATTTCTCCCTCCCTCTCTCCCTCCCAAACCTGAGTAACCTGTAACAGACAGAAGCTGAGTGAGAGATGTAGAGCTAGAGAGAGGAGATGAGGAGGAGGAGCTCTTCTGTGCCACAGAGCATGCCAGCCCTGCCCAGTCACTGCTTTTCATTTTGATAATTGACTGGGAACGCCAGAAATGTCCATCAACTAATCCTCTTAGCTTTCATAATGCTGACTCTGTCACAGAAGCCCCTGTTTTAATGTAACGAGCAGCTAAGCCCAGAGCACAGGGCAGTCGCCCTGGTGCACTGAGGGCTATCTGCCCTCTGGAGGCCAAGGAGAGATCTGCCATCCACCCAACAAGTTGCCCCTGCCAATCTGTCAGTAGGAGCATGTTTTATCATTAATCCATAAACTGGCTCCAGGGTGACTGACCAACTTTCTGCCTTTTATACACTGTGCTCTTTGCTGTACTAAAAGAACATATTGGTCATGTGTGTGTGTACATTCATTTGTGTGGATTGGAGGATGAATGAGTATAATCCTTTTTGAATTCCCAGACTACTCTCTAAGCAGTCCACTTAATGCCAATGACATCAATGTAATAATGCGAAAAAGGGGATAGATTTCTATGAAACCGGATAATATTCAAACATAGCATAAGGCACAAAAATCCCTGGGATGTCCAACTCTATAAATGTAACTTGTCACTCTGCCCAAATGGACATTGAGTTGACATACAGTGTCTGGAGCTTCATAACTGTGGTTTTGCTATTGCTAGATGTAATTTCTGTTTTGGTAGAGTTCCCCATTGTCATGCTCTTATCTCACCTCAAAAAAAAAATCTATTTCAACATTTTCCAAGATCTTTAAAAAAAAATAACACAAACTTACAGACATAGACTATAGTTACTAAGTTACTCATGTTGGTGAATTGATGTGTTTTTGGAATACACAGACACACACACACACACACACACACACACACACACACACACACACACACACACATACAGTATACTGTATATAGGCCTGAGTTAATTAATCAGCTTATTTAAAGGGACGTTTTTTGTCCCTGGTTTCACTTGTTAAATATCTATTCCAAATAGTTTAGCAAAAGTAGCAAATTAAGGCTATTCATTATTTTTTAAGCCAGCAGTGGAACTATATTATGCTACTTTGTTACATTGTGTCTAAAATTTTAAGTCGGAATAATGGTAAATTCTTTCCATTCTGACATGTTGTGAATGCATATTAGGCCTAACCATAAGCCATGAGTTGATTAGCTTAGTTTTAGCATACAAACTCAAAGCAGGGGGAGAGCAGCGAGCCTAGCTCCGTCATACGTTTAAACAAGAAAATATATGCTTAGCAACATGTTGCGTCTCTTTAATTTGTACTCAAACCTTAATGGCAAAAATAGCAAATTGTGCTTTTTATAATTGGTTTTCCAAAAATGAACATTGGCTATTTGTGTGTTGAGGATGCAGAGGCGCATCTGTGCTGTTTGAAAACGAGTCGGAGAGGAAAGAGACTGGAGGGAAATTATGGAAAAAGTTTATGGTGAGTTCTCACACTTTTAGTGTGTCTGTTGCTAGCTACTAGCTTACATTCACTGTCTGTAGGCCTACTATTTGCCTCTTCGGCAAAAACACAAATGAAGCAGGTGTGAAAATTTGAATAATAACGTATTTGACCACTCTGCTGCTGAAGGCAAACACCAACAACTAATTTCTAGCACATTACCCTGTTAAACCTCCAAATGTTTACATTTTTGGCTTCTGTAGACTAGAAAAGCAGTTTACATGTTAAATACTTAATTTTAATGGTGGTTATATTTTTATTAATTTTAATTATATAGCCTAACTTTGGACAGAGCCAGGCTAGCTGTTTTCCCCTGCTTCCTGTCTTAATGTTAAAATAAGCTTCTAACTCAATTCAATAATATTTTCTCCCCGTCTTCCTAAATTCCTGCCTCTGTTGGCAATTCGTATGTGCCATCATCTTCCTGTGGCAATGGTCAGGGGCGTAGCACCAAATTCTGGGCCCCTATACAAAAAGTCCTGATGGGCCCCCTGAAAAGCGGTCTTACAATACACATGTCTCTCTGAGCCAGACAACTCCACAATATTTCATCTGATGAATGACCAAATCATTACTTTTACCGGTGTTTCCCCCATAATATGTCTTAGTCAAGGTGGTCACAGGCCAGGGTCACAGGAGGCGCGGCGCAAAGCGCCGCGGCGCAAATTTTGGGGGTATTTTGCTCAAAGATGCCAATGCGCACTATAGAAATAAACAACTGTTTATTTGAATACAGATGTGCAATTTTGTTTGCTATGTGCAAGTATAATTTTACAGACAGTACAAAACACAATTAAAGAAAACTTCTACTGTTTTTGTGCAATACTATGCAGACACACTAAATACAAATAATAGACCATACACTTGTGTAGGCACATCAAGTGCAAATTAAACTTTTTAAAGTTCCTTTATGGATGGGGGGCTGTGATTATTGTGGACAATAGGCCTACTGTGATGCGATAGCCTATAATTAATTAATGGTTATTATTAGCCTACTTGCTTGATTTCTTTTTAAATACAGGTTGTTTTGGAACATGTCTTTCCCAATTTAAAACATAAAAATAAAGCAGCATTGAAAATTCAGAAAATCAATCTTGTTGGCCTACACTAGCATGCTGTTCTACAAATAACTCAATAGTTGAAATAATAAATACAATGTGTTTTCCCCTTAAAATGTCGAAATGCATTTCAAAGACAGTAACAGTGTGGCACTTCTTTAAACTTACTGAAACTTGCAGGGGCCATCACTCTCATGTATTCATCAGACTTTTCTTTGCGCTGTCTGAGCTGATAGATAGGTTGTGTTGCCACAGTGATGTGGAGTCTTAAACTGTCCTAGCTTTGCCAGCACTTATTTCTGTACAGCTAAATATCCCCATAGAAACATCGCTGCGTTTATTTTCGCCACCAGTTCAATTCAATGTTGGCTTGCTCCTGCTTACTCTCCCGCATACATGGCTTAGTCATGCGCAGGCCCCTGATCTCCTTGCAAGGGTCAGGGGCCTATCACGAGCCAGTCAATTATTTCTTTTTTTGGAATGGCATTGTTCAGGGCCTTCAAAGATCGGGGCCACACATTTAGCTTGTTTAAAAAAAAAAAAAAAAAAAAAAAAACTTTTTTTTTTTTTATGGGCCCCCCTCTGCCTTGGGCCCCCCCACGACTGTATACCTTGTCTACCCAGTCCGTCGGCCCTGGCAATGGTCCTTCAGTAATGGAAGCCACTATTTCCTAAAGATACATGTTTACAAAGCCTTGTTTAACAGGAATCCTGAATCACACCATTATGTAGGTGATCCTCTTATGCAACCTGCTCTTCACACCCATACACAAAGCGAGAATACTCATGAGCACAAATCCATGAAGTCTCTTGCTGCCAGATAATCCACAATCCACAATACTGCAGCTGCAATGTTTTTTTGTTTGTTGAAAGAATGCGTTTTGTTGGGTTTTCATTCATGGCCGGGACAGGGTCCAGCTGGCTCTCTCTGGCAGAGACATGTGGATGACTTAGCGATCATGTGGATGGGACAGGATATTTGGGACAGATCACTTGAGAATGTTTTGCCTGGCTGGTGTACAAGCAGCATACTCTTCTTCTCCCCGAGCAAAACAAACCTGACCCATCGGTTGTCCGTAACTTGAGGCGATTGCAGACAATAGGAAAACACGCTCTTGGATAAGGGCAGCATCTGCCTCTTAGCAAACTGCATTCAGGCTGACATGTGGTTCCAGCCAGTCAGCACAATGCAACCTGGCTGCACTGCTCTTTCCGCTCAGCACATCAGAGGTAACCGGCCTTATCTGATGTGACACGAGTGACACCGCCCTGAGAACTGTGAGGAGACCCTGATGATGATTAATTCAAGCTCAGAAAAAGAAAGATGAGGATCAGCTCTCTTTGTTTACCCCTGCAGAGGTCTATGCTAAACACAGGAAGCCTATTGGGTTTGAACACGGGGCCGTGTAATAAGGCTGAATCATCCACGGTGAGTGACATGGCATGTCATTCACCGCGTGAATCTGGAGAAGTGACTTTGCACTGGTACTGTCTATCTTCTTACAGAACAATTTCTATGCCACTGTGGTAAGGTCCTGCAGACGTGGGACTGATTCAAGACTCAAACCTTGTTTGGGTTCTGAGAGTTGACTGACCTATGACTTCACTGCTGCCTAAAGACTCAACATGAGTCTTTTGGCCTATGCATAAAAAGCACTCAAATATGAAGAAAAAAACTGTCAACATGTGAGCCTGGGTTAACGTTCCACCTATTAGCTTTCTTTGGGACCACATCTCAAAGTCTTCACCAGCAAATGCAGAACCAAGACAGTTGTGATACGATCTTCCCTTCTAACTTACAGTGGAGAAAATAAGTATTTTATCCCTCACCGATTTTGTAAGTTTGCCCACTTACAAAGAAATTAGCTGTCTATAATTTTAAAGCTAGATTTATTTTAACAGTGATAGACAGAATATCAAAAAGAAAATCCAGAAAATCACATTAAAAAAAATATATAAATTATTTTGCATTTCATTGAGTGAAATAAGTATTTGATCCCCTACCAACCAAAAAGATTTCTGGCTCCCACAGATTAGTCCTCGTGCTTTAAAAAAGTATTCCTAATCTCAACTAGTTTCCTCTATAAAACACACCTGTCTCAACTTGTTACCTGTATGAAAGACACTTGTCACAGAGTCAATAAAAAAAATCAGGGACAAGATTGTAGACATACACAAGGCCGGAATAGACTACAAGACCATTGGCGAGATGCTGGGTGAGAAGGAGACAACTGTTGGTGCGATTATTCGAAAATGAAAGAAACACAAAATGACCATCAATCTCCCTCGGTCTTGGGCTCCATGCAAGATCTCACCTTGTGGGGTATCAATGATCATGAGAAAGGTGAGGGATCAGCCCAGATCTACACGGGAGGAGCTTGTTTATGATCCCAAGGCAGCTGGGACCACAGTCACCAAGAAAACCATTGGTAACACACTATGCCGTAATGGCTTGAAATCCCCTGGTGCCCGTAAGGTCCCCCTCAAGAAGGCACATGTACAAGCCTGTCTGAAGTTTGCCAATGAACACCTGAACGACTCGTGCTTAGGAGAAGGTGATTTTCTGGATTTTCTTTTTGATATTCTGTCTATCACTGTTAAAATAAACCTAGCATTAAAATTATAGACTGTCCATTTTATTGTAAGTGGGCAAACTTAAAAAATCAGTGAGGGATCAAATACTTATTTCATCCACTGTATCACATTACCAAGGCTCCACCCAGGGCTGTATTAACTGATAATGGCTTCAAAACTAGATTTTAACTTGGTAAACCGTCTACCAGACTAGCCACTATATTGTGTAATTTTACAGATGTCACCTTCAGACCACCGTTGCTATGTTGTTGTTGTAAACCAGCAATGAATCAAATTACCATACACGCCACATAGCGATCCTTCTGACCCTCTGGGGTTTCTGGGGTTCCAGGGCAGCTGTCCACTTGGCCTGGTTAGTAATCCAGCTCTGGTTATCACCCTAGGTCAGTTGATGAAACCTGACCATCTCCATTCAATGAAAAGCCTATAAATGATTGAAATCTTAATAAATAGCGAGTAGGTGGAACATTGAATTTGAGATCATCGTACCACTCATGCTAATAGTACAAGGAACCTGCTTGAATGCTCTAATAATTCATTCACTTGAAATATTTGCAATTAATAATTAATTAGGACACTTACCTTAGATCTGATTTTGGCTTAATGTGATTTCCCCCTCAATTTAGCATATCAGTTTTATTAAGTTGGAGGACTTACTAGAGGTGCCTGGTACCCACATCTTTTAAATTCAAACTGTCCGTTTAAAATGACCTTAAACACAATAAACTAACGTGAACAATATCCTGTGGCTTATTTTCTCAAACTTTAAAAGCTTCCTTCAGAGCCTCAGAGGAAAGTCATTCCGACCGTTTTCAAGTACTGAACACAACTTCATGGTAAGTTAATCGATCTTCATGTGTACAATTGTTGGAGTGCTGTTACTTTTCCGATAACCTTTTCATCAAGATGCACGTTCCGGTCCTGGTGCCAGCGTATGAATAATAACACTACAACATTAACAACTCCTACTCATCCTCCTACAACACCGTGCCCATAACTTTTGTCTCCAGAATGGATCTTTGATGAAATCACACAGCAGGGAAATCTACTGGCTCATTGACTTTATTGCACAATGCACACCTCTCCACCCCCAACTCCAAGTGAATGAAGGGACGGAACTCACCCTCACACTTGCCCTCTTTTTCTTAGTGCTGCTAGTGGCCACATTGATATAGACTTCGTAGTCTGCCTCTGCAACTCTGATGCTATCTTCCCAGAATGAATGGGCTGCAGGTTTCTGCTGGCATAACCTTTGTGGTCAGTCTGAATGGGACTCTCCACTGTTCCTTTCAAGGGGAAAAGGTTGCTCTTTGCCGGCCCACCTTGGCTTTCCTTCTCTGCAGACAGAAGAATAATGCGTCTCATTACAAAAGGCTAAATCTCTCTCAGATGTAGTCCTTTTTCCTGCAGCCGCCCACTGTCCGTAGTTAGGCAGCAGAACACCCCAGATAGCGAGAAACCTCCATCCAATTTGACAGTGTCCTGATGCTCATGCTCAAATTAATAAACCCATTCCCAAAAGTCCAACGGAAGTCCTGGACCCAGGGGATTAGGGCGATGTTTTGATAGGTGACCTGCAGTTTGTAAAAGGGAAGTTAAACAAAAAAAAAGAAGTGAAACACAAGATGGTTTGGTAGAAATGTTTAGAGTTTGTCAACAAAGTATGGGAAAAGAAGCAATAGCTTTGAGAACAGTGAACATGAAAATATAATAATAACGGTTGAAGACACATTTTCTTCGACAGTAGCAATTATTATGTAATCACTAGCATTTTTCATGGAAAGTGGTGGACTAAATAATGTGAACATCCTGCAGTGAAAAGCCACACAACAAACTAAGGTCTGAAAATGGAGCATGAAAGAAAATTCTGGAAATGGGAACATTAGTTTAACGAGAAAATCTTGGATTAGAAAGGTTAAAGAGATGCTTTCTTTTACAATTTGTTTGTTTATTTGGACCTCCATTGGAGCAGGTAGCAATTATAAGGTCTACCTTAACATTTTTCATGTAAAGGGACAGGACACAATAACGTGTATTTGAATTAAATAGCACTGCTGTGCTTCGCCAAAAACTAAGGCATAAAAATTAAGCATAAAATAACAATCTTGCACTTGAAGCAGTACTTTGATGAAAAATCTTACATTAAGGTCCACTTACAGGCCTTTTCCCAGAGCTTTCACATCTCATGATCTTCCCTACCAGATACAACTTCCTGCTATATTGCTGCAGAGGTAATGAACAATTTGTGTAGCTTTCTTGATAGTGAACAAACAAGATATGCTTAAAAACGTTTGTTGCACGGCTACTGTACTGTGTTGCATGATAGACAATAAAAGTTAGATTTTGTCCGCCCCCTAGTTCCTAAATTAATACACCAAACATAAAGGTGTACTATGTAACTTTGGGTGTGCTAGCAAATTGAAAATGTCTAAGATATATTCTCTTAACTGAATAAACAAACTTTCCTCAGAGGAAAATTGGATCCCAGTTTTATTTACAAACATATTCCAATCTTAGGTTTGGTTTCTCAAAATAATTTTATTTTCCTCATGATGATAGACTCAATGCTAAGAATTAGAATTTGAGAAAATATGTGTTGTAAACAAACTGCCGGCTCTGCAAATTGTAAACAAATCCCCCTCCCCTGAAACTGCATACATAGTGCACATTTAAGTAAAGGCAAACGGAGGCCTCCTACTTTGCACCACTCTGGCACTTCTTGTGTGCTACAAAACAGAGTTTTTCAGGAGATGAAGAAACAAATAAGAATCAGCAGGAATCAAACACACATAAATGACCCATCTATCACACATAAATGTTTTTCCGGAGCACATGAAGCTGTATTTCACGTAGTTGCAGTTGGAAAGGCACAGTATGAATCATAATGTTTGGTACTGATGTTGGCTGTCTGGGGTTGACTGACTGAGTTGCCTTACGTTGTCAACAGCTGTAGGGGGGTTTCCATGCTTTGGAAGATGAAGCGAGCAGTACAGGAGATGGCTGCTGCTTTCAGAATACACAGTTGAGACTCTCTGTTGCTCCTCTCTGCCCTGTTTACTCTTCACACCTGAGCAGGCATACAAATAAACCTACAGTGCTGCCACAGAATGCTCAACACTCATGATTAATATTTCATTTTTTCCCTGCAGCTGCCTGAAGAGCTTATGCAAGAAGTGAAAACAGCAACAGACATTTCCTGTGTGCGTGTAAGTAGACCATGCTTGTACCATAGTACCAGACGTAGGCTAAAGTGGGATAGGCAATAGTTGGCAGGTGGGGGGGGTTCTGATCTTTGGATATTTCTCCCTCCATCTCTTTACCTGCTTTAGGTTATTAGCAAAATATTACTTAAAAATGCCAGCAGTGCATTAATAGAGGCGGTTACATTTCCTTCTTTGGCTGGGTGTCACCTTGTCATCTCTATCCATCACAAACATACCGCAGCAGAATCCGCCCCACCTATACATGGGATATCCCATCACTGTGTAGCCACTGTGCAGACAGGCTAAAAGGACATACTGTATTTCCACTGACCTTTTTCTCCCTTTGTATCAATACAGGGAATTGAAAGCTAGACTCAAGTTTTCAAAGTGTCGAATGTCATTTCTATTACAGTGGCTTGGAAGTATATTTTCTGAGCTGAAAATTCACACGATTAAACTTAGAGAAAGATCATGTTCTGGCTTAAGTATTTGTTGACATAATCATAGTTTTAACCCAAAGGTTATAGTTAGGGAACATCCCCTGCCATAGTTAAAAGAAGACAAATGGCACTCTTAATTTGCCTTCATTTGCCAATACACTCATGGATGAGTACTCATGAATACTTCATCATTAAGCTCAAACTCATCTGTTTTGTTATTAAACCATTGCATTGTCAACTAGAGACGTGTGTGACATAAGGCAAGGCAATTTAACAATGAACCTTAAAAAACACAACTGTTTTGGTTACTACTAAGAGTTCCTGCATCAGAAGTAAACCAATGGAACTTTTGGAGTCATTGCAGTCCTCCTGTCCACATTTCTGTGTTATAATAGCAACTAGTTGCAGTTGTTTATCATTCACTATGCAGTGACATAGACTAGATACTCAGCTTCCCTCTGTACAAAACATTGGATACAAACCACTAAGAAAATCCATCTGAAGTTCATTGTTTAACTGGGACAAACTGTCAGTACATTGAAGCACGGTGCATTTTGCATCATAAAAATCTTCCCAATTCCAAAAACATTAAGTAAACTTGGCCATGGTTCCGCTGTACGGCCCTTGAGGACTGGATTTTTAATCACTGCATTAGAACAATGAATAAATCACATGAATCATCGCAGCAATAACGGAGCTGGAATCTGAAATGAGCAAACTCTGAGTCAAAACAGCAATCGCTGAGGAAAACATTGAACACCATTGTCAGCACCCTTGAAATCAAGTCGTCCGTGATCCGCAGCAGTGCAAAGACATGACACATGCTTGGCATTTATGTCAAACAGCACAATTACATGACTCCGACTGCTCCTTTTGACATCTGCCCACATTACAACACTCCTACAAAGCCAATCTCTCACTGTCTCTCCCTGCAGCTAGAAAACACCCGTTCACACTCATTATTATCTCGGCTGCAAATCGGGGGCCATTGGCTAGGTCCTGCAGATGGCAAAGGAGGCCATGTGTGTATGTTTGACCAGGCCAGGGAGTGTAAAGCAGTGGCTAAATCTCTGTAAGCAGGCCCTGGCATTGCTCCCCCAATTGCCTGCCTGCTGTGTGGGCAGGGGCCTGGAGGGGACTAATCCCTTGGCATGGGCACGGGTCACACATGTTGGTGTGTGTGTATGTGTGTGTGTGTGTGCAAAAGACCCAAGCTGCAGGATTGAAACCTGGCGACGGATTCAAAAAGCCATGACTTTTGACCCGCAACTCCTCCGATGCTCAACTTGCAGCCTTCACGCTAAGTCTTTGACGCTCCTTGTATAGTCAACTGCTAGCACTCCTTACACAACCTTCGTATGCGGGAGATTGTGTTATGAGTGTGAGGCCTTTGACCATATAACATGCTGCTCTTTTTTCTTTATTTCCCTTTTTTCTAAAGAGGGCAGTAGAGGGGGCTGTAAAAGTTGACATGCTGTTTCAGCCTTATCAACCTGTGTGTGTGTAGATGGCTTTGGGGACGTGGGAACTCTCCTGTCTTTCATCTTGGCAGTTAAGGTTACCTGCAGAAGGCCAAACCAAGTGCACAGGTTTGAGCTGTTTGTCATTTCAAGACAACATGGTGCTCAAGTGAGGAGTAGTTGGACATTTTGGGAAATATGCTTCTTTAATTTTTCCGGTGAGAATTGGATGAATAAAGATCAATAGCACTACTGGTCTGTTGAATACGGAGCTATACAGTCAGGATTTGGTTAGCTTAGTGCAAATGCTGGAAACGGTGGATCAGCTAGCATCTGTCAAAATTGAATTCAACCTGACAAGCAGCACCTCTTAAGCTTACCAATTAACACATTACATCATGTTTGTATTGGACAAGATGTGACTCTAGCCGGCCAAGCAATAGAACATTCAGTACTTAATCCCCTGTAATGCCACAGATTGTTATTTTTACACTTGCGGATCACACAAATAAGCTTTAGAAGTGTGGGTAGGTGGATTTTGTTACCTTCAGTGACAGCTAAACTGGCCCTTCACCATTTACAGTCTCTAATCTTAGCTAACTGGCACCTTAAAGCTGGGGTGGAGAATTTGGGGAGAAAATAGCAGTTGGGATAGAGATTTGAATCCAATTACCTTAACCGCTCCACTTGTTCCCTTATGGTCCCTCCCTGACACGCTCTACACCAACAATGTCGGTGCCAAAGTGAATGGACAGTCCCAACAGCCAATAAGAACAGAGAATCGGAGCCTCGCTCTGATTGGTTAAAGTGTACAGCTCATGTTAATTTTGACAGTCAGAATCAATCAATCAGAAATCACATACCCCAGCTTTAATGTAGCTTTCCAAAACATTTTAAAAATGTTGAACAATTTCCAGTACCGGTACTGTAGAACAATTAAAATATTATAGAATCAGATGGTTAATAGAAAAAGTGCATATGCATTAGAGAAAAACAATGGGACTTTTCAAAAAGGTGGGGTCAGTTATTCTTGAGAATGCATGTAGTCAAAATTACTTTTTGTCAAAATCAGTGAATATCTCCTCAAGAAGTGTCCAAAAGAAAACCTGGTGTTAATACAGAGCCTAGGCTCTGTGAACTGGTTTGTAACAAACAAAGGGGGCCACATCAAAATGCCCATTTACAGAGCCTGACCTGTTCGTTAACACCAGATTTCTGCACACACACAGTGCACAGGTAGCGGATTGTGAGGAGATATTCACTGATTTTAACAAAAAGTGATTTTGACAAGCATTCTCCAGAATCAGTCAGTGCGTTTCCATGGCACAACTAGATTGGATTAAGACATATACCGAACTACACACTTGAACGGACCGTGTCACTTGTCTGAGTATGCATGGCCTTTCAGGAATCGGGTAAATGTCCAATACATTGCTGTCTCCACTATGCCAGGTGGCGCTGTAGCCCTTTCTACAAGTGGTTATAGAGCCACGTCCGGTTCCCTTCCGATCCCTGTATACATGCAGAGGGAATGCCGACTGTGAACGAGTTATCTAGGTGTTCTTATCCGACTTTGCTTGTCCGTTAATGTGCCGATTTGTGTGTGAAGTAGATCGGATAAAGGTGTTTACATGCATTTTACAAGTCCTGTTGAAGTCTTATTCATTTATTTACCCGATAATGAGTCTGCATGTAAACACACTGACTGACTCCACCTTTAACAACAGTGCTCCTAAATTGAATCTGTGTGCGAGAGTTTCAAACAAACAGCTTTGAATCTCACTCCGGGGGGAAACGGTACAAGAATAATTGATAAAAGGGATGATATCTTGGGAATATACTGTCTGTTTGTGGTGTGTCTTCCTAACAACAAGAATAAACGATTATATCATAATAACTGGTGTCTGGTATCAAAGTAGAACGACTACTCACATATAAATCTTTTAAAACAAAGTGCATTTTGGAATCCAGGGAATAAAAATTTCCAGTTACTTTCTGTGGCCCAAAATGACAGCTCCAGGTGACGACAGCTAACACCAGATAATACAGTATGTGAGCGAACACCATTTGTACATGGTCGCCCTTGACACATTTGCAGGTTTTCCAACTGTCAAACACCAATCAGGGGTTTTTGGCTAGAATTCACTTTGACTTGGCATTTTAAAGATGACATACACATTTTGTGAAAAATCCATATGACTCATAAAAGTTGAGTGATGCTCTTCCATATTAATCCTTTGCTGAATATACAACACAGCTGATCCCCATCCCTCCTCCCCTACTCTCCTCCCCCTGATATGGTATGGCTTATAATGGCCACTGACAGCAGGACATATTTTTGCCCACATTTAATTTACTATACTGCCAAAGTGACATAAAACATAAAGGCTCCCAATCCGTTATTAATTTTCTTGTAGGTACAGGACAAACGGCTCTGTTTGTGTGGAGCAATTACACTGAAGGGCAGAAGCATAAACCATTATAATCTTGGCAAAAAAGTAAGGGTAAACTGTGCTGTCAATGAGAAATGATTCCATGCTTGAAGATTTGCAGGTGTGTGTGTGTGTGTGTGTGTGTGTGTGTAACTTTAATTATTCAGCATTGTTATCAAAATGAGGATAGCGGCAGGTGAGTTGTCTATTGACTAGGCCAGTTATTAAAGGACCCAGAGAGATATATTGGATTTGGTGGTTACATAACACACAGCAGAGGTGGGATACATGTGTTCAGTGTGTTGCTCTTGTTTTGAGGGGCATGATAGGGCTTGCCTCCTCCAGTCCAGCCCTACACGTTTGATGTGACGGCGACGCGCAAATTGACGTGAAAGATTTCGCCAGACACTCACTCCTCTAGGGTCCAGGCCAGGCCGATCGATGCACAGCTGTCCGGCGGTTTTGACGGTGGGCAGCCCGAATAGAGAGGAATGAGAGTTTTTTCTTTATTATTTTTCCCCCCAGTGGCTGCATTTGCATCTCTGGAAAGTTAAAGGGGCCCGGTCTCATCGGAAGGGCAGCTGGATGCGATAGGCAGCTGATGGTTCTCTCTGGCGGCTTTTCTGCACAGAGGAAGAATCCGCGCGAAAGGGGAGGCACCCGAAATTAACAGTCAACCTTGATGAACACAGATTGGTTTCCACTTATCAGGCGCAGGTGCGTGGAGTTTGCCATACGGCGCAGCTGAGCGATTCCACCTTTGTGGCCGCACGCTGACGCATTTTTACGCCAAGCAGAAACTAGTGTACACGGATCTAGGATATTATGCAGGTGATTGCCTAGATATTAATACACATTTGTGTGTGTGTGTGTGTTTGCGGTACAGGATGCGCGTTGAAACGGCAGCCCCGTCCGATAGGCTATACCCATCCTCTTGCAGAATCCGTATTCGGGAGAGCTGCTGATTTGATTTGCACACCTATATCGGAATTTGACCGCCGTGCCATTGGCCCAGTCCGCCAGTCCCACTCCCAGCAGCTGATAGGCATCTTCTTATAGCGGCAGGAGACGAGAGAAAAAGGAGGAGGAGATATAAACTGTCCGCTTCACTACTCCCTTCATCAGCTGGACGGCGTGAAATGAAATGAGGACCGCGTAAACAGGCTGTGTTCCGTGTGAAGAAGCAAAGCGGGGCGGCACTTTTCCTTCGGGGTCTTCAAGGACGCAACAAAAAAAAAGTGGCCGCCGGCCGAGCTGCTGAAGCATGGAGCGGGACGACACCGACACCGCCGCGAGCGTGTCCAAAAAGACAATCATCGCCAAGATATTCAAAGTTCGCAAGAGGAGGGAGATGCTATTCGTGCAGGTGTGCTTCATCTGCAGTGTCCTCTTCGTGGCTTGGGGCATGTCGGCGCTGTTGACCAAGACAGGTGAGTGTTGTGTTGGGAGAGAGAGACACACGCCGAGAGACGGCACTGGGGGCACACAGGGGAACCAGGGACGGAGACATCTGCAGTGAAATCATGCACACACACGCACATCAGTGAATTGTAGTACTACCTCTCTCATCGATCACCGAGACAAACAAAAACGCTTTATTGTCAAGGGCATTGGCCAAAGCATCCTTTGCATTTTCATAAAGGCTAGGAGCCGTCTTCTTGTTGCCCAACATGCTAATGTGATGCCTTGATTCTGGGTTTCCTGCCCCATTTAAATTAAGTGTGTAGTTTGCATTAAAATGCAGCAAATAGCTCGGGACGCGTTCGGTGTTTCTGGGCCATCGCACTCAGTGCAGAAAGTCAGCTGCACATGGTCGCAGCTTATGCATTCATTGTTTTAATCTTAAATGTTAGGTATTCATGCGTCTGCTGGTCCGTGTATGCCGCAGTGTGCGCGCCGTGGCAGCGGCACGTTTCTAATTCGAGAGGCAGGCTCATCATCACGGCATACGCACGCACACACACGCACGCACACACCTCATGTCATGCCCCACATGCATACACAGCGATCAAGTGACAGACCCCCGAACGGTCGGAGCACTATGTGATTTTGGTTTGTTTAAGGCTTTCTCAAATTAAGAAATATATTCTTAATAAATTGTGCCAGGCGCACAGCAGCTCGGGATCTCGTGGCTATTGCTGCCATCATCGTCTGGCCCGGGCTTTCCACACCAGTGCGCGCGCGCACACACATACATAGCTACACTGGACCACCTCAATCAGTGATCATCACGCTTACCAGGTTTCCGCATGGCCATCGTGGGATGCTGATTTTACGCAGGCCACTGCAGGCCACTGAAGATCATTATTTAAAGAGGGACGCGTTTGGTTTGGAGGGGGGTATGCTTTCGCTCACAACATACATTTTGCAACAAACATTTAGCTGTTGCTCGTCTCGGATGGCATATCATGCGTGATTGGTGTGATTCCCCCCCCCCCCACACACACACACACACACTCCAAACAACATGCCCTCCCTTGCTCACATGTCAAACTCCTACCTCCAGCCCGTGTGAACACTGACACGCAGAACATCACACACAGGGAGCCTCACACAGTTATGCAATCTTAATGACCAACCTTGACATGTTGCTGGTGAAGAATGATATCTGACACACGAATGGGATCAGACAGAGGTTAACTAAGACCAAACCCACCCTTAGGGCATAGTGCGTTTCACATGATGTGAACAATTAGATAAGCCTTCTTGGTGAAGGGGAGATTTACTGCTGCATTTAAAACAGAATTTAAAAAAAATATTATCATTAATCTTTGCGCATTGGACAATGAAAGAAGTGGCTTGCTTCTTCTAACCCTAAGCCGAGGCCCCAGACCCTGTCCTGTCACCTGTTGTTTTTATTTTATCTTCAACCACTTAGGCCCCAAGGCTTTGTACATTCATCACTAACTATACTGGCTGACTCTAGATCTCCCAAACGCATGCATGGGACTTTTATTAATTACATTAAAAACAACAAGAGGCTTAAAAGATTATTCTGGAATGATATCATACAGACGAGAGCAAATCTCTTATCTCCAAAGGCAGGCACTGGGATGCCAAAGTACAAGCCCCCCTTTTTCCCTTCTCAGTCACTAATGGCTTGCCTTTTTTTTTTTTTTTTTTTCATTTAATCAAGTTCGCCTGACCCACACAGTGATTGTCATGTGGGGGTATTTGACTGTGAATTCCAGCCTGTCTGTCCAGCAGCAGCATTGGTGGTGGTGGGATTTCAAGACATGACATGCATGAGAAATCCTAACCCTAACCACCCCACCCCAAACCCACGAGACCCAAAGCTGCCAATAATCAGATCCCTTCTAAAACTGAATAGCTGTGGCCTGTCATCTTTCAGCCATCACAACAGGAGCACACATTCGTCATGTCGTCGTAAAGAAAAAAAACATGTGCCCCTGCCTGCGTTTGCCACCCGTTTGATTGATAGCAGTGTGGGGGAGTGTTGATGTGCTGAATGGTCCAGATGGATGGGATTTGATGTACTACTCCTGGGTTTACATCTCCATCCATGAAGAGGAGTGTGGCGCAACATGCTGTCGTGCATGCTGATCTGTGTGTGTGTGTGTGTGTGTGTGTGTGTGGACCTAGAGCAGGTGTTTTTCTTAGAAGCAGGGCAGGGCTCTGACAGGTAGCTGCAGTATAGGCGGATGATGATGGCTTGGGGGGGGGGGGGGGGGGGGGGGGGTTGGAGATCTTTATTGCAACAAGAAGTTGAGTACCGGTATAAGGAGAGCATGTTAACGGCATTGGGAAGATTGATGGATGAGTTGTCCTTGGTCCATCTCCCCTGCTCAGCTGATTGAACAGACCTGGAGGGCGACATTAACGCCCTAGTGCTGTCTCTCGCATACTCCTGTATCCCTCCGGCACTCAACAGTCTGATGATACAGGTGTACTCGTGTCCTTTTATATGCACGTTTCTCTATCCCTGCTCCAAAATAGCAAGTGGATTAAGTGTGTCTTTAATGGATTGTTTTGTTGCACTGCAGAAGTTTACCAAGTGGTCTAACACACACAACATGTGCTTATCTACAAAGTACATTTTAGGCACACAGAATGTAAAACCTCCACCGACCCTGAGCAATTGTTTCATATTTTCCTACGAACACTACAGTGAAAATAGTTTGTTATGATGGTGATATGTTATAATATTCGGATT
Source organism: Ammodytes marinus (assembly GCF_949987685.1). Lineage (NCBI taxonomy): Eukaryota > Metazoa > Chordata > Actinopteri > Uranoscopiformes > Ammodytidae > Ammodytes > Ammodytes marinus. The sequence goes on along the minus strand of NC_137223.1, from coordinate 10,219,236 downwards.
ATTGATTTTTGCCCGGAAGTCCAAAACCCAAAGATGGAAATCAAAGAAAACCAGCAAATAATCGCATAGGTGGATCAGCAATTCTGGAGAACTCAGTGGGCCCACTGTAGCCAGCAACATGCCCGTTTAGAGCCTAGGCTGTGTATGAACACTGGATATTTTTCAGTGCACAGTACACACACAGTAAATGGTAAATGGACTTGACAGTACAGACGGTTGGCAGATTTTAAGGACTTTTTGACAACAAGCACACTCTGGAATCGCTGACTCCACCTTTCAGAGGCAATAACTACACAATATGTGGCATATTTTACTATCAAATATTGATTTGAACTAGATGTTGCAGCCCTATTGTTAAACACTTTCAGCCAAGAGATGCATTGACTTCTTGACCCCAGGCGAAAAAGAAGAAATTAAAAAGCTTAATTTACTGTAGGGGTCCATAACTAAGCACTGTTTTTGGATCGCAAGTTCTCTCTGCCCCTATAGTGACCCTCCAATTGTTGGGATTTCCCACAGCAGGACCAGCAGCCAAGCTCAAAGTATTAAAGCAGCTCATTTAAGCTGTGAAAAGCAAATCTTTTCTAATTTGACTCGATTTAAGCATCGGTTCAAAGATCCAAACCAACACATGTGCACATGACATTTTTCAAGGATCTCTGCTTTAATTTGCTGTCCACCAAATTGCACTGCAAATGTTAGTTTAATTTTTTGAATATTTTACTTTCCTGCTGACAAACTAACAAGGGTTAATCAAAATCCTCCAAGTTACTCACTACACACTGGTAATTGAACACAAAGTGAGTCATGTCCACAACAGACTGCAGCCCTCATTTAACCCCTCAGCAGCCCCTAGAAATACTGACAGTGACAGCTTCATCGTTTTCCCCCTTTTCAGATGTGCGACAGGCAGAGCACAGTACAATGAGTGGCCCATGATCAATCACACAATCACATGCAGTATTCCTGCCTTATTTAGTCTAACAGAAAGGTCTTCTGTATTTTTAAACACAGCAGATTTCATAGTTGCGTTCCAATGAATTTACGCATAACTGGCGGGATACATTTTCACTGAGATGGTCGAACATGCCCCATTTTTCCCACAAACTTTAAACCGTCCAACTCTGTCCAAACAAGTTTTTTTTTTGTAAATGTGAAACATAAGCCCCTGTGGTCTACACATAATTATTTTTTTCTTATGCATGATCAACGCAATCATCTCTTGGCATGGTGTCTGCGTGTTTGCTGTGCAAATTGGCTCCAATGTCAATCCCCTGGTATAAAATTGGACAGTGTTTTTATTGTGAAAATTGCTGGAATAGAATTAAACAGAATTGGTGGACCAGACCAGAGGCAGTAGAGTGAAACACTGCTGGTTAGGGTGAAGGAACAGGTTGGAGCGATGACTTTAGGGTTTTTTTTTTTTTTTTTTGGATCGGAAGCACCTGCAGACACCTTGTTTACAGTCTGTTTTATCCGATGCCTGCTGATCGTCAGGCTGTCCGACTATACTGGATTGAAAGTTTTTTTTAATGAAGACATTGCTGTGTTTGTACACAAGATCCACCATAATGTCAAGGAAGGTGAATTTGAGAGAAAACACAAACTTAAAAGTGGGAGAGTATAAGATGTCATGTCATGGGACAATTTGGAAATGTAGTATCTTGATATATATCAACTTATTATTTAAACTCGGGCTCTGAAACAAAGTAGAATCCCTTTACCTTACATTATGTTCAATAATGTTTTTTTTTATGAATATCCTTTTGAACTGAAAAACAAACACTTAGAAAATAAACTTTTTTGTGGAGGATACATGGGGCAAGCAAGCCTTCAGCCATGGTGCCAGGTTTAGGATTTCTGAAATAAACTGTTTAAGAAATATAGCTTCCGGAAAAAAGTTGTCTTGTGGCACAACTTGCCCCCGGTGTGGTGTAAGGTGTGCCACAAGAGAGAATACCATGGGGTAAATTGTGCCATTGATATATATATCTCATAAACTGTAATGCAAGACAAATCCATTAGACAATCACTTATTTAAGGTTTATTTAAAGTAAATATTTTACAAAGATTGAAGGTCAATTTTCTTAAACAAGGCATAGCAGATCTAGGTGGTTTTACCTGCAAAACCCACAATGACAAAGTCACCATCATCATCTTTCTGGCCATCTGAACTCTTGTCAGTGGTGTTGTTAAGTGGAATGGGGATGTCAGTCTCTTCTGAGCTACTGTAGACGATCACTTTCTTTTGGTGACCAGCGTATACAGCCATGCCACTGGCACCACTTTTAGAAATGTACTTTGCACTAGTTGCTCCGTGCTTGTGGAACCAACTGCCACCTGACGAATGTGATTCCCCCTCCATTTCTGCCTTTAAATCAAGGCTCAAAACCCATATGTACACCCTGGCTTTTCCTTCCCATTAACTATCTTACCTCTACACTACTATCTTTGTTTATATGTGGATGTATGGGCTTTATGTCTTTTATTTTGGTTATTGTTATTTTACCTTCATTGTTTACCTACTGAATGCACTGTGTTCAGCACTTTGGACAGTGCAAACTGTTATAAATGTGCTTCTCTAAATACATTTTACTTACTTACTTACTTACTTATAACTCACCTAAGCCCTTTGGCACAAATCACCCCAACCCCAGAAATTTGGATAATAAGCATGATGCAGCAGTTTAGGGCTGACATCGTGCAAACTATATAGACACAAAGTGTAGCATACTAAAGCACCAAAACATGTGTCAAATGTTTTCAAACTTGTCTATAATTGTTCAGACACAATAATCAAAAAAACCTTGATCATGGAAATTTTACTTTGAAAGGCAAAACACAGTTTTTTTAGCTTAAATGTGCTTATATCTTATTCCTTGTGTCTCCCTTCTTTACAGGATGAGTCAAATGGATGGCTCTTCTTAAATATGTGGTCACATTTCCAATTTCTTCCACGGTTTTCTAGAAACAAGGGGTGGCACAACTTCCCCACCGGCACAACTTAGGCCACTCTCCCCTATTTGTATATCCATAATGGATCTTAGGCTGGGACTGTCACTCAGCATGTCTGACTCAAAAGGGAATGTAAGGGACAAAATCACTTTGTCAAAATCTTCTCAGGACCCCACATCTGTCTGTACTGTGTGTGCGCTGAAAGAAAAACAGTGTTAAATCACTGCCTATGGTCTGTAAACGGATATTTTAACCAAGGGTTTGTAAACAAAGGGGGCCCACCGTAGCTAGTAACATGCCTGTTTACAGAGCCTAGGCTGTATATTAACAATGGATTTCTTATCAGCGCACACATAGTATGTACAGGTAGCAGATCGCAAAAAGAAAATAGACGGCAAGCATTTTCCAGAATCGCTGACTCCACCCTTTTCAAAGTCTTTTATGTCTTCTTTTTCCTTTTTAATGACCCTGTAACGTTACTGCTTCTGTTGATTCAGACTCATTGCTGTCATGGGTCCCACCAGGCCTCTGTTACCTGTGAAAAGGCTCGGATTACACACACTACCTCGCACCAAAAGCAGACAAAGTAGAGGATTTTGCGATTTAGGAGATGGATTAGTGCAAAGTAACATTCAGCACTACTTTAAACATAACTTCAGCTTTTCCACTGCTGCAATTAGCTGCCACATGCACAGATACTTACTTCCACCTCAAACTAATATCGGTCTATCGATTGATATAGCTTTACCATATTATATATGCTAGATGAGCGTTTTTAAGCAGCACATGGTCCCTAGTTGTCTGTGCATTGTCAAGAGATTGCTTTTCATGTTGTCAATTTGCTCCCTTTTTAAAGGTGCCCTATGCAGTTTCAAGGGAGGAGGATTTGTTTTGGATTTTGCAGAGCCTGCAGTTAGTTGACAAACATATTTTCTCTACGTGTAATTCTTTAGTATTGAAAAATTCTATCGATATAAATCAAACCAAATTTATTTTGATGCACCTGGAACCAAACGTAAGACTGGAATATGTAAATAAACAGAACTGTGGGCCTTGCTGCTGTCGACAATAGTTTTTTATTAAGTTATGAGAATATACCTTGGAAAATGTTCACTCTCCGACACACCCAAGGTTAGATAGTGCACAATATAAAATAGATGGCGTGTGTCTTCTTTTTGCCTCAAACATTACTTGTTGCTTGTAGTAGTTGCCAGAAGAGGAATTGGCCTCCTGAGACTGACGGAGACATTCACATGGTCGGGGGAGACCTTTACAAACACTGCCCATGTGCTTCTGCTGCTGCACACAATTTCTTTCTCAAACACTAGTTTAACCTACAAGATAAAGCCAGAGGCAGTCGCGCTCTGTTGATGAGCGAGTTGTGAATGAATTAAATGCAGATCATGTGGCCTCAGATTATTCTCCAGTGACGTGCTTATGATTGTGAATACAGCAGCACAATGGAAAGTAACCGCTACGGCAATCCAACAATGAATCTGGGCAATAACATTTTATAAAGATGGCAAGTTTTAAAAAGCTCTGCTGGGCTCATTGGTGTGATTTTACGTAATGGTTGACGGACTGCAGTTTTTTTTTTAATGTCCTCATTACAGAGGCTTAAGAGCAGTTTAATGAAACGGGAAACTTGTTGATTCTTTCTCCCCACTCCCCACCCCGAAACATAATGCATGTTATAGTGCCGCTTTCTACTTATCAGATTTCTACATAAATGAGAACTTTTCAGGGATTAAAGGGGAAAAAAAGCAAACCTTATTTGGATGAATGACTGTGGATGTTTTGGGTGATGATAACATACTCTGTGCGAGAGTGACCATGTTGGCTTGATTGCTGTTTTTAAATGAAAAAAAAAGGCTAAATGAAGTTGATGGGGCTTTTTCTCAAAGAAAGGGCTTATTTTAGAAACGCTGTTGGAGATCCTGCGCTCTGACCCCCTCCGAAGTGTGGTAACTTGAGAGGGGATATGCGAAAAGACGAATTTCAATGTGCCTCGTGTACAACTGACAAATAAAGATAACTTAACTTAACTTAACTTAAACCCCTGACGTGTTTTGCGCTGTAAACTTGCACACAGCCTACTGTAGCTACTGTACATGCTTTGATATTTTATTGATGTTGAATGTATGTTGTTTTTTTTCTTTTGCAGGCCATGGGATGTTAGTGGCGGGACATCCCAACGTTGACCACTGGGGGAGACGGCTAATGGCTTCAGTATCAGAAAACGAAACGGAGGAGAGGAACTGTACAGAGCCAGGTATGATCATATTCTGGGATTAACGCTGCACTAATACTTTGTTTTGGTCAATTAACAATTGGTTAGAATGACGTTCATGTGAAAGTCGAGGGATGGACGGATTATAACCTGACTTCACAGAGCATATTTTCGTTACATTGTTTCTGTATCTAGTGAGATGTAGTGGAACATCTGGAAACAAAATAAATAAATGCATCTGCCAATGCAATAGTCAGATGCCAGAAAGTTTTGGATAATGATCCGTTAAAGGTGTAGTCAGCAATTCTGGAGATTGCTTAGTCAAGTGAATATCTCCTCACGATCCGCTAGCTGTCCATACTGTGTGTGTGCTGAACATATTCCAGTGTTGATACACAACCTAAAACGACCATGTTGCTATTTTGCCCTTTGTCTACATACCAGTTCACTGAGCCAAGGCTGTGTATGAACATCATGTTTATTTTCAGTACACACACACTACACGGACAGGTAACAAATTGTGAGGAGATATTCACTGATTTTGACAACAAATTAAACTAAACTAAATAAAATAAGTTTGATTTTACAGGATGTTATGGTCTTGATCATCATGCACCCACTCAGAATCCACCATTTAATTCACAGGGAATGACCTGTCTGTACAACAGTACAATCTATAGGGGAGCTCCTTATGCCTAAGGGGATGCATTGTTCTAGGAGAATAATGGAGCCTAACCGGCAAAGTGAAAGTAACACCAGATAGTTGTGGAGGTTGAGTTGATGCGCTGCTTTAATTCTCCTCTTCTCTGGGCCTCTATCTCTCTGACTCAGTTTAGATCACTTGTGCTGTAATAAGCACAGAAAGGGCGATTTAAAAGGAGCCAGGCATCGATTTTTACAGCATCTTTGGTACGCTTAAAGGAAGCAGCATTCTCTATAATTACTTATACTGGACTGTTTCACTGACAATTCCACTGACGCCGGCTGCTGACAACTGCAACCCGCTACGAAATACATTTGAAGCTATGTTTTTTATGATCATGAAAGTGTCTTGACTGAAATGGTACACAAGCGCCGGCAGTGACGGGAAAGACATGTCATCTGATTTGCTTTTGTCTAGACTTTTTCACAACAACTTGAGCCTTCTGGGATCACCATGGAAAAGCATGACTTAGTCCCATGATATTTATTTGGACTTCTGCTACTTTTAACTGGCTGTACATAACTGAGGGACCATTACAAAAGCCTTTACATCTAATGTCATAACCTGGAAATGGAAACAACACCTATTAAAGAAGGATTTTTAAGCCCTAAGAATAATTATTTTGCTGAATGGGGATGTATGCTAAATGTAACTCAATGTTAGGATTTATATTAATATTGGTATTTGACCAGCAAACAGGGGATGACACCGGGGCGCACACAATTTACGAAGTAATTTGAAAATGTCATTTTATTTTGGGACGGTGTCACAATTGACCCAGTAACTGGCTCTTAATTCATCTCTGCTGACAGTGGGCAGAATCCCACAGGGATTAGTCAATCTTTGGAATTGCAATTTTGTTTTTACATAAACAAACCAAAGCAACGTTTTAACACTACAGTCTTTGCACTGTTCAGTATTGTGGCCTTTTCAGAGTTGCAGTGGAGTCCTATTGAAATAAATGCCAAATGACAAGATTATGGGCTTGAAGTTTTTCCCTCTAATCCTCCAGGATTACTTTTTTTTTCTCCCCATTCAGATGTCTCTCACCAGAGGCACGAGTCTGTGCTTCACATTCCACACATTACTCACCGGCTTCCTCTTTTTCCACTGGTCTTTCTCATCACTGCAAGCTGATCATAAGACTTTTTGTTCTTATTTGCGTATTGATTTTGTGAATAATTCTGGCATAGTTGCAGACTATTAGCACTCGACTGTGTTGGCCATGCTTTGGGCAATATGAGTGCCTCTGTGCTTTACATAACTTGTTTTTCTCTTTCTCTTTTTTTACTACTTTGATGTTGCATTCATCATATACTGTGCTGCAAAAACAGCAATTTACACTTCAAGGTGAAATGTTCTAAAAGAGAGAATCAGCTAATGGGTTAAGACAATTTCACGTGTCTTCGATGTGGAGTTTCATTTGCTTTAGGAATTTTAGAAATAATCTTCTGTGTCTTCAAACAAAACAAGTCAAATAACTGCACGTATCAAGTAATTTACATTTAATTCTAGAAAAACAACAAGTTGAATTCTTTTTGATAAAGATAGAATCACATAAAGAGAAGATTTGTTTGGCTTTCTGGTGATTTATTGACATGATTTTTTAAAAAGAATCTTGAATTTTCTGGTTGCTGGGTCTTATTCTCATTATTTCAAACTCACCAACTCTGTATGCAGGGATTTTCGGAAACTCTAGACTCTCTGTCATATATGGGAGCAATTCTTGCCGTATAACGTTTTCCCCCTCAAATAAAATGTCATCCTTTGAAACACACTTTATTGATTGTGACTCACAAACTAAATGATTCACCTGCGTTAGCTCATGTTTTTATTTAGTTACACAAACGCCATCCTAATCCTCACAATAAGCAAACAATTTCCGCCAGGGTTAACCAAAAAGTTGTTTACTGCTGAGTAATTTGTATTTAGAGGACGTTGGTTGAGAACTGGTGTGCATTAAATGACTGCAATCAACCTGTTCATGTTGTGTTTGTCAGAGGGAGTAATTACTAATGAAACAATGCAGCATGAATCAGAATGGTGGCTGATGCTTTGTGAAAAAAAAAAAGTCAGAGAAAAATATTTCCAGGATACAGACAACTTGTTTCACCATCGTCGCACTAGAACTATATAGACATCTTGGCTCATGTTGAGGGACCTAATGTTTTACAAGAGTGGACCACAGGGCTAATTTGTTTGTCCTAAATTCCCTCTTTAGTTGTTTGTCCAGAGCTGATGACCCAGCGGCAGCACCGGTGTGCACACCCTCCAGGGGAAAGATGCACTCACCATGGATGGTCCCAAGTTGATTTTGAATGAGCAATATTATTGGAGGAGGCTTTTTCGTTTTATGCTGAGCGTGTGCAACATCTGAAGCGCTGTTTTAATTAAGCCACTGTTTGTGGGCTGCATAGATTACACTCGGCCAGTTTTGGTCTCTCCGCCCTCCCCCCCACCCCCACCCCCCCTCATCGTTATTCCAGTGATCAGCGAGGGAGTGCTTTTTCTGAGTTTCGCGGGGCGCTAATGTTGTTTTGCTTATCCGGAGACTTGTGCTGCTAAGGCAACCATTCATCATAAGTGCCTGGTTTTTATTGGCCACTCTGTAATGACTCCTGGAAAGCACAAGGTGCTGTCCGAACGGTGTTTTATGCTCCTGCTTGATTCCAGTGTGTGCTTGTAATCTACAAAGGCCTGATACAAAGTGCGTGGGGTTGATTGAGCCTCTGAATTATCTCCTATTTACCAGTCACATGCAGACCTTGAGTCATACCACCCCCTGAGATTCATTCCCCCTGCAGAGGTCCCATGACTAACGGGAGCTAATGTGCTCTCACTTTTTCATCTATGTTAGAATTCAAAGGTTTTATGAGCTGTTTTGGGCTGTGTGAGGAGTGTTTGCTAGAAGACTTGAGGTTTACTTAGGGACACAGCACATTAGATTAAACTCATGCCCCCCCCTCCCCCCACCCCCACCCCCTGATGCCAACTGTGGAACGCAGACTAACTGGAGAGGGGGCACAGCACCGTGGCTAATGTCCTGTAGGAGGAATCATTTGCTTTTAATAAATATGCTGCATCTAGCCACGTATTGAAAACTCCCACTTGAGATGCCCTAATTGGCCCGGTGAAAGGAGACGACAGTGCAAGTAGCAGAAGTGAACAACAAAGCAAAAGTTTTTAGCAGGGCTATGGTTTGTACCACAAATTAATCTGACAGGATTTGATTATAGTGGGTTTTAGATACGGCACTAATCTGCTCACGGGCAGGGGCAGCATATTTTGCCTGTTAGGCATGAGATGTGGCGTGGGTGTGTGGAAGGAACTGTAAAGGTTACCATGCAAATGTTGATTTGATGGAGATCATTTGTTGGTGGGTTGAGGGCAGATTTAGCTGTTGGCGCAAAAAAAAAACAGAAGGCAGGATTTCAGGCAAAGGAATAAATCAACTATTTGGTTTAGTTTAATTGTATTTCACATACAAACAATATAAAAACATATAGTGATAAAACATAAGTACATTTGAATATTAGAATACAGCGCAATGCAAAAATAAAATGCAAAACAATCAAAGCACTCCTAGCACAGCCATACAAACGGTTTAAAAAAATAAAAACAAAGATTTGGCGGCAAACACGAGGGGAATATCTGCCAGCGTGTAGTGGGCCGGTACACGCTGGAAAAAGGCAGGTTTGTCATCTCGAGGGAATCACCAGAAGGAGGCTTTTAAAAGGGGAATTACGCAAGCAGGGATTATGCTGCGGTGCATAACGGAAAGTGACCTCGCTTTGCTTCCCACTTGCATGCCAACGGTGGAACAATGCAGCGGAGAGGGAATGGCAGGCACTGGCACCTGCACCAAGCACTCTCCATGCTGCTGCAGTTATAAACACACGCCTGACCTTTTTTTATGTGTTTATTCTTTCACATTCTCTTCCATTTCAGATTTAGCTGCCTCCTCCTCGTCACCCGGGAACTTTAATTTTATTCTGCTTTTGGCTAGCGATCTTGGAGGGCCATTTTTTAATTTCAACTGATGCCAAGTTGTGAAGGTGCATAAATCACTGCAGCAAGGTAGCTCTGTTATCTTTCTCTTGGTGCAGATCCATCCTTTACCCTGAGGGAGTTGTTTACCTATTTCTCCTCTACACAGCTGAATGCATGTACATTTCACACAGTGATGTCCCCTTTTACGGTATTAAACCAGTGCTCTTCTGGTCCACCAGCTTTCAAAAGGCGCCCCCCGCCCCCCCCCCCCCTCCCAACGCACACACGCACACACACACACGCACACACACACGCTGACTGAGTGTATGAAGGCGGAAATGAATTCAGGTTAAAAGTAGACGTGCAATAGGTATGCGAGTGTGTTCATGCAGGTGATATTGCACGCGTTTCAGTGCTCACATGACCGTGTGAGAGCAGTTGTACACGTGACATATGAACATGTGAAAGTATTCACCCAACAATAGGATAATCGTTCGCGTTTAGGGGGTTAACCCAAGCCCCCCGCTCCTATTCATAACTTATCTTTTCTGTGTGACTGACTAGAGATTTTTCCCAATAAGGACCACTCATAATGATATGTTTACAAGCAGGGCTGATGGCAGTCAAGTCACGCTGCTCACTGATGGCTGCTAGAGCAAGCTCATTATCTAATGGTCTAATAATGACCCAGAGGAATCATTCTCCTCTGAAGAGTCTCTCGACTGCTGTACTGGAGTGTTCACTGTATTCTGATAATGACCAGGCCGGTCTGTGACAGAAGGGTAGCACCAGGCACTTTGCCAAGACATCTTGCTCACATCACAATATTTTTATTGGTTTGTTAAATATAAGATGGCTTTTTTATTTCCTCCATCGGAATGACCCAATTTAAGATTTAATAGAAATTGGATTGCAAAAACCTTTTTTTTTTTTTTACAAGGTTTCATCAGTCTTTGTGTTGGGTCCTGCCCTGCAAGTCCGCTAATATCTGGGACAACAAACAGTGTCCGATGCTGAGCTTCATTATGTAATGGCGCTATAATATCTGGAATATTACCAAATTATGGAATAATAATTGCATTAATGTAAGGCTTTTCTGTTAAATTGCTGCCTTCATTTTATTGACCATCTGTGCACATTAAAGCCATCGTTAAAAAAATATTTAATATTACTTTTCTATTAATCTTCTGACAAAATATGAACCTGTGATGAGAAAACGGTGATCATTTTCTTACCCCTTGTCTACCCAAAAAAAAGTCAAACTCCCCTTTTTTGGACTTTTCCCCAACCAATCATTTTCATACTGTCCTTAACTGACACATTTTAGTACGTAACTGCAACTCATAAAATCCTCCCAACACTTCTTGTGAGAACACGCAATTAGTCCCGGGGTTGAAAAAGATGAGGCATAAGGGGGTGGGGCAGACAGATGAACAAACGTGTTGCCAGTAATTTTCTTGCATAAGCGGCACAGTCAGGTGTCCCAACAAGAGAGTCCAGGGTTTATTTATAGATTTGTAGCCTAGCCCCAGGAAAGGACTTGTTTTTTTTCTACACCAAATCCAGACGTCCCACATTGCCCCCAAAAAAGACAGCGATCCTATGCAAGAATACAAAAACAGCAGAATTGATAACATCCTTGGGTTTGAGACTGATATTAATGCAAAGCAATCCATTTGAGGATGGCATTTTTAGGAAATTGTGGAAGGAAATATTTCAGTATATTTTGACATTCAGTCCATTATTGGAATTAAGTATCTGTCAGCTCGTTTTTTTTTTTTTTTTTTTGCACAAATAACTCCTCAAAGCATAACGATGTGTCAGCTCCAATTTACTTTTAATAAAAATAAAAAAATAAATACATTTCAACTGTGCTCCACATGATTTATGATTCTATTTATGGGCCTCATATGAGATGCATAGCTTAAGCAATCTGTCGGTTGTCCCCACTGCTGTGTGTGTGTGTGTGTGTACGTCCTGTTCTATCCTTGTGTGGGGGTAAAAATGGCTGTGGAAGCATGTTCATGTCCGGTTTGACCTCTACAGGGAGGAGACGCAGACCAAGCCTGTAGTAGACGCCGTCTGGTTCCATGTTTACAAGGACTGGGAGGTGACCCCTGCCTCTCGTCCCTCTGCTGTCCCTCTGTTGCACCCTTTTAACACACACACAGACCTGATTGTACATTAAAGAAACAGGGGGCTGAACAATTAACTAAAGGACATGGTTGGCAAAGGCATTCAATTATTGATTAATGGCAGACCTGCAGGTTTGGTAGCTGAACATGGTTCTAGCAGGGGGTGAAAAGGCTCAGACAGCAGGAACATTCAAACCTTCCTGTGGTTTTTCTGCTTTTCAGAAGCTTCACAGACAGCCTTCAGCAGCTAGAATGATGTATGGTGGTGGGAGTGTTTGTCCATGAGGTATCAGTAGGAGTTGAGCCTTCTGTATTGGCATCAGTCTCCTGTTTTCAGTCACCTCTGAGGGCACAACTGAACTAAATCCTGTAATTGATTGCGCCCTGGCTTGTGGCAGTCAGCTTTTCGTCACGTTTCATTCGGCACATAAACCCGTCAGATATTAAATGAGCCAAAGCTGTGCGCTTCCAATGTCAACCATGTGTTCTCCAGTTTAAAGGTATAGTTAAATTTAGTTTTGAGCTTGTTGCCTCACACTCAGATTCAAGACAAGATGACAGAAACCATTCCTTTAACTGTGTGTGCATTTTTGAAGGAGACATGGGCAAAGGCCACACACAGGAGAGATAAGTGATGTAAAGTTTATCTTCTGAGCGGCGGCAGACCAATGCTCCCTTGACTACCAGTGTTTGAGCTAAGCTAATTAGCGATGAGCGACCTTTGTCCGTCTCTTCAAAAATGCACGCACAGTTAAAGGAATGCTTTCTGTGGCCTTGTCTTGAACCCTAGGGTGAGGCAACAAGCTATTCTTTTTAAGATGTATTCATATATTCAACTTATCAGTCTGTCCATAAGTAGCTGTATCACGAAGGCAGTCGGACTGCTGCAGTGCTGCTGCACCTGAGCCACCACAAATCATCTAGGATGGATTCACTTTTGTTCCACTGCCAGAAATAGCATTGCCCACTCTTTGTTTTCGCCGCTCTTTGTTCTTTTGCAAAGATAATGACTTAGATGACACACATAGAAAATGTACCGCAGTTTCCATACATGTGATGTAACGGAGTGAAATCCAGGTGGCATCAGTTGATTAAGTGGACTTAGACTAGGCTACATACTGTGGAGTATTTTGATTTGCCTGTGCAGTCTTCCAAATGCTGTGCTGATTCATTCATGTGTGCATGCCATGGAATATGAAAACAAACGGGCGATGGCGAGGTTGGGACAGATGCAGTTAGAAGTCTCAGGTGAGCACTGTTCCATTTCACGAGTCCATATGTGACGAGGGCCAACATATTTCCCTTTTTTATTTTCTGTTGTAAACGGCATTGTTCTGCTGGCTCAGATTTAAAACAATTTGTTCTCGCCTAAGTAGTACCACAACAAAGCATTCCCATCTATTTGATTTAGTAATTAATTGTTTTTGTCACGCGAGTGCCATTGGCATGCCTTTGTAGACGGCATGGTTGCACTGTCCACTGTTTTGATCCAGACAGAAAAAACTGGATTGGCGTTTTACATTAAGCTTTTTAGATATACATTTATATCCTGAAGGATGACTTGTTTAAACATTGGTGATCCCCTGAATATTTCCTTTGTGCCATCCTAAGGTCAACATTTGAATGTATCCAATACTTTTAAATTTGACCAAAAACCTGCAAAACTAAAGATTATCAGCCAAAGATCTACTTTTAACTGTATTGCTAATTAGCAAATATTCGCATGCTAACACACTTAACTTAACCAAGATGGTGATCATGGTTAACATTATAGGCCTACTGTTAGCATCTGTTAGCATTGTCATTGTGAAATAAACCGCTGTGCAACACTAGCTGACATAATGGAGCATTCTACTTTTATTTTGCCAACACCTTTCAGCTCGGAGCCTTCATCAGGGTTATTTTACAGAATATGAAAAAAATACATAAAACAGCCCTTATAACTATATATAAGTAATAATATATAAATATTTCATTATATCTTTTCATGGGACAACACTGATGAAATTACACTTTGATACAATGTAAATTAGTCAGTGTACAACTTATATAACAGTGTAAATTTACTGTTCCCTCAAAATAACTTGACACACAGCCATTAATGTCTAACCTGGTGGCAACAAAAGTGAGTGCAAAAGTGAAAATGTCCAAATTGTGCCGAAAGTGTCAATATTTTGTGTGGCCACCATTATTTTCCAGCACTGCCTTAACCCTCTTGGGCATGGAGTTCACCAGAGCTTCACAGGTTGCCACTGGAATCCTCTTCCACCCATTCATGACAGCATCACAGAGCTGTTGGACATTAGAGACCTCGCGCTCCTCCACCTTTCGTTTGAGGATGCCCCAAATATGCTCAAAAGGGTTTTGGTCTGGAGACATGCTTGGCTAGTCCATCACCTTTACCCTCAGCTTCTTTAGCATTGCAGTGGCATTTGGAGGTGTGTTTGGGGTCATTCTCATGTTGCAATACTGCCCTGCGGCCTAGTTTACGAAGGTTGAGTGCACATGCTCAGCGTCATACCCAGAGGTTGGCTTTAGAAAATAGACCTATGAATACTGCCAGAATTGCTGCAGGGCTTGAAGGGGTGCGGGGTCAGCCTGTCAGTGCTCAGATCATATGCCACACACTGCATCAAATTGGTCTGTATGGCTGTCGTCCCAGAAGGAAGCCTATTCTAACGATGATGCAAAAGAAAGCCCACAAACAGTTTGTTGAAGACAAGCAGACTACGGACATGGATTACTGCAACCATGTCGTGTGGTCTCATGAGACCAAGATAAGCCTATTTGGTTCCGATGGTGTCAAGGTTGTAGGCCGGCAACCTGGTGAGGAGTACAAAGACAAGTGTCTTGCCCAGGGCCAACTAAGCGGTTGCTTGGGGCCCCCTCAACATTTTTTTTTTTTGTTGAGTTTGTCTGTTTGATATTGACATCATATTATGCAAATGTAAGTCATCATACAAAAAAGCAATACAATGTTTTGGTCTAGATAATTAATAGCCTAATAATTGAATCAGTTTATCTGGGAGGTAATCCAAAATTAACTGATCATGTCACGTTCACATCCATGCACAGTGTGTATTGAGTTAATTTAAAAACATTTGGAAATGGGGCTGCCCTCGTGTTGCCCATGCACAGTGTATAGCCTATTTCAGCCTCGTCTGTAAAAATAAAAAAAAGCTGGACAACAGAGTTCTTCTGCTTCATTCCTCTCACTGCATTTAAATCCATTCATCATATTACAGAGAAATATGTCCAGTAAAAGAAAAAGAGCTCCAAGCCCATCCCAGAGGACCCTGCATAATATTTTATTTAAAATTAATATTTTTATGGAAAATCCATGCGCCTTTCTTCAATAGCTTCTAATTCATCCGACCCAGTGTCTCCAAATGATTTGTTCACACAACATTTCTCAGATTTAGCCTCTTCACTTTTATCTCAAAGTGCACCAGATTGATGCATTTCACTTTAAAAACTTAAAAGATATCTCCCGGAGGGGCATACCCCCGGACCCCCATAGGAGGGTGGGGATCTCAGCTGTCATATATTTTCACCCATCTGGACATTGGATGCACTTGCAGAAAACACTGGGTCTGGGGATAACATTTAACAATGGGCAATAATTTGGGCACCGTACGATTGGAGAGGGGCCCCCTGATCATTTTCTGCTTAGGGCTCGGGCCGGCTCTGGTCTTGCCTATAGTCAAGCATGGTGGTTGGAGTGTCATGGTCTGGGGCAGCATGAGTGCTGCCAGCACTGGGGAGCTACAGTTCACTGAATGCCAACATGCACTGTGCCATACTGAAGCAGAGCATGACCCCCTCCCTTCATAAACTGGACCACAGGGCAGTATTGCAACATGATGATGACCCCAAACACACCTCCAAACGACCACTGCTTTGCTAAAGAAGCTGAGGCTAAAGGTGATGGACTAGCCAAGCATGTCTCCAGACCTTAATCCTATTGAGCATCTGTGGGGCATCCTCAAACGGAAGGTGGAGGAGCGCGAGGTCTCTCATATCCACCAGCTCTGTGATGCTGTCATGAATGAGTGGAAGAGGATTCCAATGGCAACCTGTGAAGCTCTAAGGAACTCCATACCCAAGAGGGTTAAGGCAGTGCTGGAAAATAATGGTGGCCACACAAAATATTGACACTTTGGGCCCAATTTGGACATATTCACTCAGGGGTGTACTCTCTTTTGTTGCCTTAGACATTAATGGCTGTTAATTTACACTGTTATACAAGCTGTACACTGACTACTTTACATTGTATCAAAGTGTAATTTCATCAGTGTTGTCCCATGAAAAGATATAATGAAATATTTGAAGAAATGCAATGGGTGTACTCACTTTTGTAAGATATTTGGTGTATTCTGCAAAGAGGCTCAATCTTGATCAGTGATCCAATAAGAGCTAGGCACAGATGGCTAGCCTCCATCAGATGAAACGTCTAAATAAAAGCACACTACTTTTAATAAAATTAAACAAATGGCCCACCACATAAACAAGACTAGTGCAAAGTCTCAGTGAGTATGTTATATTGCTACTATGGTTAAAACTACACAATCATAACTAATTCAAACTCTAATGCTAAAATTGCCATTCCCTGTGATCATGTTAGCACTTACCTAAAAGCACCACTATGCCTCAGTGCAGCCTCACAGAGCTGCAAGCAGGACTGTAGACTCTTATTAGGGGCGACTGTGGCTCAGGTGGTAGAGCGGGTCGGCTGATGATCAAAGGGTTCGAGGTTCGATTCCTGCCCTGGAAATGGATTAGATTAACACATAAGTGAAGAGAGACACTTGAGACTTAAACAAAAAATGGTGCAAGACATAGTACGGATGAATTTTAGTGTAGAGATAAGGTGTAGCCTGTGTAACTAACATGGTAGGTAAAGGTTCACTATGCAGTTTCAGAGGACGGGGATTTGTTTACATTTGCAGAGCCTGCAGTTACAAAACTGAATTACTGTACAATATGTAATTCTACGTATTGAATCATCATATCGTAAAATCAAAACAAAACAATTTTGAGGCACCTGGAACCAAACTGTGGCCCCTGCTGGTGTAAACAAAAACAGTGTAACATTACATTTTCAGGTCGCTTTCTAATTAATTAAAAATAAAAATTTGGTTATTCAGTTACGAGAATTTACCTAAGAAAAATGTTAACTTCTCTGACACACCCAAAGTTACATAGTGCACCTATTTAAGTTGGGGGCCTGTTAACAAGGAGAGGTCCCTTCAGGAAGCCGGCCAGCATCTGTCTCCAGCCATGTGCACCATGGAGAGGGCTGTGATCCCTGTGACCGGAGCCGTATGGCCATACCGCCCTTACAACCGGACTCCATCTGGAGCTCTCATGGCTGATGGCTTGGGAGTCCTCAGCATTGGGAGGGTTTTTTTCTGCCTGCTTGCATTTTTAATTCTATATGACCTCAGCCCCTTAATTTAGCCCGAGCTTTTACATCAGTTTTGAGGAGATAGGATGGTTAACACATCATCGTTCTTCCATGAATAGGTATCAAGTCACTAGTTGCCGAGCAGTTTGACATACTGCGGACTGATTATTTTCAAAAAAGTGTTCAGCGCCAATTTCAGTCCTCAGAATATTCAAAGCCCTCCATGTTGTCTGAGCTTCCAGCTTTTTTTTGGATACTGATCACAGGCTGTTTTTAATTTGCATTTTCTGCCGGCGGTGGTCCTGTTTGTTAGGTTGTGTTAAGTTTATTACAACATCCATTGAAAAGAGATGGAGCAAGAAGACAGGTATTAACACTCCTATATCTGTTACAAACAAACTATGTTTCTCTGTCTTTTTCAGAGCGGGTTGGGGACAATTATCTCCGTCATTCTGCTGGTGTGTGTTGACTGACTGTTTCCTCTCTCCTCAGCTATACGTGAGTTCCCCGAAGACATCTTCACCAATCCAGAACGAAAGTCTGGGGCTGTTGCACTGCACATCGTGGCGGTAAGAGGCCCCTCTTCCATCACATCGGTCCCCAGTCAACCAGCATAACTCTTCCCTTCAAGGCTTTAAAAGCTAAAACAAGCAAAGTGGTGTCATGGTAGCTGTTTTCGCGGAGTCAGGCATGCTAATCCAGACCATAACAGCCAAATGATAGTGCAAAAGCTTTCCTAAATCTGAGCCTGGAGGTGAACTTGTGTCTATGCTGAGAGAGTCTGGGGGATATGACAGTTCTGGGAATATTTGGGTAAACCTCATCTTCAGACTATTTTATCACAAATATCTTAACGTATTAAATGCTAGGCACGTCAACATTAATCGGTCTTGCATTTAAAGGTGGAGTCAGCGATTCTGGAGAATTCTTGTCGTCAAAATCGATTAATATATGCTCCCTGTCTGTACTGTGTGCACAAAAAATCTGGGTTTAAAACACAGCCAATGCTCTGTAAACGAGCATGTTGCTACAATGGGCCACTTATGTTTACATACCCTTTTACAGTAGGGCATAGGCTGTGTATTAACACTGGATTTTTTTTTCACCGCACACACAGTACAGACAGGTAGCTGATCGTGAGTAGATATTCCTTGATTTTGACAAATTAATTTTTGACAACAAGCAATCTCAGAATCGCTGACTCCAGCTCCTTAAGCATCACATTCAAATCAGCTGATATAATCCATTCAAGATGTAATCGGTGTAACTGTATATAGGTCAGCCTTACGGTCATTTACACCTTAACAGCTGAGGAACAACAATACAGCGATAATTTCATTTTACAGTCCCCACTCCTGAGTGTCGTAAAGTGGCGATTACTCTCAAAGGAGAGCTTTGGCTCAGGAGTGTGTGTGGTAAGCTTCATAAATATGGTAGTGCTACTCTGAGGTTTGCAGTTTAAATTTAGGCATGATTCATTAGTACATTGCCGAGATGCCTGGTAGACTCAGACTCTGTTCAGGAAGTAAGGACGGGCATTATGTCCATTATCTATATTTAATGAGCTGTTTTTGTGAAAAACTATTACTGTCTTTATTCCATATACATTGTCATGCTAAGCTCCACTGACTGGACAGAGGCACAAACTACCTGTGGAGTTTGTCAGTTTTGTTCAACATGTATTGCCCTTCATGCTGGATTTAACTGTCTTCAATTTTAAGACTCCCTTTTGTCAAATGTAATCCAGGATTTAAAAAAATACTGAGGTCAGCATCCCCCCCCCCCTCCTGCCTCCCCAACATTATCCAACCTGCTTTTACTGGAGCATTTAGTAAAGTATTATTTAGTTCAGGGATAGTTCACTATAGTTGATAACTCTCGTAAATTGAGTCATTTTAGTCAAACATTCACTTTTTGTTAGTGCAGCTCAGCAAAGAAACAATGGCAAGTTATTTTACATTGTGGTTACTTTGGGAGATAGTGAGATACCCACTTGATTTACGAAGCCTCATATGAGCTTCAAATTAGTTGCACAGAACAAAACCTGTGGTCTCTTTTTAACATGCTAAGAAAGGGATCTCTGTACAGCCAGTATGAGCAGCATGAAACTATTTTTAAAGGATATCTTCACAATTTTTCCAAGTCTCTTAAAACAGCAGATAAAAAATACAAGAAGCTGGTCATTACATAGTGTATTATTAAGTATTAAATAATAGAATAAAAAAACAACTTAAGATGACATGACCTCATTCAGCTACAGCCCTGAACACATGGTTCAGGGATGTATATGCTATTGAAAGGTCTTTTTATAGATGTGACAAGTTTACTGATGAGATGAATGGGAGCCACTTCTCAGCAGAGGTCTATGACGTATGTAGTACTATCCCTTTCGGGGATAGTGGAGGAAGTATTGTATCATGTTTTGTATGCAGACGTCTTCATTTGTAAAGAAAGTTAAGTTGTCAAATGAATAGTAAAGTGCCTCTGAAGGAAAACTGCATGAAAATGGGGGCGCCCTTAGCTCAGTTGGTAGGGCGTCCCCCCCATGGGCCTCGGCCAGCAGCGGACCCGGGTTTGATTCCAGCCTGCGGTCGTTCTCTGCATGTCACTCCCCTCTCTGCCCCATTTCAACTCTGTCTCTACACTATCAATAAAAGCATAAAAATGCAAAAAAAAAAAAATCTAAAAAAATAAATGCATGAAAACAAACAGTTATGTGAAGTACAAGTACCTTAAATGTGTACTTGGTTACATTCCACCACTGACCATTTAACAACCCTATCATGATCTCTATTGGGTTTTGTGGTCTGCCCAAGTATAGCGTATAGCACCACAGCTGCAAGCCAGCATACAATGCTTTAACACCCTCAGCTCTATGTTCAACATTGATGTACGTATAGCTTTATCATGGGTCTTCAGTGGTGAGAGAAGAATGAAGTGTGTGTTTGGGGGTCTGATCATACTGCAGTCCTGCACTGCCCCCTGTGGATAGCATAGAGCAGAGCACGGCCGATGGAGCTGCTGGGCCATAATGATGTCACACCTGATCTATAATTTATAGATCAGCTACTGAAATAGGTTGCCCCCACCCTCCTTTCTCTGACAGAGTATGCAGATCTTGTAGATTTTTCAAAATGTTAAGTTAATATTATGGCTTACTATGGCTGCTGACTGAGTAGTCATTTGAATTGGAAGCAGCCAGGGCCCTTTTTAATTGGGCTGTGTGTGTTGAGATTCCCCTTCACCTGTCCTTTAACAGAGCTAAAGCTCAATTAACTCGTCTCATTCCTGCTGATTAAGTATGTATCCATAAAGGGGGGCACACACTTATATTCTCACTCCAACCTGCCCTTGACACAGATACACACACTAACAGAGACTTCACACACACGCACGCACACACACACACACACACACGCACACACACACACACACACACACATATTCTTATAACTGAACTCTGCTTGCTCTGTTTACAGGCGCTCTACATGTTCCTGGCCCTCGCCATAGTATGCGATGAATACTTTGTGACATCGCTGGAGAAAATCTGTGAGGTAACTGGGAGCTGTTGTCTTTCATCTGTCAATGTTGCGGTTCCAAAGTACTGGTTTGTCTGTATAACCTGTCAAATCTTCTCTTCTTTCTACAGAAACTAGACCTGAGTGAAGATGTTGCAGGAGCCACATTCATGGCAGCTGGCAGTTCTGCACCAGAGCTTTTTGCATCTGTCATTGGTAGACACACACACACACACACACTGTATAGTTACATAGATATTCCCAGATGGTGGGTGTCTCCACTGATTTTGATTGGCCACCTCCCTGTGTGCAGGTGTCTTCATCACCCACGGTGATGTGGGGGTGGGGACCATCGTTGGCTCGGCGGTCTTCAACATCCTTTGCATCATTGGTGTGTGTGGGATCTTCGCTGGACAGGTGTGTGTGTGTGTGTGTGTGTGTGTGTGTGTGTGTGTGTGTGTGTGTGTGTGTGTGTGTGTGTGTGTGTGTGTGTGTGTGTGTGTGTGTGTGTGTGTGTGTGTGTGTGTGTGTGTGTGTGTGTGTGTGTGAAGAAATATATCAAATATGACTGCACTTTTGAAATCTCAGGTGGTGGTGTTGACCTGGTGGGCAGTTTTCAGGGATTCCACCTACTACATCCTGTCTGTGGTGGCTTTGATTGCAGTAAGTTGGACAACATGCATTCATTATTAACGATTATCCAGATGTTCTTCTTTGATCACTGTATTCTGAGATAAATGTTTCTCCGTTTTTGTTTCAGTTCATCTACGATGAGAAGATAGTTTGGTAAGTTATCCTCCCAGTTGAGCTGTACATAACCCATATGTGAAAGTGAGACAATTTTCTATTTGTTGTAAAAAGCCAAATTCAAAAGGAATCAAACTGAATCTTGATCAACATTTAAGGATGTTGATGCTACAGAATTACTTGGTCTATTTTGACCATTAGCCTAATGTTAGCAAACTGACCAAACTGATTCAGTTCACTACAGATGTTACTGTTACACTAAAATTGACCATTATAATGTAATTGTTACCTGTGGCCACACTTTATTGTTTTAACACGTTTTTTTTTTTTTATTCCCAATGTTGTTTCTTTTAGACGTTTAGGAAACTAGACAAGGGTTGGGTTCATTTTGTTTACTGTCAAGTTTAGTTGCTGGCCCCTTGCTTGCAGATGTTCCCCTTTCTCAAGCTGTAACTTCAAAGTTTTTTTTTTAACTACAGTGTATAGGAACCTGAATTTACTGTCCTCACTTTCTACCCCATCTGTTTTTTCCCCTCTTAATCAGGTGGGAGAGTTTGGTGCTGGTGCTCATGTATGTTGGATACATCCTTATCATGAAGTGAGTTGTTTTTATGTCATTCAGTTTTGCTCTTTTAAGCCGTCAGTGATAAAATAGTATATAAATCCTTTACTGCAAGTTAAACAACTGAAAGATTAATGTAAAAAAAATCAAGTTAACGTATCCCAAATCAGTCTAAAAGCTGGGGTCGAGGATTTGGGGAGAAAATGGCAGTTGGGATAGAGATTCGAATCCAAATACAGGTCCTTCTCATATAATTAGCATATTGTGATAAAGTTGATTATTTTCCATAATGTAATGATAATAATTGAACTTTCATATATTTTAGATTCATTGCACACCAACTGAAATATTTCAGGTCTTTTGTTGTTTTAATACTGATGATTTTGGCATACAGCTCATGAA
Organism: Ammodytes marinus; assembly: GCF_949987685.1. Taxonomy (NCBI): domain Eukaryota; kingdom Metazoa; phylum Chordata; class Actinopteri; order Uranoscopiformes; family Ammodytidae; genus Ammodytes; species Ammodytes marinus. The sequence goes on along the minus strand of NC_137223.1, from coordinate 10,196,587 downwards.
AACCCCAAATTCCTATCTCAAAAAATTAGCATATCATGAAAAGGTACTCTAAACGAGCTCTTAACCTAATCATCTGAATCAACTAATTAACTCTAAACACCTGCAAAAGATTCCTGAGGCTTTTAAAAACTCCCAGCCTGGTTCATTACTCAAAACCGCAATCATGGGTAAGACTGCCGACCTGACTGCTGTCCAGAAGGCCATCATTGACACCCTCAAGCAAGAGGGTAAGACACAGAAAGAAATTTCTGAGCGAATAGGCTGTTCCCAGAGTGCTGTATCAAGGCACCTCAGTGGGAAGTCTGTGGGAAGGAAAAAGTGTGGCAGAAAACGCTGCACAACCAGAAGAGGTGACCGGACCCTGAGGAGGATTGTGGAGAAGGGCCGATTCCAGACCTTGGGGGACCTGCGGAAGCAGTGGACTGAGTCTGGAGTAGAAACATCCAGACCCACCGTGCACAGGCGTGTGCAGGAAATGGGCTACAGGTGGCGCATTCCCCAGGTCAAGCCACTTTTGAACCAGAAACAGCGGCAGAAGCGCCTGACCTGGGCTACAGAGAAGCAGCACTGGACTGTTGCTCAGTGGTCCAAAGTACTTTTTTCGGATGAAAGCAAATTTTGCATGTCATTCGGAAATCAAGGTGCCAGAGTCTGGAGGAAGACTGGGGAGAAGGAAATGCCAAAATGCCTGAAGTCCAGTGTCAAGTACCCACAGTCAGTGATGGTCTGGGGTGCCATGTCAGCTGCTGGTGTTGGTCCACTGTGTTTTATCAAAGGCAGGGTCAATGCAGCTAGCTATCAGGAGATTTTGGAGCACTTCATGCTTCCATCTGCTGAAAAGCTTTATGGAGATGAAGATTTAATTTTTCAACAAGACCTGGCACCTGCTCACAGTGCCAAAACCACTGGTAAATGGTTTACTGACCATGGTATTACTGTGCTCAATTGGCCTGCCAACTCTCCTGACCTGAACCCCATAGAGAATCTGAGGGATATTGTGAAGAGGAAGTTGAGAGACACCAGACCCAACACTGTGGATGAGCTTAAGGCCGCTATCGAAGCATCCTGGGCCTCCATAACACCTCAGCAGTGCCACAGGCTGATTGCCTCCATGTCACGCCGCATTGAAGCAGTCATTTCTGCGAAAGGATTCCCGACCAAGTATTGAGTGCATAACTGAACATAATTATTTGAAGGTTGACTTTTTTGTATTAAAAACACTTTTCTTTTATTGGTCGGATGAAATATGCTAATTTTTTGAGATAGGGATTTTTGGTTTTTCTTTACTTTTTTGCCAAAATCATCAATATTAAAACAATAAAAGGCTTGAACTACTTCAGTTGTGTGTAATGAATCTAAAATATATGAAAGTCTAATGTTTATCAGTACATTACAGAAAATATTGAACTTTATCACAATATGCTAATTATATGAGAAGGACCTGTACCTCAACCGCTCCACTTGTTCTCTTTGGTCCCTCCCCTATGCTCCCTCCCTGACACCAACAAAGTCGTGCCAAAGTGAATGGACAGTCCCAACAGCCAATAAGAACAGAGAATTGGAGCCTCGCTCTGATTGGTCAAAGTGTCAGCTCATGTTAACTTTGACCAATCAGAAATCATATACCCCAGCTTTAAGTTAAAATACACAAGTGTAACTGGCTAAACATCATTAATATCAAAATAAAAGATCTACCTACATAGAAAAATTGCATTTGACTAATAATATTATCATATGACATGTTCAATCATTATATCTTCTAAAAAACATTAGCATTTTGCTGCTAAAGGTTGAGCTAGTTTTAAATACTTATATACGATCAGCTAGTTTAGTCCAGTGGTCCTTGACCAAGGAGATCAGGGGCTCCAAATGGCCATGAGATATATCTAACAGGTCACAAGTTTATATTTATTTTTTGGATAGTAACTAACTAGTAACTTTAAATACAGGCAAGTGTAGTGGATTCAAAAGTACAATATTTCCCTGTAGAATGTAGAGACGTAGAAGTATAAATTAGCATTAAATTGAAGGTTCTTTGTAAACCACCTCAGAAATGTACTGAGTAGTTGTGTAAAATGCACTTGGTTAAATTGCACCAATGCAACACATGGGGAGAACTGCTTAAACTCTTCCACAGTGAATTCTGGTGGCTGATGAAGTGTGACCAACATGTGCACTCAGCAGGTTGACAGGAGAAGAGTTGGGTTTCCATCTGGTGGGGAGGGTCTGGTTCAGGTTGCCTACCCAGATGCTAACGGAAAATGAAGCTGGGGAGCCTTCTGGACTCTAATTAAATAAGTTGCAATTTTTATGAGGCAGTTTCCCACAGTTGGGACAACATTTTATAGTTTCTCAATTGAGTTATACAAAAAAATGACACTAGATATCAAAATGTTTATAAGTTCAGATGGATAGATATAAAACTGGCGTCCCACGAAACATACTTGAATCTGTCATAGTTTAGAGTTTATTTTGAATTTGGGAATATTTTAAAAGAACCAATAGGGTTGTATTTGCATCCAATCACAATTTGGGTTAATATTCTGCTCTGCCATCTTCTTGTCTATATTTTTTATGTTAACTTAAAGATTGTATAAATAAATTGTTTGTATATAATACAGATTAAATGTAGAGTCAACAAATAAATCACTTTGTCAAAAAAAGTGAATATCTCCTCAGGATCCAGTACCTGTACGTACTGTGTGTGCGCGCTATAAAGAATTCAGTGTTAATACGCAGCCCATGCTGTGTAAACTAAGGGGGCCCGTCGCAGCTAGCAACATGCCTGTTTACAGGCTGTGTATTAACACCAGATTTCTTGGTAGCACACTCACAGTACGGACAGGTAGCGGATCGTGAGGAGACATTCACAATTTTTTTATTTTTTTACAAAAGAAAATTGACAAAGCATTGTCCAGAATCACTTACTGGAACTTGATATGCCAACCACGTAGTCCAGTGCCACTGTGTCTCTGTCCAGTTGGTTCCATTCAGTTGCAGCCTGGTCTCTTCGCTGCCATAAGAGTTTAATCTTTCTCCCTCTGCAGTGGCTAAGAGCACAAGCTTAACCGGATCACTCCTCTTCTTTCTCATTTGGAGGAAAGAAGTGTGGATATGCTGTCCTATGTCTCCCCTTCTTCCAAAAATATCCCCAGACCATTTTGGGCTGTTCCAATCAAAATGGAGCTGTATGTTATATGTTGCGATGAGGGCTCGGACGTGACCCTCCATGGATTGGGTGCAATATTTGTTCTCTCTGCTCAAATAGGCCACATGCTGCCAATAGTAAAACAAATAACAGCATAGCGGAAAGTGTAATGAAACAAATTGTAAATAGCATTTTCTTAAAAAAATCTAGCGCCTAGATGTCCCGGTTAGTCAGAGATTGTCCCGGTTTCAACCTGGGTGTTCCTAGTCCGAACACATATCTGTAAAAAGTAAAAATGTCCCGATTGTCACCACACTTAAAGGTGGAGTCAGCTATTCTGGAAAGATGGTTGTCAAAATCACTTTTAGTTAAAATCAGTGAATAGACCCGCTACATGTTTCTACAAATTATAAAAACCTATATCCCTGAACCCTTACTTCAGGTACATTTTATGTGGAAATACAAGGAAAGGAAATAATTTTTTCTTTTCAAAGTGTCCCTTGAAAATAAGACATTTATTAGTTTTAATGTAAGCTTCTGAAGCTGTCTGAAAGTAAGAGAGCAGCTCTTTTGTTGTTGTCAAGGTTACATCGGCACAGTTTGTTCAAAGGCAGCAACAATGTATCTAGAATTTGTGATCCACTTTTTTATGATGACACTTATATGGTCTTATTGAAAACCTTTAGTAGAAGATGAAAGCATGTGTTTGGCTTCTGGAGACAGTCATTTCTGTTATAATGCAGCGTTTTTCAGACAGTTTTTGTATAGTGTAATGATGCTGTTTATTTAAAAGCAGGCCACCTTAACTATAAATAATTATTTCTATAGAAGTTTGGAGTGTAAATGGGTTATTTTTTTGCTAATTAACGAAAACTGTATATTTCAAACAACATGGAGCCTTTCATCTGAAGCTCATAAACCCTATTTGCACATGTGAATCTTGGCACTGTATGTCCTATCTTGTTTTGTATCTCCTTTTGAACTCTTTCTGTGTCTTGGATTTACTGATTATTATGTTTCATCTTTCTACTAGATTTAACTCCACCATGCAGAACTTTTTCACGGGGAAGTCGAAGAAGAAAAACGTGGCCAACGGTAACGCCGCGGCCAGCAGTGAGATGGAGGACGGTAATACTAGTTATCTCTTTGTTTGGGATGACGACCCGTCATTGCCTTTACTATCGGAAGGTAAGGTTAATCAGACAGGCTGGGTTCCCAAAACTATCCCATGTACCATGAAATACACTTTTATTCTCTGGAAGACTGTGGTTGTTTCCTTCTGTTAGGTCTGTGGCTTTAACCCTTTGCTACTTTCTGCTGAACTAACTATAGTTGCTTCAGCGTATACTCTATATATTTTGCTGACACATACTTCAAGCAATAGTTTAGACATTTTGTGATATATGCATGGCAATTTGCTTTCTTGCTGACAGCTGGATGACATGGTTGATACCACTCTGTCTATGCTAACAGTTAGATGTTGCATAGAAAGTTAATCTTTTCTAAAGAGCTCTAGGGAGCTTACGCCTTCTTCCATTCTTCCATAAAGTATCACAAATGCTCCATGGTGTTGAATACTGAGCTTAGGCACTGATATACCTGTCATCCTGATGAAAATACATGTAGGTGCATGAACACCTAAGGGTCCCAGTGTGGGGGTTTGCAAATGATCGCTGTAAGCAAGCCTAGACTTTTACAGTTTTTGTATTCATTTAAGAAATGCTGTTTTTTGAATTAATTTAAGAAATTACCTTGCATAAGTTTCCTTTTGATAGAGCCAAAATGTTTTTTTAATTGTTTCTGTTTCCAGTTGATGCTATGCTAGGCTAACTGGCTGCTTGCTTTATTTTATAGCATAGTGGATCCCCCCCCCCCCCCCCCCACACCCAAATATGAATTTAACAGATGAGATAACACGTTTATAAGGATTTCTTTTTATGCTACATGATGCTAAGAAAATGGCTGCTGGCTGTAGCTTTAAAGCTAGCATATACATTAGTTATAGACGTTCTCCACTCTCAGTGAGAAAGCAAACAGCACGTTTTCCAAAATGTCAAACTGTTTCTTTAAATATGACCACACTATTCTAAATTTTAAGATCAAGAAAACTTCAGTCCTTTGACCTCAGTGAACTGCATTACCTGAAGAAGAAGAGATGCTTTGTCAGATTTCCCCCTTAGGTCTATATTACTACTTTTCCTTGTGGTTTAAAAGTCATATAAGGTTCCTCCTTTTAATTTTTCCCTGCCTGTCTTTTTCAGGGTGATAAGCAAGTTGCAATTGAAGCTTATCTGGGCATACAGGGGGCAAACAATGAATTGTTCTTGTGTAAAATGGGAACAGCATAATGTAGACATTCTTTTATCTTCTTTTGATAATGCAGTTTAATGTCGGGGGACTCTTGTTGTTTTGGGTTTCAAACGTATTAAAAACTTCAAAAACATTAGTCTTTGCTGAACATCTTTTTTTAATGTCATGTTTGGATAAGATTACCTCATAGCCACTACTACTACTTCCTTTTCTGCCTTTTGACCTTTCAGAAGCGTCTCAGTGGCGTCTTAACCCCCTTCCTACTTTGGCTGCATTTAGTGATAACATTGCCTGTCTGTTTAGCCTTACTAAACTTACTCTTGCTTATTGTCAACAGTGTTGTGCTGCTGTGTGCCAATTCTCTCTGCTTGCATAGGCCTACTACTTTTCTTCTGCCGGTCTCTGGGGCGTAGACTCCTGAAGTGGTAATGATTTCACAAGAGGAAATGTTTATGCCGGCTCTGTTTACCCACATAACTTGTGCATTCTTGCATGCATAAAAAATCTAATTAAAGCCGAGTTAGACTAATAAGTGTCCCGTATAACGTTTTAAAAAATTCCTCATACTATTCATCTTATAGCTAATTGTGAGCACGGAGCAAAATTAGGAGCTCCTGGGTGCCAATACATTTTTTTTGAGATATGTATTATTGTCAGAGCGGAAATTGAAATGGGCTGACCATTGATTTAATGTTTTAGACACCTGCGTAATAGTTTGATCTAAAAAATGTGATGCAACCTCTGGAGGCGTTGAGCTAACGACTTCAGTATATGTAGATCCATACATATTCACAACTGGCAGGCAAACTTCAAAGCTGCGCCAGGCAATTTGGGGAAAGCTATTTGAATTTCAGTACCCAGAAAGGCATGTGATGTCTGTAATTGCACACCCGTGTTAACCCAGCTGGTGTGTGATCGGATCAAGGGTGGTTCCAATGCTGGTGAGTCTCCGGGTGAATTTCCTCCACAAGAAATGTAAACTCCTTTTCCACCATTGCATGAGGATGGAGTGAAATAAAAGAGAGAAGATATTGTTTGGGACAGTTAATCAGTTGTGCATTAAAAACTAGATGATTTTTCATGTCGTGGTCCCATCCTAACTGAATTAGATCAAGCCTAAAATAAGACTTTAGCTAAACAAGGTTTTTTTCTGCAGCTCTGTGTGAGTCACATTATGCAGATTTTTACTGTATCAGGTTTTTGTAATCCTAACGTGTTTACAGTTCCTTTTTCACATCATTGTCACTCTCACTAGGGATTTTTAGTGTTTAAGATATTTCGAAAGATTTAAGTGTTTGTTTATGCATTAGAAATTCTTCTTTATCTTAGCAAACAATTTCTTTAAAAACAAACTTTTAAAAAATGTTTGTTGAACCTACTATATATACGAGATCCTGCGATTTAAACAGTCCAAACCTGCATGTGATGATCCCTTGCTATTTATAGTCCTCGATTCCTACATGAATCACTTCCCTCGAGCAACATGAAGGCCCCAAACATAAATGTCCAGGTCACGTTTAGAAAAAGATGAGGGAGTGAAAAGAGGAATGATTTTCAGAGTTTTGGAAAACGCCCCGCCTAATCTAAAGCAGATCTTTAACACTGTCGTTTAGGAAATGCGTCTGGTTCAGTGTCCATTATTATTCCTCAGTGTTGCATTACAGACAACAAAATGACACTACAAACGTTCATAGTACATTGTGCAAAAGCTCTTGGCTTTTCCCTTCTTACAAACCAACTCTGTTTAGGCTTGATATTCTACAGGGTATAATTGATTCAAAATTGAACTTCTTTTATGTGTTGGATGTTCACTATCAGGAAGTTGTCCCGCTCATGCACTTTAATTGAACAAATAAAATGGGTACAAATGAATGGAAATAAAGTAATGTGCTTTTTTGTTACTAGTAGATTGAGGCAGCGTTCACACATTCAATACATTTAACTTTTTGATATATTTTCATCACCACCCCCCTCCCCGACCAGTCAAGCCAACCCAAAAGCCATACAGCCGCGGCTCGGTGGTGATGGTGGACGAGATCATGCACGACAGCCCTTCCAAGTTCAGGTTTCCAGAAGCCGGCCTCCGCGTCATGGTCACCAGCCATTTTGGACCCAAGACCCGTCTGCGCATGGCCAGTCGCCTCATCATCACAGAGGTACAGAGGGGCGTTGTGGCTCCAAATCAGGGGATTTAGCTGCTAAAACTTTTTGTCCAGTGTTTTTTTTCTTTTTGGCGGGGGGTGGTGTTTACTATTTTAAGCTTGGAGACTTGAGTTTGGTTTCAAATGAGTTTGTATAAGCCCCAAAGGCTCCTTATCTCACTCGCACAGTGTACGAGTGTGTTGTTTTGTTTTTTCATCATTTGACAGCCGAAACAAAATGTGGCAGTATAGTGCAGCAGTCGTAAGTAGCAGTGTGTCTGCTCATGTGCTCTTTGACTTAGTGTCTTATTTTCTGAAAGCGTCAGAAGTTGGTGCAAGCCGCCAACGGAGTGGAGACACAAGTGATTGACGGCGGGAAAGTTGAAATCGAGAACGGGAACGTGCCAGAAGACAAACCGGAAGAGCCCAAGGAGAATGACACCATCTCGCCGTTTGGTGTTCCAGGTTTGTCATTTGTGTGTTTATAATTTGGCATGCATAGATGGATATAAAGACTATACATTACTCTCCACTTCAGTCTTTATTGACGTCCTCGCTCAAATTGTTCCATTTCGTATTGAATAAATCAATGTATAAGTAATGCAAAAGAAAATTGTCTATGATGTTGGCCCTTACAATAGACAGAAGACAACATACACTCAACAAAAATATAAACGCAACACTTTTGTTTTTGCTCCCATTTTTCATGAGATGGACTTAAAGATCTAAAATTCATTCCAGATACACAATATTACCATTTCTCTCAAACATTGTTCACAAATCTGTCTAAATGTGTGATAGTGAGCACTTCTGCTTTGCTGAGATAATCCATCCCACCTCACAGGTGTGCCACATCAAGATGCTGATCTGACAGCATGATTAGTGCACAGGTGTGCCTTAGACTGTCCACAATAAAAGGCCACTCTGAAATGTGCATTTCTTTGCTTTATTGGGGGTCTGGGGACTCGGAACCTGTCAGTATCTGGTGTGACCACCATTTGCCTCATGCAGTGCAACACATCTTCTTCGCATAGAGTTTATCAGATTGTCAATTGTGGCCTGTGGAATGTTGGTCCACTCCTCTTCAATGGCTGTGCGAAGTTGCTGGATATTAGTGGGAAGTGGTGCACGCTGTCGTATATGCCGGTCAAGCACATCCCAAACATGCTCAATGGGTGACATGTCCGGTGAGTATGCTGGCCATGCAAGAACCGGGACATTTTCAGCTTCCAAGAATTGTGTACAGATCCTTGCAACATGGGGCTGTGCATTATCTTGCTGAAACGTGAGGTGATGTTCATGGATGTATGGCACAACAATGGGCCTCAGGATCTCATCACGGTATCTCTGTGCATTCAAAATGCCATCAATAAAATGCACCTGTGTTCTTCGTCCATAACAGATGCCTGCCCATACCATAACCCCACCACCACCATGGGCCACTCGATCCACAACATTGACATCAGCAAAGCGCTCACCCACACGATGCCACACACGCTGTCTGCCATCTGCCCTGAACAATGTAAACCGAGATTCATCCTCTCCAACGTGCCAGACGCCATCGAATGTGAGCATTTGCCCACTCAAGTCGGCGACGAGCTGGAGTCAGGTCAAGACCCCGATGAGGACGACGAGCATGCAGTTGTGCAGAAATTGTTTGGTTATGCAAACCAATTGTTTCAGCAGCTGTCTCAGTGGCTGGTCTCAGACGATCTTGGAGGTGAACCTGCTGGATGTGGAGGTCCTGGGCTGGTGTGGTTACACGTGGTCTGGGGTTGTGAGGCCGGTTGGATGTACTGCCATATTCTCTGAAACGCCTTTGGAGACGGCTTATGGTGGAGAAATGAACATTCAATGCAGGAGCAACAGATCTGGTTGATATTCCTGGTGTCAGCATGCATACCAATTGCACGCTCCCTCAATGCTTGTGGCATCTGTGGCATTTTGCTGTGAGACAAAACTGCACATTTCAGGGTGGCCTTTTATTGTGGACAGTCTAAGGCACACCTGTGCACTAATCATGATGTCAGATCAGCATCTTGATGTGGCACACCTGTGAGGTGGGATGGATTATCTCAGCAAAGCAGAAGTGCTCACTATCACACATTTAGACAGATTTGTGAACAATGTTTGAGAGAAATGGTAATATTGTGTATCTGGAATGAATTTTAGATCTTTAAGTCCATCTCATGAAAAATGGGAGCAAAAACAAAAGTGTTGCGTTTATATTTTTGTTGAGTGTATGTGCCGAAGAATGACATTGACAATCCAGTTGCTGGGAAGAACAGATTTTCACAAATCAATGATTATACAGAATATATATATATTTTTTAAATGTAATGATTTGTGGAAAATGTATTCAGAATGTAAAAACGAAATGCGAGCGTTCTGTAAGCTGTTCATGTATTCTGATCAATAAGTGGATTATGTGTATTTGTGTACTGCAGCGGGTATTGGCAGCAAGTTGAAGTGGCTCATCTCGTGGCCTCTGCTCCTGTTGCTGTTCTTTTCCATTCCGAACTGTGCCAAGCCTCGCTGGGAGAAGTTCTTCATGCTCTCCTTCATCATGTCCACTGTCTGGATCGCCGTCTTCTCCTACTTTATGGTCTGGATGGTAAGTGTCACAACAATATGGGACGATAATTATTTCATGCAAGATGCAGCATTCACAATCTCTGAAAAATTCAAACGAGCGATTCCCAATAGCTGTGTTTATAGGCTTGATGTCCACAGCCACTCAGCATGAAACACTTTGAATATCCCCTGGAGAAAACATATTTATATCTGTCTTACGCCATACTCTTGTAAATCCCTGTGGAGGTAAATGGCTGCAAAAATACAACTAGACTACACACTGTATCTTTAGGTGTTAGACTTTCTCCTATTACATCGTCTGTGTTTTTTTTCCATCATGTTTTAATGATTGAATGTTTAACAGAACAGGTCTAACAGTTCCTCCTGAATCTTTTCTGACTTATACTTGTAACTTTCTATTTTTGTTCTATAAAATTGGGAATTACCTGGAATCTTCAATCCAAATGTAGCTATTTTTCTTTTGTTAAAAGTTGGCAAAAGAAATGTTCAATTAACATGCGCTACCATGTGCAATATTCAGAGTTGGTTTATGGAGAGAAACAGCTGGGGGCACTAATTTTGCAGTAGAGTGCCTGGATGGCGTAATGAAATGAGTGCCAGTCAAACCTCAAACTTGTTTGTTTCATGATTTCATTTGAGGAAGGCTACAGTTTCCTCATCGCCCCTAACAGATCTGATCAGTGGATGTTTAAGTATGTATGTTTTTAGTATCTTAAAGTATGTTTAAGTCAGGTCAGCTTCCTGTCATATTAAGCTTCTATCTCTACCCCATTCGTTCCCCCTCAGCCAATCATAAAAACTCTTGACTGTGCAGAGTGTGTGCATTTCTCTCAGGTGACCATAATCGGTTACACTCTGGGAATCCCTGACGTCATCATGGGTATCACCTTCCTGGCAGCCGGCACCAGTGTCCCAGACTGCATAGCCAGTCTCATTGTGGCTCGCCAAGGTACACCTTTTTACCATCTGGAACATTGTTCAAATTGAGCTAATTTTGTCTGGAATTATAACAAAAATAGAAGAGCCAGATATTTTACCGCGCGTCCACCAGAACATTCTCATTTTCATTGGTCACTGGAAGAAACAGACAATTTTACAGTGGAAGGACCAACATCTTAACATTTTGATACATTTCTCTAGCCATTGCATTTACAAACCAAGTGTAACATACTTGCAGAGTCCATACATCTGTCGTCCCCTTTGTGCATAGAAAATAGTTGAGAGACGAATAGGGATGTACGGAGCACAGGAACAAGAGAAAATAGTTCCGAGCTGTTTATAGATTACAGTGTAGCCCTGCGTCACTACCTCCCCAGCTGACTGGACAGGCCAGCCGAATATGTACCTTCATCTAGCAAACAGTGTTCTTCTAGTTGACATGAAAGTCTAAAAGAAACTTCACGTCCCTGCTTAAAGTTATAGTTATTATTATTATTATTATTATTATTATTATTATTATTATTATTATTATTATTATTATTATTATTATTATTATTATTATTATTATTATTTTTTTATTTTTATGTAAAACTTCATTTGGTTTTGGTTGCAGGTTTGGGAGACATGGCAGTGTCCAACACCATCGGCAGTAATGTGTTTGATATTCTTGTGGGACTGGGGGTTCCCTGGGCCATACAGACCATGTGTGTCGACTATGGATCAGAGGTAAGGCGCTTGTTTCCTTTACAATAATTCAGACCAGCCCAATACCCATACTACCCTGTTATTCAGTATGGTAGAAAAATAGTCAGAAGCAGCATGCAAAAACTACCCGGATGCCCACTACATCCGGTTGAGATTTTTAGTGCTGAAATCAGCCTACTATTTGGGCGATTGTGACCCACAACCCAATGCGCACCGGGTGACGTCACATCGACAGAGCTTCCGAGTGAAAACAACCAGCGATGTGACGGATATATAGGCAAGATCAAAGCACATGATCAAATAAATAAGACAAAGTATCACCCAAATATCACCCTACTGCATTCTAACTAGATACTTTTTATGATCAGCCGTAGTATGTAAATAGAAAGAAAGTGTGCGATTTGGAACGAAGCCCTCAGCTATGCTGTTTTATTTTGTGCAAGAGTGTATTATACAAATCAAATCCAGTCACTAGTTTATCTCTGATTCCGCATATGATGGAAGCAGCTAAACATGTAAATGTCTCCTCGTCTTGTGTGTTACAGGTGATGATAAACAGTCGTGGCCTGGTTTACTCGGTGGTGCTTCTGCTGGGCTCTGTGGCCCTCACGGTGAGCAACAGATAATGGAGGCTGGAAGATAACCTGGTTCAATGCTGAAGTGTACCGTACATGTTATTAGTAAAACATCCCATCTACTTTCATACAAAATATCATCCCCGTTTGGCTGCGCTTGGTTGAAACAGCGTCTCTAATTGGTTCATACAAATATTTAAAATTCAGTTGAGCGCTTTCTTTCAAAGGAAACAATGCAATTTTCCTTCGAGTAATTCTACTGAATTCGATAAGGAACTGGAATATGAGACTCTCACTGGAGCAAATAAACCAAAATGTCCCTTTTTATTGCAATTCACAGTATGGCATCTATATGAAAATTTGTTTTTTTCAACAAAGCTGGTAAACATATTATTTTACAAAGCAAATCCCCTTTTTAAATTTACATTTCAAAGCTTAGTTAAACTTAGGAAGTTGTGTTCCTGGAGCTTGTCAACAGCTAACAAAACACTGCATGTTTTTTTTCTGAACTTGTCATCTCAAACTCGTATACGTAGATCAGTTATGTACCAGCTACAAAAGACCAACAACAACATGGTCACACTGCTGTAGTGTGATCACACTGTGACACTGTGGATTTAATTTTTATAATTTGGTCAGTTCAGAAAAATGTATAATTGGATAAAACAATTGGGTGCAGCCTTCTATTCTGCTTTGTTTAAGTAGATATTATCACTTGTTTTTTACGCCCAGGGCACATTAATCCTAGCCTGGAAATCCAGACCCACATCTCGACCGACGTAAGCTGCGAAACAAATTAACATTTGCTAGCGGCGAGTCTGGATTTCCAGGGTAAATGAATCTTTCATTGAGAGAGGATCCTGCACAAGCCATTCTGATGTATCTTGTCCTCTGTGCAGGTGCTGGGCATCCACTTCAACAAATGGAGGCTGGACGTGAAGCTGGGTATTTACGTGCTGGTTTTGTACGCCATCTTCCTCTGCTTCTCCGTCATGATCGAGTACAACGTCTTCACCTTCGTCAACCTGCCCATGTGCTTTGATGACTAGTGCAAAGCAGCATGCCTCGGATACCAAAACCTCAGCGCTCCCGTAACAACCCCAAAAATCTTCTCATCTTTTTTTCAATTATACTACTGGACCTATCTGCGGACTCCTTATCCCCCCCCCCCCTTGTGCTCTCTCTCTTGTAATCCTTTTACTACCAAATACGGATCTCATTTTCTCCAAGACGGTAGTACACACTGTAAGAGTGGACTTACCATTCTATGTCTCCAATTTGTCCCTCTTGTCACACAGTGCCAGTCCTTAATGCCCATTATGTTCAGGGCATTGCCTGTTATTGCAGTACAAGTCTTTATTCCCCCTTCTGTGCGCCTGTTAACTTTCTACCCATCTAGCATGCCTCTTTAGATGTCGGGGACCTCCAGAATCAAAAAGTGCCCCCTTTGTTGAGTGTCGGTGTGTGTCGTCCCTGTTTTTGACACTGTAGAATTCCCCAGCACATCATTTTCCAAAGCTTTTCCACAAACCAACCCAGAGTCTGTGAAAGGGAAGAAAAAAAAATCCCAGAAAGAGATTACTCTCCTCGAAAGAGTTCACCACAGCACCCAAAGAAAAAAAAAGTACACTACCATTGTCCCATTCAGCCTCCCCTGGACGGAGGGTTTTGTCCTGGGCAGCTCCCCTCCTCCAGTCTGGACCCCCCCCCTCCCCCTGGCATGGCCTATTGGCATCAGGGAGCAGATATACTGTAAGCGCTTAACTTCACCCACCCCTTCCGCAAGCTCTTCTTCTCAAACCCTCCATCGAAGCTTGATCAAATCTGCTTTGTTTTCTTTAAAAGAACAAACGAGGAAAAAAAATACATTTTGTCCGGACACTTTGTCAAGAAGTATCGCATCCCAGATCCAGTTGACTGTGAGGGTGTTATGCATATGCAGCACGGCACAATGTAAAACTTGTAAACACTTATTTTTTTTTGCTGTTGGGTTTTCTTTTGTATTTGTTTTTTTCAAAAACAAGGTTTTGTCTTAGTACGAAATATATACGGTGGAGAGCTTGTCGCAAATAATAGGACATTGCCTGTTTTTCACTGGAAACAAATTGCACATGAAAACACTTTTTTTTCTTTCTTGCTTTTGTGCTGTAAGGAGATTTGACCACTCGGGAGGTTGTACCTGGCTGGTGGTGGTGGCGACTCCACTCCAGCGTTTTTTTTCATTCTGTGATGGGTCAGTCCACTTTCCCCCCTCTGCACAACTTCAGAAAAACAAACTGACTCCAGATCTGTGGGCTGCATCTAATTATTTTGTTTTTTTTCGTCATCATCGGGTGACTCATCTCGAGACAGCAGCAGAAAGGAGGCAGCTGTTTAACAAAGGAAAGAAAAGAAAATGCAAATAAACTAGGCAGGTCTCAACATTGACTGTCTGCTAGGACGCTCTCTGGCCAGTAGGGGGTACTGCAGCCCCTCTACGTAGGAGTAGGGGGGGCTGACAGTTATCAGGGAAACTCGGAGAAGGACAACTCTAGGAAATGGTGATTGGTGATGGTCTCTTGATTTTGAGTGACATGTAGATATTGCACTTTAACAGCCGTCCTCTCATTCTGAATCAACTAGTGCTTCCTTCTTGTACCTGTGTATACTTGTCTTGTGTGAAAGTGTGTGTGAGAGTGTGAAAGGAAACTGTGTGTGTATGTATGTGTGTTTGTGTGCGTTCTCAGTATGGGCCCGCACTATGTTTGTCACACCATGGCTCTCGCCTCTCGGAACGGACCGGAACCTCGTTAAAAAACACCATGAGCACACTCACCTCTCTGTCTGCAGTGCATGCTGGGACATTAAAACGCAGCTCCTCCACAGCACAGCAAAAAGGCTGAAGGGTTTACCGCCCAACCCACTTTTACAAAAATCGGCAGCTACGAGCTACACTGCAAACCAGACGTTTGACATCATGCAAAAAAAAATTTGCCCGTGAGGAATCCACTGAGTGAGGTGCCCAGAGACTTAAAAACTTAAAAAGAGCGTGTGTGTGCGGATTGTTTTAGGTGTTTGAAAAATATTTCCTCTGCCACACCCATTGGCAGCAGGCACTTGTATATGCAATCTCAATTTAAAGAATTCTATGTGACAGAAGGCCCCTGCAAGGTTGCCATATAAAGACTTGGGGGGGGGGGGGGTGATGTTGGTTTGTCTAGTAGTACTCGATGTGTGAGCTCACAGGTGTGCTTTTGTGACAGAACTGAGCCCAAAGGACCGACAGAGCAGTGGCTTTGAGGGAAGTCTAATCTCTCCTCCGCGCACACACAATTTTCGCCACTCTTGTCTACCCCTTTGCACAGGGGCATTAACTCTCATCAACCCAAACTGTAAGGGAAGCAGGTGGAAGGCATGGATGGATGGATAGATGGATGGCTTTTCTGCCACAACCCTTGGAATGTCGTCACTTTTTAAAAGGACCTGGGCAAGAGCAGAGCAAGGAATCAAAAATGAAAAGTTGGACCCCCTTAAGCTGCTACTCTATCAAGGGTTCAAATGGCTGTGTTTACTGGATGGGGGGTGACCACACAGGGCCTACAGACTTCTCCAAACACCCACTCAACATCTTCCTCCTCAACCTTCCCAGTCAGTCTTCTGTACATACAGGACCTAATTAATTTTTTTGTATACCTTTCGTTTGGAAAGCACGTCTGTACTGTACTTGAGTTGATTCAGAATGTGCAGTGTTAAGGTTTTTTTCATGTACGTGTGTATATTTTTGTTGTTGCTCTGTGTGGTCATGTCCCGGGTTGCCAGGTTTGAGCCAAAACGCCACAGCAGGGGGGAAAAAAAACTACGACTCGTCCATTTTCTATTTATTTTTGTCCTCATCCAGAAAAAAGGCGAACGTTCTCACCAGTTTTCTGATTAGCATCTTTGTTATCAAGTACTTTTCTGGAAGTGGAAGGTTGAAAAAAAATGGAGTTGAATTCTGATGCCATATTTGTCGTAGCTCTGCATAACTTACAGATCGTATGGGAATCCTGTGTACAAAATAAGCTCACACATGTTGGAACTGGCAAAAGAACACAAAGAGAAGATCGGTATGTATTTCTTGATTGAATGCGACCTGATGCACTGTGAGCTCAATGTGACGTAGGAGTTGTTTGTCAAGAATAATAAATGATTAAAAAAAATATATTTAATGTAAAGTTAATTACTATAAAACATTATTGAGGACATCTGTATAACTTATATGAATGTATTGTCTTGCTATACTGGACATATCCAACCAATGCATTTTACTGTAAAGCAATAATGTGAAGAAGAAAAATAAATAAAATGGCAAAAATAATTCCTGTACGTTTGTCTCATAAATTCTTGGATTGTTTGTGAAATACTCAAATTAAATTAAGCCATTTGTACATGTATCTGTGGCCTGTGCAGTTTTGTTTTAACACAGCATGTACTCAATGTTTTTAAATTAGAATTTATTTTACTTTTTCTTGCCCATAGCTTCTTCATACTTGTACTCCAATGTATTTCAGAGGAAAATAATGTGTGTTTTACTTCGTCCCCTTTGAGATAAATACTCTAGATTTTAAAAAAATAATAATAATCTGTAGAATGAGTATACTTTTAAATGTAATATTTAAAGTACATTCAGTTGATAATGCTTTTGTATCTAAAGGAGCTCTGCAGGAATTTAGTGTTACACTTTTATTTCTATTAAATTGGGAGGATGAGAAAACTAAATGTATGCAGCAGAAGCCAAGATACCTCTACTTAAGGTCACTTGTATGAGTCAAACTCCCAAAACACTGGATCCTGCATTTCCCATAATGCAACCTCAGAAAACTCCTTTCTTTTTTGGATGGACTGTATTGTTCTACACATGACAAATGTGAAAAACTTAATTTGTGAAATAGGTGAAGTTTCCCTTTAGGTTAGATTTTGATTACTGGACTTTTAACTTGTAATGGAGTATTGTTGCGTTGTTGTTTTGGTAATTGTATTGCTTTAAATTAAATCTACCTCTGAATGTTTACTTAAAGTTGCTTCGAGGAACTTTTAAATATTTCTATAACAGTCAAATTTTTCCTCTGATGATCATAAATTAACTGTAACAGCGAACGAGACCATCAGTGCAAATAATTCTGTTTTTATATAGTTTTTATTAATGCATTTGTCCGGGTCGGACGCCTGCATTAATCGTGACCCATCCCGCAATCTCTTGTTCATTCGCTTTCAACATGGACATGGACCTAATAGCGAGACACTGGCACCCTGGCACCGGCTGGCACACTTTATTTTTATAAATACATTTTATAATTGTTTTAATTATTCAGGTTTGCTACAATAAGATATATATGATAGAAAGTAAAACACCTTCAGACTTGATGACTTTGAGTTTTTTTCCCCTTAAACCCGAAACAAAATGACATGGTGCAGCTTTCATATGAGCAGTTTAAGATGTGTAATAAATCTTTCTGGTTGAGATGACCCTTAAGTTAAAGTTAATGAGTTTGATGTTCTCCACATTGCATCTCTGTTGCACCAGCAGGGATCAAAATGCTTTTCAAGAAAAGTAGTTTATGTTCCTCCTTAAATCCCTTTGATATATTTGGCCCATATAACATTGGCTTGATGCCTACTTTCTGCTTAGTTTTCTATTCTGCCGGCTTGATTTTTAATCAAATGTTCCATCATCTTCCAATCACATACGCTCTGGATAAATTCACATTCAACAGTCAACGCTCTAATAATAACATAAAGCAACAATCCTTTTAATTTGGGGGATAAGTGTGAGATTAGATAGCAAATAAATAATTTGCTATTGAAGAATCTTTCAGAAGGATATCTAAATGATGAGAGCCACTTATGATTTAAACCATGCTACAACCGAGTGCATTTTTCCCCCGGATTGAATGATGAATAATGATTTATTGGTCCTTGCTGAAAACTTGTCTCGTGGTCCTCATGGAAATGTGTGTGATAATCACACTGCAGAGAGCTGCACTTAAACAGGATGATTGCCAAAACAATTTGTTATTTACAGCGACTGCTGGCGACGTGTAAAGAGTCCATTGAGGGTCGAGTGATGGGAAAATGCATGCTTTGATTGCATATTGCCTCCCCTGCTGGTGCTATTAACAGCAGCAGGGGGCAATGTTGCAACACGAGCCAGCACATCCCAGTGTCACAGCCTGACAAACTTTGTTACAGCTCAGGGTGAAAATGAAAATGAAGCCTCCCTTTTACCCAAGTGAATAAGGCTCCAGTAGTCTATGATATAAAGTTTCCAATATCAAACTGTCATAGTGCAACCATGCCCTGGAACCAATGCTTTATACTGGATGCCCTACACACACAAAAGAAACATACTGCACATAATGTGTTAATGATGGATGTCCATATCTAACATCAACCAGCAGACAGGCAGCCAGCCATCTGGGCTGACCAGCATGGCCTGTGTGAGCTACTGGTGCTTCTCCCCCTAATGAGCCACCCTCTCGGCTATACCGCGCTGCAGTTAACAAGGCTTTCTGTCAGCCCTGATCTTGTGCACTGATGAGTTCCCTGTCTGCCCCCTAACAAGCCCGTTTGGGCAGCTACTGCGTGTCTCCTGTGACCGCCAGCTTAGCTCCCATCCACCATTTTAATGTGTGTTTCACATTTAGAGATTTCGACGTGTACGGTGTAGTGATCCTGTCTTTGAACAGTTTTTTTTTCTGTTTATCCCCCCAATGCCCCACACAGTTGCAGTTTTGGTACATTTGCTCTCCTTGTTTTGTACCTTGCTGTTTTTTTTGTTTGCCTCCACTCAGCTGTTTGGGTAAATTGCTGTGCTGCAGTGATGGATGGTGAGCAGCCTGGTGTGCTGTTGCTGCTGCTTGCGGCAATCCCCCATAAGGGCTTCCTGTGTTGCTGAACTTTAACTTTAACTGCTGCTTTTGGTTTGGCTTTCCTCTCTAGCATTCTCACATCAGCTGGTGGAGTTATACTTGGCAATTTTGTTTAAAGGTGGAGTCAATGATTCATGAGAAAGTTTGTGCTCAAAATATATCTTTTGTCCAAATCAGTGAATATCTCCTCACAATCTGCTACCTGTCCGTACTGTCTGTGCCCTGAAATCCAGTATTAATAGACAGCCTAGGCTCTGTAAACGGGTACTTTAACAAACATCATACACCGTACACCCTACACACAGTATGGACAGGTAGACCGTGAGGTGATATTCAATGATTACGACAAAAAGTTATTTGGACAACAAGCATTCTCCAGGATTGCTGACTCCACCTTTAAAGTGTCAGAACATGTCTCACTTACCTCTTGTGGTGCTAATCCATGCCGACATTGTGGGTCAGAACAGCCAAAATAGAAATTAAATAAACTGACTAACAATCAGGATGGTGAAATGATCAGAGCTTGGTCTTCTAAAGCAACTCATACTATGATGAACACCCTTTAAAAATACTGTTAGCATTGTAATCAAGCCTGTCAACTCAACCACGGGACGAATACTCCCACAATGCACCCTCACTTTTCATTCATGCTTCTAGGTTTTATGACAGCTGTCCCACAGTCTGCCCCCCTGAGCATTGTGCGGCCTGGTGATTAATCAATTCTGTACTCGCCGAACAGTTCATGAAGGCAACACAATACCTTCTTGTCTACCTACTGTATGAGAGAATACTAAGCAGTCTGCCCAGGTGAGGCTCGCTGTGTGCAATGGACTCTGATAGGTCTAATAGGTTGGTGAGTCATGCACTTTAATCAAAGTAAGAGTTAGGGCCTGTGGTGTGGGTAGTGCAGTAGACTTTTATTAGGCTGTTTCCACAAACATCCATCATGACAAGAGCACATTAGTGTTGGAAAGAGTCCAAGCCTGGCATTTATTGGACCCTGAGATACAGATTCACAATCTACAGTATATCAAAATGTAATTTTACATTAAAACATTAAAGTTGAATTCAATATATTACCTGTTTTTAAAGGACAAACCATTATTCAATTATTATATTAAATATATATCTATATCTTTCACAATTTTTTTTGCTATCAATATTTTCCATTATACATGTGATGCATCTATATTTTCTAAATCTACATCTTGCTACACACTTCCTTTGAAATCTGATCTATGTGCAACATCTCTATGGCAGCGTGTGATTGGTTGAGTTCATACCTGACTGTTCCTGCTTTTTTTTGGAGCCCCTTGGAGGCAGCAACAGGCCTGTGAATGCCACATTGATATATCGTCGTGTAAAAATTTATGTTTAGCCATAATGTTATGGAAACACTTAACCATTTACACACCTATCAGCAGCCGTGGAGCAACGTTAGCATTCATTTGGAGTCGTGCTTCAGGACTCTTCACACATGTAAGTCCAATATTTACTTTTTGTTAGGGTTTCCACTCAGGCATGGCATGAAACATTTATTTGGCTGTTCTTTTTAAGCAGCTATTGCTCCACTAGCTGCTAATTTTGTCTGACCACTTTTCATGTTTACCTTAGCACGCATGGATAAAGGCTGAAACCAGCTAACCTGGCTCTCTCCAAAGTAGTTTAATCCATACTAAAATGTAGAAACAACACTTTTTATAATGGTAAATTGCCTGCTCTAACACACACAGACACAGGTGTTTTCATTTAGACTTGCTAATTATAGGCTTCCTCTGCTCATTTCCAAATGGATGAAGCTACAGCTCTATGGGAAACATGTGATGTTGCCGATTTTCATGCTCTGAGTGCTGAGGAACCCATTATCTCTATGTTTGTTGATGTGATTTAGTTGGAATGTGAATGAAAAGCACATTCAACAAAGGGTAATTTAATTCTGCAAGATTTAAAAACTCTCATTTTGAGTGGGAACTATTCTGCCTCCACCTTAGCATTGTACATTCAGAAAGAGATGTGAATTAATATGGTCACACACAGGACATGTGAATACAATTCTTATTTAAGACTCTAAAACTAAAGATTGTCTCTTGAATTAATTTTAACACTGGGACTTGCCTGAGAATCTATCATCCCCTTTTAACGTTTTCCTCAGTGTGGAAGTAATCAGTGAGTTACCTGTGCATCCATGGGGATGTTGCAACAAACACTGCAGTAGGCTACTAATAGCCTTATTCGTCATAATTTTAATGGCCTCTATTTGCCTAAATGACAGCAAATAGCATTATCCCTGCATTCCAAATCCCATACGCTTTCTTTTTATGACTGTATATTACATACTGCAGTTGTCCATAAAAAGCATCTAGTGCATGCAGTATGTACAATTGGTACATGCTGCTATTTTATCATAACTATGCCTTGAACTTGACCATTTTGCTTATCCGACATTGTTCTTTCTTGGCGGCTCATCTGATGTGATGTTACGTCTGCAAACCCAGAGGATTGTGGGTCAGAACAGCCAAAAAAAATAAAAATCTAGTTTGCAGAGTGCAAAAATGCACTCGACTCTGCTGCAGTAATTTGTTTTTGGCAAACTGCATTTGACATCATGTATTGGACCATCCTAAAATCTATTTTGCCAAAATAAATAGCATGGACATTTGGATATTGGCCTTGCAGGGTGAGATCCACGGACTCCATTGAAACATTAGATTTCCTGTTTGATGTTGTGTCTCCTCTGTTTTGTCTGAGGTGTCAGGCTTTGAAGACCTCTGCGGCAGAGTAATTGCCAGGGAGAGGCTGTGAATATGCAAATACACGGCCGCGGAAATGTCACCATCCGAATCGCACTCTGTCTCTCTAACTTTTTCGGCCCCCTTTTGTTATGAACTGAAGGTCATTGTCGAGTTTTAACAAAGCCTCCAGTGGACAATAAATGTGTTGCAGTTTTTATGATAAAGAGCGCAAGCCAAAGAGTGATTTCCATATAAATTACTGTGCGCAGTGGTAGAAAGAGTTGACAGTGGTGGTGTGTGTAGCCAACAAAGTGAGTTACAGTGTAAGAACAGAGACATTTACTTACAAGTGTAAAGCAGAGAGAGAGAGAGGGAGAGAGATAAAGTGAGTGGACAAACTTGTACAAGTCAGCAAATCCGTAGGTCTAATACCTGGAGTGCCACCTTCATCCAACTGTCTCTGATTTAATTTCGCTGAGACTAAGTGCTTCAGGAAGTCAAGGGTACACAGCAAATCGCAGGCGGGGAGACAAAAAAAGTACTTCTTCCACCACTGACGTTGCACGATACGTATGGAGAGAGCCCAATTACATTGCTGATTTGCAGGGCCCGGTGATTTATGGACGAGTCTCCCAGGGTCTCAGAGAAGGTGGTCTGTTGCGTAGGTAATTTATTCTGTTCCCAAGTTTGCCGTTAACTTTCCCCCTTTTTCTTCAACCACTTACTGTGAGGTGACTAGGTTTATCCAGACACTAGTGACTTCATGCAGTACGCTTTTTAACAATAAGCTGTGATCCAGACCACAACAAAGATTTTTACAAACACAAAATGTTCCAAATAGTACAAACGAATAGTCCTTTGTGCTTTTATTCACACAGCGGGACATTTTCATTTTAATGTCGGACCTGATTCTCCTTTCCCCATACTTTGAAGAATAAAAAAAACAAACATTTTGCTGAATCTACTGTTTAGACAGCATGAGAGAGATTTAATGAGGTAATTCACAGCAGAGAGCCAACCTAGGCCATCAGCTGTCTGTACAGGCACTGAATATACTCAGGCGTTTTCCCTACAATGCTACTTTTTTGGCTTTGTCAGAGCGAAAAGATAACACCGGTGTCATCTCAGCATTTAGAGTTAGAGCATATTTACATTTAATAAATCATTATGCGGTGCATGAGTTGTGTAATTCGATTTTCTTCCTTATCTACTTATTTATGTCGCACAGTGTCAAACCTAGAACTGCTGTACCCCACTAATAAGGATGCTCTAGATATAGAAACCTGAGTGTGACGACGTGTGGGAAGTGATAAGACTTTGAGGGATTTATTTATAGGGAATATTTATTAAATGCCTGTCTGTGGGTGTCAGACGATTGACAGTAAACACTGTAATGCGATGGTTGCATCGATTGTACAGAAAATGATTGCGCCATGGTGCTTATCATCATATTGTTATGTAATGATGAAACAATGATGTCCTGGATTGGGTCTGAATAAGCACTGGGGTCTTACCTTTTTCGTTTTGTCCATTGCATCTATCTTTTATGAGAAAATACTCATCAAAATAATAATTGAGATCTTAAAATATGTCAATACTTCTCCAGCTAATTCCATTGGGGTACGGTTGGTCAAGTTGAACCAGGAAGTTGGTCTATAAACTGTACGATGTTTACTACAGTGGACAGTTGTAGCCCTATTCTCTGTATTTTCTGCCATGTTTGAGATGTTCCCCATTTTCCTGGAACAATCGGGTTACATGATCCAATGAGGTGCACAAAAACAATGTTCCTCAAGAAAAACCAGGGTAGTGCACACTGCTATAGCATTGCCCTTCTATCTGTTGCAATTGGTCTTCTAGGGCGAAAACATGAAATAAATGTAATGTTTCAACCTTGTTTCTTTTTCTCCCAAAAAGTGTGGCTATGGCTTTTGCTGGAGGCTTTGTTTGAAACCTTATGAGCATGTTTTTTTGTTGTTGTTTTTTTTGTTTGCCCTGACCTTTTTCTTTTTTAGCTATCTCACTACGTTCCCAGATCCCAGCAATTCACTTGGTCAGTACAATTGTATTATCTACGGTAGGAATCATTAGCCATAACTATGAACTAGAGCTGCAACGATTACTTGACGAATCGATTATTAAAATAATCGCCAACTATTTTGATAATCGATTAATCGTTTTGAGTAATCTTTTTGTGAATGTGAATATTTTCTGGTTTCTTTAATCCTATTATGACAGTAAACTGAAATATCTGTGTGTTTTGGACATAGTAAGCCATTTGAGGACGTAAACATGGGCTTTGGAAAATTGATCAACATTTTTCACCATTTTCTGACATTTTAGGGACAAACACTAATCGATTAATAATCAATTAATCAAGAAAATAATCGACAGATTAATCGATTATCAAAATAATCGTTAGTTGCAGCTCTACTATGAACAGCAATGATTCTGAATAATTGGAATTCAAGAAAGATCTGGAATAGATGCTTTCTCTCTCTTTATTATGTACGGTCACTATTTACTGTTAGTATGGCCTCAATTGAAGTAAAATTAATTAACATTTAATAATATAACAAACCAAAATGAACAACTTCTTACATCCATGAAGATGTTTTCTAGTTACGAGTGAAACATTTGTGGAAAATCCACAGTAGGAAACCAAGGAAAAAAGGAGAAAAAATTACAACATGTCAAAGTTACTTAATATTATTTAATTCTCAAAGTTGATCACTTCTTATGGGGGAGCGTTACTGAAAGGCAGAGGCTGAACTGAAAGCATAAAAGCAGAATGAACTGGATGATCAGGGAGAGGTACACCTCAATATTTAATACCCCCCAGGCAAGAACAATCAATACGTTTCAACAGAAGATATTCCAAGAGATGAATTTATACAGACGGGTTCTGCTCACCCAGTTAAACAACTGGTTGTTTGATGCGATTGAAGCAACACTATACTGGGTATTGGGGAATTAACTCTACATCTCAATGTGAATATAGTTTCCTGCGGTGAATGAGGTTTTATGAGTCTTCCTCTCTTTAAATTTTGCATTTCCTGCAAAATAATCTTCCTAGTTTGTAAGTAAGCTAACCTGCCGCAACTAAACTATTATTTCAAATTGCCATCAAAACACATGTTCTACCTGCACCTAAATAAAAAATATAATTAAACTGTTGCAAGGGTTGTCTTTGCAATGAAGTGTGAGCAATACCTACGCTTTTTGTAGTGGTACTCCAGCAAATGAGGACAACCTAATATAATTTAGTAGTAGCGGTAATGCCAAAGATTAAATGCAGTCATAGCCTATCTACCAATTTTAATAGGACTGAAGTTTGTATCATATATATTTATATATTATATCTGATTTAGATCCAGTGGTTCAAATAAAAACAGCTTCCGCACCATTTGGAGAACCATGAATACAATGCAAATTATCCTTGTAGAAATGTCCTACATTCTGATTATGTAAAGCACCAAGAAACGTGACTCCTTTGGCAGTCATCCAGTCTCTTTGTGAAGCTGACAGTTATGGTTAATAGAGCGGGGCCATTCAGGGTCTGAGAGGGTGACTCTGTGAGCCGAGATCCGCAGTTAACCTTTGTTAACCTGGAGACAGTAAAGTGACTTTCCCCATGTGGCTGACCTCCTTATCTGCCACCGACGCTTAATAAAATCCTCCATGGAGACACAATGGCTATTCATCAGCTGTAAAAGTTCTATAGTATGTGATAACTGATACAGAGTGCAGAGAGGATTGGTGTTAACAGAAAAAAAAGTAGAAGGGTGATAAATAAGAACCTGTGGTGAAAGAGGAGAAACAATTTGAAGAGAGATTCATACACTTTTATCACAGTTTAAAGAGAAATTCATTGCTTGCTTTTCTCAAAAGGGATAGTCTGAGGGGTGGAAAATTAACCCAAGAGTCCAGAAGGAAGCTGCTCAGCTTTAATAGTTATGTGCTGTGTGGATTCTTCCATAGAGAACAGAACATAAACTGCTTTTCTTTTATTCTGCTGTTGCTGTCAAGTAAAAACAAGAACACCAACTACTACTTAATTTAGCTTAGAATAATTATTCAATCATAAAAAAGAACCCATGCTCTCATCAATATTCTTTTACTTATACTTTTATTAAAACATCATTGGCCTCCAACAAGTAAAGAATGCACATAATAATCATAATAATACTAATAATAATAATAAGGATAATAATAATAAACTGAATAACATCAGAAAAAGTATTTTGTCTGTTATTTTATTTTGTCAATTCTTCAGCGAGGCGTTCTCTGGACTCCGATCACTGCATTCTCTCACTCAGGTCATTTTAGAGGAATGTACAGTACAGGAAACAAAAAGTATCTTAGTCCAGTCATATTGTTTTTTCCCCCAACGTCTCTATATTTTGCCTCATTGGCATTTCATCACACACATTGACCACTCACATCTGTTTGAAAACAATTTGAAATGACTTACACCTCCCGCGGTGCACACCTACGCTTGCAGACATTCATTCTCTACGGACTCGTATGTGCGTGCACACAGACGATCGCGCGCACACATTGAAGCACACGCTTGGATGCCTGCAGTGGCTGTTATACTGCTGAGCTCCTTTACTTTAATCAGACCTTTGGTCATAAAGCGTCACACTGACCGAGGCAGCAACTTCCACACAGCTCCTTTCTCAGCAGAACCAGCAGAAGGCATTCGTCTGCCACCAACCTTTATCTTGCATGCCCCCCATGACTGACACTTGTCACTCTCTACTCCTCTTTTCCATCAGTGATTCACGCTGAGTGACATGTCCTTTGGTGCTGGAATTCAAAGGAAATGCCACAAATGCACTGTTGAAAAAGTGACCTTTTAAAAAATACAAGATACTCACCAAAGGGGGGAACCAACTATCCATGTTACACAACATAATGTCAACGGGCTGCGCAGTGCAGAGATTGTCTCTTAATAAAAGTTTAACTTTTTTAAAACATTTGGAACAATTAAAAACACAATGGCACAATTAAAACCTTTCACTTGATTCGAAAGTCTGCACTCAAGTGTAGGTTTACAGTATGTTCTGACAGGCAGGTGATGCTGAAAATCTCTTTTTATGGTTTCACCGCGGTTCATGTGGGCTCGACAAGAGCTGAATATAATCCTGTCGTGCAGCTGAATTCTCCATCTACCAAAGCAGTTGTTTTTTTAATGGTGCTAAGTGCAGCGCTGGTGGTCATGTGTCGATGACGTCCTGCGCCGGCGAAGGTTCATGTGGCAAACTGGTGGCGTTGGGCAGCGGCTGTGTGTGACTGACAGAGTTCTGCTGCAGCTCTAGTGCCATGGCGTTCTGCGGGTGGGGGAACTCCTTCACCTGTCTGCGATACTCCAGGAAGGTGGACGCCTTGGTAGCAATGGCCACCACGTTCTTTCCTATAAAGATGGTGGAAACGCGACTGTCCTGAAACAGCACCATGTTTACACCGCGTATGAGGATGGTGACCATGTTGATGGTGACCAGGCTCAGGACCGGGTACAGCATCATCTTCTGGGGGGACATGTGCTCCCCCTGCATGCTGATCTCACTCAGTGACACGCAGGGCAGGATGAGCAGCAAGATGTAGCAGTAGAAGAACATCAGGCCCTCGGCCCAGATGGGCAGGCCTGTCCGCTGGGGCTCCCATAGGTTGGCTTGGATATCCAGCAGGTCCAGAAGGTCCAGAGCCACCCAGAATAGACGACTTCTCATGTCCTCCTTCTTCCGGAAAGTTCTAACATATTCCATACTGTCCAGGGCCACTAGAACCAAGTATAAGCCTGGTACACATACAGATAGTAACAAAGTCAATGCCTTGCGGGCCACTGTCTCCAAACTCTTCCTGTCTGCCTTGCAATTCTGGAAGACAAAGTAGAGCTTGATCTCCAGGACAAAGATGTACAGAAACCAGAGGATCATGGCGTATCCTCGCCGGGCAGTACGCACCTCGGCACCGACCCACACCGCCACATATCGCAGCACTATGAGGAAACACACATCCCCTACCAGCACTATAATGCACACGCCAATCTTTCTGGGACCCTGGTTCTGCTCTACCAGGTAGGCGTCCATGAAGGCCATGCTGGTCATGATGACAATGGTGGTGAGGCACACGTGGCGTTTGTCTGGGGGCGGCAACACCATGGCGAGGGCACCTGCTGGCTCTCACTCTCAGTCCTCTCAGCTCTCAAAAATGAAAAAAAGTCCAGAAGGTAAATAGGGCACTGTGTCCACCCCAACTCTTTACGGCTGGAGAAATAGGGTAGTTAAGGTGCTCTGACAGCTCTGGAATGGACAGGGAAAAATGTCCAGCTCGTGGGTCTAATATTAAAATAATACTATAAGTCACTGTACTAAGAGTCTAGAGAAGAGGAAACGTTATTGCAATGTGCAAGCAGAGAAGTGTGTGTAGTGTAGTCAGAGAGTATATGCTGGCTGCAGATTGCTCTCAGACCATGTTAAAACAGTAACATCACCTCGTTACTCAGCGCACTTCCATTGATCCGCCTCTGCCAGCGAGCAGCAGCTACACCAAGGGGCTCTACAGCTGACATACCATGACTGATGTTAGTCCACACACACAGTCTGACGCAGAATACTATGAGAGCAGGCCTCGGTCAAACGGATGTGTGATGGGATTGCGGGTTACGGTGCCGCAGCGTTGAAATGTTTATGTAGGTGTTTATTTTTGTTTGAGACGGTGTACGAAGGCGATGATGTATGCGTGCTCGTGCCACAGATCAGCATGGGCAAGGGATTCCTCTCTGGATACTCCCGTAGACGCTGGTGCAGTGTGTGTGGCTCCTCACAGTCCTGCAGTGTGTGCACAGGGAAACGGAGGAGAGAGAGGAGGGGAGTCTGCAGTGGCAAGAGGCCCCCAACCGCCATAAATCACAGAGACAGCAGGTCAACGGCCCACAAGGCCTTGCGTCCGACGCCAGCTTCCCTGGGGGGAGGCTCTTACATCGGGCTGAAGATCCATCCTTCCCCCCCTCCTCTTGCCACGTGCCGGACTCTCCACAACCTAGAAGAGGGAGAAATAAAGAGGGGGGAGAAAGAGAAAAGAAACCTGTCAGCACTACTGGGCCATATAACACAGTTTTCATTGCCAAAGGCTGACCATATATGAGGAGCCAAGTAATGTGTCAGCTTGGCTCAAATAAAGCTGGTTTCACTATTGATAGGGCAGAACATATTGCACATGTTCCAGTGAGAGTGCTTCAGGATGTCATTACTTCTCTATTGTCTGCAGTGTGCCACAAGTCATCTGGATACATGGCTTACTATGCTCCGATGGTAATGTTATTATAAACAGCGTATTTGGGACCATGATGCCCAGTAGTTTAATTTTGGGAGTTCAATTAGTAGAAGATTTATTACAAGACATTTTAGAAACCAATTTTATAGTCTCATGAAGTAGCTAACTGTTCTGCACCCCTCTTTTTTCTGCTGTACATGGCACTAAATCTTCTTATTATGCAAGGGTAAATGGGGAAAGCGATGGCAAAGAGTTAATTTCCTGCTGTGAGTCAGTCTGGTGTGCTGTAAACTGAAACAAGGACTTTGATTGCATTATATATGTCATATGTTTAACAGAGCGGCGGTAATTAGGCAAGTGTTTTTCATGGAGTGTCAGAAATGTATCACAGATTCAAGCGCATATTTTAAGATTGTCCCCATCATGCGAGCTCAATTTCTAAAACATGTTAAACAGTGCACTGATGATACCATTTTGTATTTACTATAGTGTAATACGATTCTCCACGTCTTTATTTTACTTTCAGTCCAAGCTCTATTGGTGGTCTCCAATTAAAGTTTGGTTTTGAGCTGTTTTGGTATTATTTCTGATGTGTGTGTTGAGGCATGTAATCCATTCAGACATTCACAGCACTTAAAAAAATGAAAGAAAAACAAATATAAACTGTACAGATGGTGAGCGCTTGACACGCCTGCTGGCATCCACCTTGTACACTGGCCTCATCAACGCAGAATGTCAAAATATTAGCATAAAGCTAACGGTGAAACTTGTTAATTGAGCATAAATGTCTTTCTCAGTTTGAGATTGGCGAGCTTGAGCAGAAACAAGAATATGTCTGTCACTCTGCTGTGTTCTGTTCATCTCTTTCTGCTACTCCTGTCACTGGAGCCTTGGAGCATAACACAAAATAAATCACATTAGTGTTTCTGTCAGCTAAGGCACGTCTCAAATCAAGATATGACCGTCTCAGTCAGAGAGAACTGGCAGCACTGCTATAACCAGACGTGTTAGGTTAAAGCAAGTGAAATATGCCAACATATATTCCACCATTCTTATTGACATACTGACGCAGACAGTGGGTGATAATGTTCAGTCGAACCTCCACAAAGCAAAGCAAAGGTTTTCGATGACCTGCTGGTTTGCCCCATCCTAATTCAGTATCTTTCAACATAACATAATGTGATAAAAGAAAACTGACAAGATAAAAAGCTTTCAGTGCGTGTGAACGGTAAATATTGATCTTAAAGTGTTTCTCATGGGAGATGGTATTGTTTTCCCATAAAGATGGGGGACCTAGAAGGTCACAACCAAAGCAACTGGGGGTATAGTATTAGACATCGACCATGACCTGCAATGTCACTGGTTTGAAATCTGTCCAGGGACCTTTGATGCATGACGTATTATATCTCACACCCTCAGATCCATCTTTCATCTCTATGGCCATCTAAAAAAGCCATAAAATGAACATCTTGGTTGTTTTATTCCCTTCCAGGACTAAGGAAGACTTTATTTAACTCATGCATGGGCTGAATGAATTCATGGGCATTACATTTAATTTGAATTGACAGTGTTAAAGACGGTTAAGTACCTCCTTAAGCGGGATCAGGTACTACTTTTTAATAAAAAACCTTCATAAGATGGAGCTAATGGCTTTATCAATAGTTAATAAGTGATATATTACTGCCTTTTTAGATCGGGTTTTAGGTCATTAACCATTAATAAGAAAAAAATATGGGTTGCCATATTGTGAAAAATCTTTTTTCTCTTTGGTTAGCTGAAGCCTGCAGCCAGTTAGCTTTGTGGCTCCAGGAAGTTACTGGTCTCTACCAGTAACTTATGATATATAATGTGTTTACTGTATTGTGTTTAGTGTGTTGCTGGTAGGTATGTTGATACCTTGGACTGAGCTAGTCAAGCTGTTTACCCCTATCTAAGCTAAGCGAACTGACTGCTGGCTTAGAAGGATAGTTTTTTTTTAAGTGTGGTTGTATGAGGTACTTACGTATGCATAGTTATTCTGTTACCTTATAGAGATAATGGTCAACACAGTCATTTTAGGGAGTTTGGGGGAATCACTGCCGTAGCAGAAGCTACATATTCACTGTTCATGCATGAGAGTGGTAAAGAGTTTGATTGTCTGAATAACTTTTCTTTTTACCCCCTTTTTTATAAAGTGGTATTATCTAACCAGTCACACTAGTCACCCCAAAGCTGTTACATTTTTAATGGCTTTTATTCGCCAATAATAAAGTAATTGATTACAATTGAATACCCCTCTGTAAGGAGATCCCTATAAGAGAGTGGGACCAGAGTTGGAATAATCAATCAAATAGGAAATGTCACAGACATACATTTGTCATCAACACTGAACAACTGAATGCCAAAGCTTACATTTGTGCTCTTGCCATTTACTGATCATTTCATAGAAAAACAATTGCTAACCTTTTAGTGCCATTGATTGGATTCATATAAAAAGCCTATCCTGAAATGTAGTTTTTTCAATCCCTATGTTTACTTCTCTAAATCCTTGGTTTCTATTTCGCTCCAATTTTGACTAACTGAGCTCTTGATATGAGAAATGTAAGTAGGCCTATGTGATAAATAAACATGCAGTTTGTTTTCAGCCGCGCTGTGTGAAATCACCAAGGCAAAATGGGCTTTTGAGCTTTTGGAATGAGACTCAAATATTATGGGGATGTTATTATTAATCAGAAATTACCACCCTTGACGAAAATGAGCCAACCTCAAATGAAGGATATAGAGAAAAATTATTCAATAGATTCACTGTGTACTCTGTCATTACAACCTTCCATTGTGTACTGGACAAAAAAAATAACATGTAATCTAATAACAAAGACAGTCAATAGAAAACCAGTTTTTCAAAGAGCGTTGCACCAGAATCTCATTTGTAATCCAAGCATGGATTTCAATGTTTAAAACCCTTTATGTAAATCAGGGCCTAAGCAAGAGATTAAATTCATAAAATGGTGATTAATTGACTTGATTAGCAGAATGCTCTGGATCATTAACATGCCATAAGGAAGGCTGCTCCCACATAAACAGTACATCACTTAATTTAAACGCCATTAATTATCAAAAAAAGACCCTAAGATTGTTTCCCTAATGAGCGGACTAAAGCCGGCGTATAGCTTGGCCGGTTTGAACCTCCCTAAGGAATGAATGCTTCAGTTACGAATCATGGATCCTAAGATATCGTTGGCATTTTTCGACACTGCATGGACGCCCTACGTAACAGGACGCTGATGAACATTGACAGTAATGGCCGATTATTAATCCTTTCTGTCCTATACAGTAGAAAAGAGCCTTTGTCTGTGTGAAACAACGACAGAAGCGCACCGCTCCGTTTCTTTGCATATTCAGTTCAGCGTTAATAATGTATAACCTGAGGCTGACGATTAGCCCTTTGTGTCGCAGCTGGTATAGAAAAAAAATCAAGAAAGTAAATGTCCATTGGTATGCGATTTGACAGCTGTGACGACTATCATTTTAGATCTGTGCTTGACTTGTCTTTTTTTTGTCCCCCGTGAGAGCATGCGGGCCTCTGTGGACTTTTTAGCTTTTGCTTATATGCTTCAGTGACAGCGTATTAATTATGGTGTACTATAAATAGACAACATGGACGGCTGTGAACTGGCAGTACAGCATTTCTTCAGAGGCTATTACAGTGTCTGTGGTCCAGGCCATTATCTCTTTAAACAGCCAGAGTCTCCTTGTCTCCTTTATATTAACAGTTAGCCTTCCCCGACTGGCCGCATGCTTCCACATGGATCACAGCAAGGACAAAGGTTGGGGCAGCAAGTTGCATTACTGCCAATTTTTCTTTCTAATTTTTGTGGTTGTTGCCAATTGTTATAAAACGCAGTGAAAAGGTCTGTTTGGGCCAAAGAACAAGACAGTCTGAATGCCTAAAAGAACAGTATATTGGCACAGGATCCTTCCACTTGCCACAATGTGGGAAAAACATCATATCGGAAGGCTGTTTGAGCCGATCCTGTTTTCAGGTGCTGCTTTTAAGATATGCACAGAAACGGCTTCCCTTCAAGCTCCGACTTAACTTAATTACCTGTGTTCTCACTATTGGCGTTTGTCTTATTTTGACACCGTCTCACTTAAGGATAGTAGAAGGCTTCCGCGCTTCAAGCTTTTTCCTTTAACACTTACATACTCTGACACTTCACACATCTAGTGAGGGCTTGTGAACTACTTTATTTGCAGCAACAAAATCATTTCATCCCGCAACTGTGGATTGTTAGCTCAATTACCTATAAGCTTCAAAGAAGACTGGGGGTGTTTGTGCTGTACTGTTATTCATTAAAATGTATCATGTTACATCTCCAACTGTGCTTTTCCTACCAGACTTCTGTCCTCCTTTCTCCTGCCTCGACACCCAAAGGACGATCAAATAAATGATCAAATGTTTTATGCGTCAGTGCCAGCAACACCGCAGTGCGCAGGTCTCCAGAGTGGTCCGTTTTGTCCGATATTTATGTCAGGTTGTCTTCATTAGGACCAGAATTAGACCCATATGTCGTTTTGGCTGCCAGCCCATCTCCATCATCTCAGCAGGTGTTCTGTACCGCTCTTTGTGTTACAAACAGCACTTGGCTAGTTTTCGGGGAGAGGTGGCAGATTGCTTTAAATTTTCCCCCGGTACACAGAGTACAGCTCGGCACAGCTCAGCAGAACAAACGCTTGGACACACACAGAAACCTGACACACATATAATGAAAAAGAATGCCCAAAAAGACACACACACACACACACACACACACACACACACACACACACACTCTCCTTGCCTAAAGGGTTGCTGACAGTGTGGCAATCTGCAGGTCACGTCTTTATCCCATCTTTCACTGCTCTGATACACTCTGTAACCACACACTGATCAGATTCATCCCGTCCTGATTATAACATTGTCAAAGTATCATATCCCCCCAAATCCCTGAATACATGTTGAAGACGTG
Organism: Ammodytes marinus; assembly: GCF_949987685.1. Taxonomy (NCBI): domain Eukaryota; kingdom Metazoa; phylum Chordata; class Actinopteri; order Uranoscopiformes; family Ammodytidae; genus Ammodytes; species Ammodytes marinus. The sequence goes on along the minus strand of NC_137223.1, from coordinate 10,162,286 downwards.
TCTCCAATAACCAACCTGCTTTTATTCAAAGATGTCAGCTTGATTCCCCTAGTGGCGCTGATGAATGCGTGTGACATCTCTCAGGCGCTCAGCACATTTTCCTAAACTTATTTTAAAGCACCAGACTCAGCTCACCCTCAATGGGCTTAGCCTTGTCTGTGATGCATTATTCACAGTATCTACTATATCGAATGGATTAGTGTGGTGTATGTTGAAATTCTAACCACGTCGGGTTTTGAATTTTGACGTCATTATGTTAGTCAGGTTTCGTCATGTCCAACTAACGTTTGTGTACTTCAAAGGCACATATACCTCAATTAGACAAAAAACACATTGTTGTACGTTTCTTGCTCTATTTTAGATTTGTATTGTCTTGATTTCTTGTTAACATGATATGCTTGTAATCGATGTATGTAACCTTAGAATACTGAGGTGGATCTGAAATTAAGAAGAGGGATGTTTTCTGTGGCAGTGGCTATAAGCTCATTTTATCGCCCATTATGGTTGATTTAAGGCGGATCCTCACTCCACTCTGCCATGTCACACTTTGTGGGTGAAAAAGCACCCAAGGTTCATTTCGGCACACAACTGTAACTAACACGATCTGTATTCTGGCTGTCTGTCTTGTGCTTTTAAATAGCTGTGGGTGCTGATCAAACGCTGCATGATTTCAAACGTCATGCATTGGATATAGCCATTGTGGGGTAGGCTATGCTCCCATAGTAGGCACTGTAAAGGGGGGTTAGATGTTGAAAAGCATGCTTTAAAAGTGCTTCCCCTCCAAACTTAGCCCCCAGCAGCAGAGACAGGGGGCCCTTTTCAACATGACAGACGTTTCTTTTTCTCCCCTGCCAACTCTAAAACGGCCATAATGTGCGCGGCGTCAATCAAAGTGTATTCTTTATTCACAAAGCTGGGGAGAGGATCAAAGGCTCCGTGCCACAGTGAGTCATCATCAAAGTGAAGAGCAGCCCTCTGACATCCCACCTGGCAGTTACTCACCGACACAAGGGGGCGAAGATGACTTGTCCAACGCATAGGACGAGAAGCATTTGAAGTAACAAAAAAACAAAAACGCTGTTTAATTGGCTATATGTGACTGAAAAGTATAACCCTCGCAAAGAACTGTATCATTTCTACTTTCTCATAACCCTACAGTTTCTAAAAAGGCTGAAATCAAAAGTATCCAGTCCATACATTAAAACTTTCTGCACAGACCGTCCTGATGGCACAGAAAGACCTCTTGACACTATCCCATTAGTTTTTGTAACTCAATGCAATCTCTCATTGAGGGTTTCTTTCATCACACTCTCTGAAAAATGAGAGTCCTGGCGCAATGTATTATAGGCCCAATGAGTGTCTACTACAGCACTTGCTATTCCAGTTACAACTTTTTTATGATCTTATCAAAGTTCAACCATGATTTATTTGTTAGCTTTTATAAAACTAATAATAATAATAATTGTCACTCAAAGACGCTTTATATCACATAGAATATACAATAGGCCTACATAAAAAAAACAAAAACAAACAAAAACAACAGAAAACAAGATACAGATTAAAAAAGAGGTTTGGAATGGTCAGGTGTGGTGTGGGTGGGTCAGGGGTCATATGCTTTCTTGAAGAGGTGAGTTTTGATTTGGCTTTTAAATGAGTTGATTGCGTCTGCATTTCGGATGTTTATGGGGAGGAAGTTCCAGAGGGTTGGGGCAGCAATGGCAAAAGCTCTGTCTCATGTGGTGCAGTGCTTTGATCTTGTGATGGAGGTCAGAAGGTTGGTGTCAGATGATCTGAGTTGGTGAGTGGGGGAGTGACGTTTGAGGAGGTCGGTGAGGTAGGGGGGGCAAGGTTATGGAGGGCTTTGTAGGTGATGAGCAGGATCTTGAAATTAATTCGGTGCTGTATTGGGAGCCAGTGAAGTTTTTTGAGGATGGGAGTGATGTGTTCTCTTGAGCGGGTGTGGGTGAGTAATCTGGCAGCAGAGTTCTGGACATATTGGAGGTTGTGGAGGTGGGTGGAGGGGAGGCCGTAGAGGATGCTGTTGCAATAATCCAGTCTGGAGATGACGAAGGCATGAATGAGTGTTTCTGCAGTGGAGGGGGAGAGAGTGGGTCGAAGGCGTGCAATGTTACGGAGGTGGAAGAAAGATACTTTTGTGATGTTTTTGATATGGGATTTGAAGGAGAGAGTGGGATCTAGGAGGACTCCAAGGTTCCGGACCAGGGGGGAGGGAGTGACTGTGTGTCCGTCAATGCATAGTGAAAGTCTTGGGTGGAGGGGAGGCGGGATTTGGGGCCGATGATGATTTCTGATTTATTGCAGTTGAGTTTGAGAAAATTGTTGTTCATCCAGGTTTTTATTGCAGTGAGACAGGTTGTGAGGGTGGAGAGAATGGCAGGAGCGATGGTTGCTGTGGAGATGTAAAGCTGGGTATCGTCGGCGTAGCAGTGAAATTGTAGTCCGTGGTGGCGAATGATGTGACCAAGGGGAAGAATGTAGAGGATAAACAGAAGGGGACCCAGAACGGAACCTTGGGGGACACCATGTGTGACTGGGGTGGTTATGGACTAAAACTATAGTCCCCATTTTCCCCCTTTTTCACCTCAGCTAACTTAAAACATGTTAACCATCAATATATTTTAATATTTTCTTGACAAAAAGTGACGTAAATGACGTAAGCTTATTAGGTTAATCCAGGTATTTTCACCACATTCTCTTGGCTTTTATTGATGCAGTTCTTCACTGTTATAGCCCAACTTGATGTGTACCGTTCAGATTTAAGAAGCAGCGATTGTTGTTTTAAATCTGAAATCTGATAGTGTACAGTAGATATTAATTCTCTGCACCGTTACCCAGTCACTCTTGCACTTAAATTAAAAAAAATCAACCTGAAAACCTCACAATGGAGTTGTCAATTTGCCATTGTACTAGTAGTTCAAAACGGTTCAACTGAATGACTACATTGCCCTGGAATAAAATGTATGGATTTTTTTGTGTTTTTTTTAGGGCTGTCAAGCAATTAATAAAATTAATTACAGGCTTTGTGATTAATTAATCTAAATTAATCGCATACTTTTATGACACTTTTATACCTGTTTATAAACAGCTGTATAGCCTACTACAGTTTGTTTCTCTCTCTCGATCTCCGTCTCTCGTAACTTCTGTCTCCTCCCCTCAGCCAGGTTTCTACATGAAATAGAATTAGGAATTAGCGCCGAATTTTCTCCAAAAAACAAGCAGACTAAATGACGACTTGACAGACAGCACTGCACTGCCACAGATGCGCATAGACTATGCCGATTCATTCACCATCGTCGTACTCATAGGCAAAAATATTGACACATACACACACACACACGGGGCGGGTGTCCGTTTATGCGGGAGACGAGACAGCTAGCAAACAAAATTTAGACACACGGAGGAAGATTGAGAGATACTGTTTTGAACCTACATTGTTGCACCCACTAAATCAATAATGCACAGACACTGCGGAGAAGTAAAAAGTAAGATGTCTTCCTACCTTCATGCTTATTTGCCCGAAGCATCCCATAAACCATCCATAGAGCCCTCGGCCACTTTCCCCTGCTTCTCTCTTTACTTTTCTCCCTTTTACCCGTGCGGGCCGTGTCTGCAAGCTAAAGGTGCAGCTGCGCACCACTTTTGCACCGGGTCAAAGGGCATTATAGAAGTGCGATTAATCTGCGTTAATTTTTTTAATCGCGTTAATTTTTCTGTGATTAATTAATCGAAATTAACGCGTTAATTTGACACCCCTAGTTTTTTTTAATCTTTTATAAAAAGTGCTGTGTGGTTTACTACAGCCCCATAAAATGCTAACAATGACAAGAAGAAGAAGAGGCTAACACAGCTAGAGCAAAGGAGAACTACAGAGTACTACTGATATTTCTCTGTGGAGTTATGAGCTACCATTCTCACATTACGTGTCGTCATTTGAAACATTGTTCATCTAAAAATATTGAGTAGTGCAGCTTCTAAGATAGCAAACCTGATGTTCTGTAAGTATTGTGCAAGGTTTGAGGTGATTGAAATTTGCTCAGCTTGAGACCCCTCAATTTAAGAATTATTGCGGGATACACCTGTGGACTAAAAAATTTGACCTACAAAATTTACTTTAATGCCTCAATGTGCTTTAGCCTCTAAGGTTTCTGTCTTCGAAAAGAAAACTCCATTCCTGGGGGAAAAAACCCCAAGCTCTTCTTTTTAAACTTTTATCAAAATTCCAAGATTGCAGTCAGTGAAGTAGAACTGCATATGAATCCCAACTTGTTATTCTCGATTTAAACTCTAGAAAGAACAATTAGGAATACCTTCATAATTAAGTGTAGCGTCCATTTGAATCTCTTCTGTTAAAAAAAACACACCTTCACAATGATAATTGAATTGTCCCTTCAAGTGATTGTTGGACGCCCCTTTAATAATTTTTTAAATATAGGGCCACGGAAGAGAATAAAGTGCTGCAGTGATTACCAATAAACCTTATCTTTATACACGCACACACACACACACACACACACGTCAGGCAAACATCTCTGGCATGGCATTGAAGCTTTACCACAATAACACCCTATTACGCACTCCTCTAGCTTTTGATTCTTTCATGCACCTTTGCAGAGTTTAACAAGCGCATTGATTTGCCCAGCTCTCATAATCATTTCTCTAATGATAATTTGGCTGTGCGATCACCCAGATAAAGGAGTGATTTTTATCCAGTGGTTTTACAGGGAGATCCATTTAATCTTCTATGTCAATAGCCCTACCCCACCCTCCCCCTCGTTCTCCTCTCCTAAACTTGCTCTTTTGCTGAACCTTTGCTATTCATCCTCCGTCTCTGTCGCCATTTGTAATCCGGCTACCCAGAGGGAGGTTTCATCTGTACTTTATTCTAGTCACGCTCCTTTTCTGTTTGCTCTCCATTCTACTTGGAGGTAAAATGACTTTCCAGAGATATCAAAACCACCCAGATTCTATTCAGTATTTGTCATGTCTGTATTATGTTAATGGAGCGGATAGTGGCTGCATAGGATGAATGTAAGTAGTCAGAGCCCTGGAAAGTCCTGGCAGGTAGTATTTTTAAAGGTTCAGTGTGTAAGTGTATTGGCATTTTTTCAGAACAGAAAATGGAAAATAATATCCATTTGTTTGTTTAATGTCATGTGTATTTGCCTGAAAATCTAAGTTTTATAATCTTAGAATCAGCCATTTATTTAACATAGTACTGGTGAGTGCCGCCATTTGTTCCTCAGTAGCACAAAATGGACAAACTAAACCTTATGCATTTTTAGATATAGTGGGTGTCTGCCAGACATGCAGCTGTTGGAAGATGAGGAAGCACTATAATAAATAACTTAATACATCTTCATCTCATCTCTTGATATTGTGGAAAGACTTGAGGCAGTGGTGGATGATGCCATCTTTAGTAACTAGTGTCTTGTCATTGAGGGCCACTGTAGCTTCTGTAAATTCTCAGAAAATCTCACCACTAGATGCCGCTGAATACCCTGATATTACACACTTTATCTTTAACCATTCAGGCTCACTTTGTTTGCTATCTCAATTAGGCAGATGAAGGGAAAGAGGGGACTGATGCAATAGACTAGATGCAATAGACTAGCAAGTTTCACAGAGAAAACAGACTTAAATATACCAGGCAGGGATGTATGCCTGTTGGGTATGACTGACGTTGGGTGTGACTTATAAAGAAGGGGTTTATGCAATTTACTATATTGATAGTTTTACTGGTGGTGGTGGTAATCTGAATGTGGCTCACTTCTCTGCATAAGACATTTCCTTCTGGCCTTATGTGTTGTCTAGTATGTTTTACAAGCAACTGTGGGTTGCTTTGTCATTGTGAACTGTGACTGCGGTAGTGTTTGGTATGCTGGTGTGAATCTACTCAGTTTTCGATGAATAATTGACGTTGATGGGCTAATTTGGCCGTGTGCTGCAATTGGCGAGGCGGTTGCTGTGCAGCTCTGACACATACATATTCAATTACAGCCTGTGTTGAGCAGGTTACTTGAAACATTTGTTTAAATGCTGATTGCTTATTACTCCCTCATGAATGCACCAGAGCACACTGCAAAGGCCTTATTCTCCCAGTGAACATTCAGGGTCCACGAAGCCAGAGCCAAATCTAAATGAATCCTGGGTGATTGTTCAATGTTAGCTTAGCACTGAGTAGCTAGCATCTAAATAGAAACAACATGAAAACATTTTGATGAATACAACAAGGTTTTTACCGCTCATTCACCCATTTACCGAACATTCAAAAACCGATGGCAGAGAGCTGCCACATATTTATGGTGCACAACTGGCCTAACCATTGGACAAGGTATTTGAAAAATGTGATGAATTACTCATAATATATTACTAAATTAAATGATAATACCATTACTTAACTATGAATTAAACAGCATAATTTATTAGTTACTTTCTGTTTCCTAAGATTAAAGGTGAAGTAAGTGGTTTATTTATGTTAATATAAGTGTTAAATCTAGGGCTGCAATAACAAATGATAAAATCGATTAAAATCGATTACTAAAAGCGTTGGCAACGAATTTGGTCATCGATTCGTTGAGTCGCGCGATTAATAAGTCACTTGTAGGCGCGGCACTGTTTACATCCAGCCGCCGACAGGTTCATGCACGCCCACAGCGAGCCTTCAAGCTATAGTGTGAGCGGCCACAGCTTGTATTTTGGTCATTTTTGGGTTAAAAAACTCCTTCAACTCAGTATCCGTCTAGTCCAAAAAAACTCTGTCAGCTGCTGCTGCTGCAGACGGTGTGCAGACATTTTACCACTGATTGGCCAGACAATAGTCTCTGGCCAATCAGTGGCCGGCCGTCTGCCGACGTCACCTTTTAGCATCGGCTCAGCTCGCTTGGAACCTAGAGCGAGGCGATACCAAAAAAGCAGCCGCTACGTGGTACCAGGTACCATGAAATTGCGGTGGAAAAGCCAAAAATGCGAGTTGAGTCAAGTCGAGTCGAGCTGATACCATGCGGTGGAAAAGCGCCATAACTCAGTGTTATAGTCTTCTTCACTGAACACCAGCAGAACTTCAATCCATAAAATCCATAAAAAGCTGACTCAGGAATTTTGAAAACTTATAATATGTGTTATTAGGTTTCCTGGCAAGATGGTGGTCCATAGTGTAAGGTGCCAATGTGCAAAGGATAGTGATCTGTGATGGATTGCCTTAAAGCCACTTTGTCAGGATATTCATCTATGGTAGACATTCAGTGGCAATTAGGAGTCAGGCATTTCTTTATGTGCACTATGACAAATTGTCACATTAAAAAAAAAATATTCTTACGGTAGGTGTCACTTTATGGAAACATTAATCATTTGCAAACTTGCCATATTAATTATTATCATTCCAAGTCAATGATGGCACAATTAAAGGAATAATTCAACATTTGGCTAAAAACAAGTCAACAGGAACCGTTCCTGTAATTGTGAGTGCATTTCTGATATAGAAATGTGCAAAGGTCGCTCATTTTATACTTCTTCCTACTCCTTCTCAGGCATATCATATCAATATATGTAATTTGTTTTCTTTTTTCTTTTTGTGAAATAATTTAAACATCATTTTTGTTTATTGTATTTTCATGCTTTTCATTTTGTTTGTCTGAAATAAATTCAATCAAAATCAGTCAAGGGGATCGTGTCAAAAGGTAAACTTTACAACATCACTAAATGCTTCTGTGTGCTTGTTGGGACTTGTTTATTTACCATGTTATGTTGCGCTCTATCTTTTTACACGTTATGTAATTTTAGAATGAAATACATAGGTGACCGTCACAGGCACTTCCTGGTTTCCTTCCAGTATGTATCTCGTTTTTTAAAATGACAAAACGTGTTATAATATAGAACACATCATAACGTGGTAAATAAACAAGTCCCAATAAGCACACAGGAGCGTAACTGATGTTGTAAAGTTTATCTTTTGAACTGCTCCCCTTGACTACCAGTGTTTGAGCTACGCTAACATGGATGAGCGACCTTTGCCCATTTCTATATCGGAATTACACACACAGTTACATGAACGGTTTCTGTCACTTTGTCTTGAGCCGGAGACTGAGGCAAAAAGCTAAATATAAAAATGTTTGAACTATTCCATTAACTGTTTTGTGGAAGAACATGAGCGCGACTAAGATCTCTGTAGTGTACACTGATGTCTAAATGATTGTAGCATTCTGCTGCTTTTTTTTTGTTTTGTTTTTTTGTTTGGCATTTTTATGCTTTATTGATAATGTGTAGAGAAAGAGTTGAAATGGGGCAGAGAGGGGAGTGACATGCAGAGAACGACCGCGGGCTGGAATCGAACCCGGGTCCGCTGCTGGCCGAGGCCCATGGTGGGGACGCCCTACCAACTGAGCTAAGGGCGCCCCCATTCTGCTGCTTTGGATGCAGGCAACTTCTCATTAGTTAGGAAACATTTGAAGCCACGCATCCAAGAATGACATGAACATCAGGTTGTCTGATGTAAACAGCCCTACAGAGGCCCCCAAGCAGATGGGGTACACTAATAAAGCTCTGTTCTGCCATGCTCTTCAAGCAATGATATGCAGTCATTTACAAGCAATCAACAATGCATAGTCATTAAGATAAGCAATTAAAATGCATGGTATTAATTATGTGTCTGCGAGCAATTCAATGGTGAAAACATTTTTTTTCCCATTCAAGCCCGTTGGTAAAATGTAGGCCATGTGACTGAATTCTCCTGTGTTTATCGGGATGGGCCAAGTGAGTGAGACATTGAGTGAGTGCAAAGGGCTCTGTGGCTGTTCTCTGGCTTTAAAAGTATTGATTCTGCTTCATGTCGCAATATATTGTGATGTAAAAATGTTATTATGTGCATCAAGGGGCTGACAAACACAATGCAGTGTGTTTGCAGTGTTTAGCTTATTGCACCTTCTTAAAAGTTCTAACCAGGCGAATAACAGCAGTAATGTAAAAGTGGATCATCATGACAAGGTCAGATTGCTCCTTCTTAAACTCAGGCGAAGACATGGGAAAGGTGTGCTGAAGTGTCAGTCAAGGATGCTCAAATCACTTAGGGGTTTCATGTGAGATTTTTAATGAACGTGATATATTTCCTGCCTAAATGTACATTGAAGGCCGATATTTGAATGTTTTGAATCAACCCTACATTTCTTTGATAGTTGGAGCCATCAAACTACAACCATGTTTCAAGTCCATATTTAATTTTTTACAGTCTGATCCTATATTATAATTGTTTACTATCACTGTAAAATTAATAACGCAATTAGATTGGTTTGTTTTAGCCTACCCGTTGCTTAAAAACTACAACTGATAATACCATTTGTTGCAGAATTATTCTATGTTTTTCTTAATTAATTAATTAATTTATTCGTTATATCTAATGGTGGTTGAGTCATACTTTGTACACGGCTCTCTCTATCCAGACATGAGGCTGATTTAAGCAGTGAAAAAAAAAATATTGTCCTATCCTCACACAAGGTCTGAGATGAAGCTTGGGGGTTGTTGTGAGCAAGAAAAGTCAATCAGATCAATCAACCCTAGCCTCTGTTAGCCAATTCAAATGAAAACAGCCTCCATCTGTGGAAGTTCTAGGCTGACACACACACTCACACACACATATGCACACAGACCTCAGGCTAGGCTGCACCTTTGTAGGCAACAGAGTGTGTAGGAGAAGAATAAAAAAACTGTGAATTTCTATCTTTTCCACGGAAAGAGCTCCGAGTTTCCTAATATGTGTTCTGCCTTCGGGGTGCGCCCTTGCCGATATGAACAGATTAAAAGCCAAAAAGTAATTGAGAATTAGCTATTCATCAGCAAGTTATTGGCTGTTTGGTCTCGCCAAACTGGGTCTAAAAGTAATTCAGGCCGAGGGCTCCCATTTTAGAAATCCAATTTTTCCAGCTCAGAGTCATGGTCGCCTGCCACTGTAGTTCTCGAGGTTTGTGATGTCCTTTGACGGATGCAGAGCCGAGCCCTATTTAACTGCCTCCCACATTGACACGCAATTTAGTTTTTGCTAATTATAGGGTACAGCGGTCATAAATTATTCCCTTCTCCTGATTTCTCCCTCACCCACACACACCCTTCATGGACGGACAGAAACACACACACAAACCGTACCAACAAAATTACCCATCTGCTGATTTTCACACTGAGGCTGAATGTCACGCACAATAGCATGATGGCGCATATATCTGACTCGGAGGTGGAGGCAGAGAGAAAGAGACGGAAAGAGCAGGCCAAGAAAAAAAGAACAGGAACTTTTATATAATTCTGAAAAAGGCTACATTTTTCCTCTAATGATCATAAATGACATGTAACAACAAACGAGACTATCAGTGCAAAGAATGCTACTTTTATATAGTTTTTGGTAATAATAATAATAATAATAGATCAAATTTATATAGCGCTTTTCCCAGTGCTCAAAGACACTTCACAAAAGCTAAACAAAACAAACAAACAAAACGTAACGTTTAAAGGTTAAAAGCAAGGGTGAAAAGGTGTGTTTTTAGGGCTGTTTTGAAGGAAGAAAGAGTGTTGGTATTGCGGATGTCGTTGGGGAGGGCATTACAGAGGGCGGGGGCGGCTGCAGCAAAGGCTCTGTCTCCCCAGGACCGGAGGTTGTTCCTAATGGGGTGGAGGAGGTTGGCATCTGAGGACCTGAGACAGCGGGTAAGGGTATGGCGGTGGAGAAGGTCCGAGAGGTAGGGGGGGGGGGGGCAGGTTGTTGAGGGCTTTGAAGGTGATGAGTAATATTTTGAAATCAATCCGGTATTTGATGGGAAGCTAGTGAAGGTCTTGGAGGACAGGGGTGATGTGGTCTGAGCGGCGGGTGGATGTGAGCATACAGGCTGCAGAGTTTTGAACATATTGCAGTTTATTAAGTAAGTGTTTTGATGAGCCGTATAGGATGGAGTTACAGTAGTCAAGGCGGGATGAAATGAATGTGTGGACCAGAGTTTCAGCGGCTGAGAGTGATAGGGAGGGACGGAGACGAGTGATGTTCCTGAGGTGGAATAAGTAATGCCTTTGTCATGGGTACGCTCACCCAGGAAATACAGCTGGCGTAGTTAAAACACTAACGCTTTTGTCCAAAGGGGGTGCACGAATGAACAGAAGCTGAATGTTCCTCGGGGCACCTTTTTAGAGCCATTCATATATACTAAGCCCTCAATCTGCTTCAAAGTTAGATAACCTATAAGTATTGTATAATCACAAGCAACGTATTGCAAGCTTCAAATAGAAAAAAAGTTGGAAGCATAAAAATGCATCCTGACAAGAAAAGCACAGTAGGAGCCAGAAAAAGGCAGCAGCTACCAAAGAAGCCTCGCAACAGCAGAACATAGAGCACTCCCCAATTATATTAACGACAGCGAGCTGCTATATTCGGTTTGCATACAGCAGAAAGATAATTCTATTTTTGAATAGTGCAAGATCTGAAACTACTGTTGAACTGTACATGTGTTTATACTCTGCACATGTGTCACTATGTCTTTGGATTAATGAGGTCAACACACTTAGGCAGACACTCAGAGAATAATGGGTAAACCCGCAACTAATTTAACATGCAGATCTTAAAAGAAGATCCAGGAAGTATTACATTATTACTTATTACATTATTAATCATATAATATATATATATACAGTCATATGAAAACGTTTGGGAACCCCTCTCAGCCGGCAACATTGCACTGATTTGTTGAACCATGTACAGATACACAATCTGCAGCCAGATGTTCTTGCAAGTCTTTGGAGGTGATCTTTGGGTTGTGTGCAACCATTCTCACAATCCGCCGCATATGCCGCTCTTGTACTTTTCTTGGTCTGCTAGACCTGGGTTTAACTGCAACTGTGCCTGTGTCCTTCCATTCCCTGACAACGTTCCTTACAGTAGAAATTGACAATTGAAACCTTTGGGAAAGCTTCTTGTAGCCTTCCCCTAAACCATGATAATGAATAATCTTTGTTTTTAAGATATTTTGGGAGCAGTTTTGATGGTCCCATTATGTCTCACTTCAGCAGAGAGTCAAAGAGAAGTGCAACTTGCATTTAGGCACCTAAAATACATTTTCTCATGATTAAACAGACATTTCTATGAGGTTCAAGGCTTAACAACATAATCCAACCAACTTTGTGTTTAAAGTCATCAGTTTTACATGCTGTTACAGGCATTAAAATCAACAAAACCACAAGGGTACCCATATTTTTGCACAGCCAGTTTTTCACATTTTATTTTATTTCACACAACCAAATACTGCTTTTCCCCCATTGATTAATGGCTCCTATACCCCCATGTGTACACTTCATCATAGGACTGTCAGTGACTATCAAATGAAACCTGAATCCTGTACACAATCTTCCTGATTCAGCAGCATATCATTTAAAAAAAAAAGATTTGTTGAATCTCAATAAATATTTTTAAACATATTAGTCATCATAATGTATTTAAAGTGATGAATGATCGCAGGACGTATTTTGAGTATATCGAGTTTGTTAGCATCCAACAACTGCATTTTACATGAGGTTTCAATTTTATTTATGTTCACACCAAGCTATGAGCTTATTTTTCAATTTCTTTTTTTTTTTTGCTGGTTGCTATCTATTAAAATCTGACAATCTGCTCAAATTATTACCAGTACAGTAACGGATGCAGCAGGCCGGAATCCCTTTAAATGATATTCATATTGGACAATTCTGCACCTCATGATTGATGTCCAATGCCAACAATTGGTGCCAATGCAGAAAATAATGTGACCTTATTGTGACAAGTTTGAAGGTAACGTTGTAGAGGTCAGGAGGTTGGAAACATTTACCTTGTGGACAAATAACCCCAGCACCTTTTCTACAAGCCATTAACAATGTTATATCGTCTTGCCCAGACCGACCGCACAGAGGCTGGCTTTAAAAAAAAGCCGTGCCATTTCGGCTCTATATGTAATTGGAAGCAGGCATAAGCCCACTGTGTTGATTTTATTTATGACTGTACCTCAGTTGTCACTTGCCTGGACAAAGATGACTAGCATTTAGGGACAGAGTTGTAGTGGAAGGATTTCGCCCAAAATGCTTAAGAGAGGTTATTTTACTCTTGTATATCTTTATTAAGCTATGACCGGGAAGCTACCACGTTATTTGACAGCAATGTTGCTAATTTCAGATGGGCTTTATTAGACCCGCTCCACTCACTGACATGCTCATGCTAAATGTTCCACAAGTCTGGGTTGAACTTGAAAGACGACGGAACAAATTACAGCACCAAATTAAAATCAATACTTTCTTACCCTCTAAAAAATAATTAAGACATTTTATCTTAAATCTCCCAAACTCTACCTGCAACAATTTACAACAACTATATTATACTTTCACCCACGTCATTTTAATTACAGCCATTCAACATCACTGTCTCCTTTTTAGTATCTTATTGGCTTTTTAGTAATCTGAATGTTTATACTTCGCTTTGTTGTTGTTTATACATTGCATTGTTTTTACCTTGTTGTTCTTACCGTGCATTGTTTTGTTTGACTCGACGTCACCCCTCAATGATCTCTCGAGTATGAATAAAGGTTGAATGAATACACAAAGACAGACATAAAGACACAGATGCTGTCTTTTTCTATCCTTTTCTTTCCTTTTCTTTCTCTCTCTCCGGTCATAAATGTTGAGTGTCCACAAGGGGGAAATGCTCCAATTCATCCCCCTTTTTTCCCTCCATGAGAGAGCTCACATATTCTTCCTGTCCTCTCCCTCTCTGCCTGCACGTCTTGGCTGTCCTGATTTCTTACTTATTTCACAGAATCACTTTGACCTAGCAGCTAAGGGGATACGGCTTTGCCCTTCCTCACCCCCGCACCGAGCTAACGATCTCAGTCTGCAACCCATTATGCCAAATGTACATCTCACTCAAGGTCATATATTCAAGCCTAGAAGCACACTGTGTCCATGTTTGCAAAAAGCGAGAAAAAGGAACATAAAATTAGTTGAACGTAACATCCGGGAAACATGCAATTTCTTTTTTCTTCATTTTTTTTAATGACGTAAATCGGTAATGCACAGTGGAGGCTGAGTGAGTAGCCAACCAGCATGGGATATTTAACAGAGAACGTTTAAAGCCTAATTCCCCTGTTGCTGAGGCGACCAACCTCCTCTTAAAGACCGGGGGTGTAATATTGAAGAACACAGGGCTATAATGAAGACCTCACTCCCCGGAGAGAAAACACTCGTAGCCAGTTTCGTGGGCATGGATTAAGCCGGTTTCTTAGACTAATTTTCCTTTTCAGCGTTCATGTCTCTTGTTGAGAGATCTCTTTGTGTTGGAGTCTATGTGTAACCCGGCCCTCCCTGTGTATCACTCCTGAACTTCATTTGTTCAGTTCATCTGTCTGGCCTTTTCCTTCCTCCCTTCTGCCTTTTACTTAAAAAGCCTTTTGGACCAACTTGGACTCATTCCAACGACATGCTCACCCCTTCCAACCCCTGTGGCTATAAGGACTCTTAGATTTAAGACCTGAGCAGATAGCACAAGTAGTACAGTTCCAGCTTATTCATCATGTTAAATATCCCTTAGCCTTTCGCTCTCCCTCCGTGTGGATTATTCAAATGAAGGCTCCCCTGCCTCATATTTGGAATTAGGCTGTAGACGTACCAGCTCATAAATCGGGCAACACAAATGATGTCTGCTGCCCGTGATGTATGCTCTTGTGTGTCCTAATGAACTATTATTCCATTTCTAACATGCTAGGGCTTGCTGCGTCTCTTTGTCAGGCGACCCAGATTAAAGTCATAAAACTTGGCGCTGAGGTGATGTGACATTTCCCCCCGGCTGTAAAAAAATTCTCCCCAGGCGAAAGGATCGTACGTTCACACTGTAAATCCAAGCCTGCGGTAAGAACACTGAGTCAGGCGTGTGAAGGCTAATGGTATGCCAAATGCATGCATATACAGTAGGAGTGGGTTGAATAGGTTCATGTATTCAATTTTTTAGTGTGGATTAATTTAAACATGTCCTCTGGTAATGTCTGCATATGCACCGTTTACAAGACCCAGCGCAAGATATGCTAGGGCCTCTCGGGGGCCTTTCTGCGCGAGTAGATTAAGCCATTATGACTGTGAACACGTGTTAAAGGTGGAGTCGGCAGTTCTGGAAACACACCTGTATTCGAAAACACTTTTTGTCAAAATCTGTCAATATCTTCTCGCAATCATCTCCCTGGCTGTACTGTGTGTATGGTAGATTTATTCCTTTGCACTGAAAAAAATCTGGTGTTAATACACAGCCTAGGCTCTGTAAACTGGTATGTAAACAAAGGGGACCAACCATAGCCAGCAACATGCCCGTTTAAAGAGCCTAGGGTGTGTATTAACACTGGATTTTTTTTCAGCCCATACACAGCACAGACAGGTAGCAGACTGTGGGGAGATATTCACTGATTTTGACAAAAAGTGATTTTGCCAAACAAGCATTCTCCAGAATCGCTGACTCCACCTTTAAAACATGCTCTCTCGTACTGTGTGTGTTTGTGTCTGCACGGCACTATCAGTATCTCTCCCATCCATCGGTCCGGGGGTGGCAGGAAGCGGGTTGTTCAAGGGAAGGAAAAGGGACAATGAATGACATTGACGGGGGACGTGCTGCCTAACGTCCCCCCCGCCCCCCTCCGTTACAGGGACACTGAGCTGATCGCTGATAGCAGCAGATGTGTGTCTAATTGCAGAGGGAGGGGTTGGGCGGCCCAGGATATGTCTCTGTCTCCTCTGTCTCTTGGCTGGCAGGAAGCTAAGCCCCCTCCAGAGCCCCCAATCACTGCTTCTAATTACAGGCCTTATCTCTGTCAATCACACAGTCATTTCGCCGGGTAACGGGCCAGGGCGGAGTGGGGGTCACAGAGGACATGAATGAAGACAGACAAGGGAGGACAGGGACAAATGCTTAAGGGAGCTGACGGAAGGAGAGAGAGTATCAGAACGTGTGTGTGTGTGTGTGTGTGTGTGTGTGTGAGAGAGAGTGTGTGTTTGTGTGTGTCTCTGATTGTGCGCCAGCGTTGTGCTTGTACAGGTGGCGTATTGCTGTAGGCAAATAGGGAATTAGTCAAACTGTCTGTTTCATTTCAAGTAAACTCTGCTTCCTCTGATCCGTACGCACACGTCCAGTGAGCTGCTCCATTGGACCAGCTGGGAGTTAAAGGGACAGTTCAGTATTTTTTAAGTGGGGTTGTATGAGGTACTTATGGATAGATAGTCTGCTATCCTATCGAGATTCCGCTCACAGTGCAGTCCTTTTAGGGAGTTTGGGGGATACAACGCTGTTGCAGAGGTCAGCGTTGTAGGGGAGACCGGGGTAAGTAGGCACACTTTTTACTCTAGTGAGAATTGCTCATCACCTAAACATCTTTCAATAGTCATTCCTACATTAAATTGAAGCTTAAGGTGTTGGCTTGAAATGTGTACCCCTCACTTTTTCTAACTTATTGTAATAAAGAAGAAATGTACCATCAAAGACACTCTAACACATTGTGACAACCAACCCCATCAGGGGGTCGGTTGTCACACACTATGGGGTTGTCACAATGTTATCTTAAAAAGAAGGCAAGAAAGCAGAACTACATTTGAAAGTTTAATTTCATTGTCAAGTTGAAAAATAGGCCTACATAACGTTATGCATCTTAACACAAAATGAGCAAGGAATTAACAAAAAGGAAATCCATATTAAGACCAACCTACTGTATGTAACAACATAAAGAACAAAACAAATAGGTCTAACAATAATAGCCTACTCAACTAGGATACACACATTCACTATCTGAATTACAGTGATGGCAAATGTAGGGTCTGCTCACTCTAACTAAGCAGAGATTGTGTGCCCACTGGTTGCACATACAACACTTCTCCCTTACCTCCCATGAACGGGTTCTGGAGAACGTTTCCATACAAACCAAACACAAACTATCTTCTTCATCTGATGAAGATTCCTCCTCATGTCTCTTTCTCTTCTGTTTCTTCTTCCCCAGCTGGGGTGGAGTGCACTGGGGTGCAGTAGCCTTGGCAACTGGTCTAGTTTGGGATATACTGGGTCGTTTTGATTTTGTTGCCCTTTTTCTCTTCTGCCTTTCCTGCTCAATTCTCTCCTTCTCTGGGGTGTCAGTGAGGATACAGCTTGACATTTTCTTTTGTTATTGGGTTCCTTTCCTGGCTGCACCCTTTGGATAACATGTGACAACCAACCCCCCAAAAAATGTGACGACCAACCCCAACTGGAATTTATTGCTAGCATCAAGGCCAACAACCATCTGACAACTAATTAGCTTGCTAAAAACAATCTAAACTATAGCTTACCCTTCACACTTTTTTAGGGTAACAAGTGTTTTGTTATAAACCCATTGTGTAAAAGCCTAGAAGAAAAATACGGAGGAGCTAAATATTTTAAATTTGACATGAAAAACACTAACAGTCCTCTCACCTCAAATGCAGCAGTCTAACTCCAAGGAAGACTATGTAGGTGACCTCTGATCCCAGTTGTGGATATTTACATACCAAAATTTAACAGACAGCGCCTTCTGCTTCCGAGATATAACGATTATGACAACCTACCCGTGTGACAAATTACCCTGTTCTCCCCTATACTGTTGCAGAGGGGGGCCAGAAGAAAAATTGCTTATATAAAAAAAAATAATAATACATGGGGGGCGCCCTTAGCTCAGTTGGTAGGGCTTCCCCCCCATGGGCCTCGGCCAGCAGCGGACCCGGTTGCCAAAAAATAAAAAATAAAAAATACATATTCGTTATATTGTACATCAGATGTAGGATTTTTCCACTGCTGATTTGCAAACTGATACGCTGCACGTTGAAGTAGTAATACATGGCCGAACTACGCTTTGAAAAAGTGCAAAAATAAACTTCTGTCTGCCGGTTCAATGCTCAAAGGTAACCTAACAGTACATGTTGAATGAATGAAGGATTGTATGTGTCGAACGTCCCCTCCTTAATTTTTTCCAGCTTCTTCTATTGATGTCTTTTCATTCACAAGACCATTTATCCTTGCTCCGCCTATGCTTGACAACAAAAGTATAGACAAGTAATGACAAATAGATAGCGATGTATAGGCGGATAATGACTTGGGAAATTGGCATGCATGGATGCACGCAAGCATTTCAGACGTTCCTTTGATCCAACATACAGCTCATAACAATAGACTGCCGTATGGAGTGTGTAGCCAACCACAATAAATGTGCCACTTTTGTTGGGCTATTATAATCCAGCACCGTACAGAGGATATGTCAGAATGTTGTGTATAAAAAAAGATAATAAAAAAATAACATTGCAGGCTTTGGCTTGAAACGGACATTCTGTTTTAAAGACCAGTGTTACACAGGTTTATCTCCATTAACTACCAGTCACATTCCTTTGCAGCAGTGAAATTACAATTTCATTACTCTGTCAATACAATAACAAACTGTCTTTGTAAAAAAAGCCTGCCTGCTGGGTTGTAAAGCTTCATGTTTATTCCTTTGTATACAGTACTTCAGCATTTCCAAGTGTGCTTGCTTTCCAAGAGCCAGATGAGAAAACTAGTGCCCCATTTTCTATGTATTTTGGAAAAAGCTTCAGAACCAAGAATTTCAATGCCAGCGACCGCTTCAGTAATTGTTGTGCATATGTCAATAAAGGAAAGTTTTTCCCCTTGTCTTCACATTAAATATAGTCCAAGCTTGGATGCATGTAGCTTAGCTTAGCTTCGCATAAAGACAGCAGGTAGGGGGTAGACCACACATTTTGCTCTTTCCAAAGTCCAAAAATAGGCCAACCAACACATCCAAAGCTCACTCATTAACATTTAACTTATTTGTTGATTCTGTGGACAAACAGACATTTTAAAATGGATAAAATCATACCTTACAGAGAGGAAACAATGTGTTCAAGTGGATCATAACATTTCACAAATAGCTGAAGTTTGTGTGGGTGTACCCCAAGGTTCCATTTTGGGTCCCTTGTTATTCAGTCTATTTATTAATGACCTACCTGAAGTCTGTCCACCTACTGTCACCTGTCAGATGTACGCTGATGATTCAGTCATATATCTACATGCTAAAAACAAGAAGCAAGCTGCAGAAGAACTATCAGCTGAAATGGTAAATATTTCAAATTGGTTAGCAAACTCCTGTCTGCATCTAAATGTTGAAAAAATGTATGTATGTTCCTTTCAAAATCTGCAAACAGCGATCCAGACGTGACAGTAGAAGGGAGAAGACTCTGTGGTCCAAGAAATCAAGTACCTTGGAATAATGATAGATTCTAAGCTCACTTTCAAAACACAAGTTAAAAAAGTCCTAAACAAAATCAAATTCAACTTATCAAATTTCAGACACATCAGGAATAATTTAACTACAGAGGCCTCAAGGTTGTACCTTCATGCTATGATTTTCTCACATATTAATTACTGTCTTACCAGCTGGTCACAGGCAGGACGGACCACATTACGCTCAGTTGAAACACGTTTTAAACAGGTCTTGAAAACGCTAGATAAAAAATCAAATTCATATCACCATTGTAAAATCTTGATAAAATATGATTTGTTAAACTGGGAAAACATGATTAAGTTGGCAGACATTCTACTTGTATAGAAAATCTTTCATGGTATGGCTCCTCCTCCGCTAAAGGAATTTGTTAAACAAAATATAAACTCTTCCACCAGAGCACCCACAAGAGGGGATTGTAAAATACCATATAGAAAAAGTAATTTTGGGCAGTCAGCCTTTTCCTATCGAGCAGCACATACTTGGAATACCGTACCCACAGAACTAAGGAACATTACATCACTCAAATCCCTCTCAAAATCTATAAAAAAACTGGTTACTGACAAATCAAATATGCATCCATAATCATCTGGGATAGTGTGTTTGTCTTTGTGTTTACTAGTTGTGTTTGCGTCTGAGTTTTGTGCTCCTTGTCTGTATGCCCTTGTTTGTGCTTATGTGTTTTGTCTGCATTCATGCCACTTGTATGCTCCTTGTCTGTGCTTTTTGTCTTTCTTTAAATACTTATGTGTTTTAATCGTGCTATATGTTCATGCACTTTTATCTGTTTCTGTATGCTTCATGTTTTTCACACATCACCAACCTGTTATGTGCTGGAGAAATCATTGTGTCGTTTTGTTTGTCTGTGCTTGTGTCATTTCGTTTTTTGTGCTCATGTGTTGTATTTTTGTATTTTTCTTCTTTTAATGTTTCTTTTTTTCTTGCTACCTGCCAGGGACTACAGGTGAAAATTAGCCTGCATGGCTAAATCTGGCACATTTACATGTTGAACTTTGGTGCTCATGTCGATTAATGTGCGCTGTCCCCTTTTTAAATAAAAAAAACAACAACAATGTGGTTCTTCATATGGAGTGGTGTGCAGCAGCTATTTTTTTATGAATTGTCTCTCTATCCAAACATGAGGCTGTCTCATCTTTCTGTTGAAAAGAAAGCAAATAAGGGCCAAACTGATGCAACAATGATGAAGTACTATTTCAGTTGTTTAATTCAAGTGCTGCTTATTTGTAGGAATATGTATCTAAAAATGACGTGGTGTGATACTTAAAGTACACTATGAGTGAACTGTACTTCATTGCCCTTTTTATAGCAGTGCGACTTTTAAAGAAATATCTGAATATTAGCACACCTATATAGATTCAGCCTTGGTTTTAATCCATTGGCCAATCGGATTACCACACGCAAATAAACCACATACAGTTCACCTAAAGGACGAGGAGATTTTTTGAAGTTTTAGGTCCGGTGTGTGTCTGTGTGAAATAAGAATGTCGAGTAAAATGAGATAATATTTAGCAAGATTATCACCCCGTAGAGGGATATATAAACGTGAACAGGAAACGTATGGTAGCGGAAGGTGAGGAGTTGAGGTTAAACAGAAGGAGATTGAAACAAAAAGACAGACGCGTGGTGATGAGGCTTAATGGTGGGATAAAAAGGGAAGATTAGGCCAGGGGGTTAAGGGGTGCTGGAAGATGTCCAGAGAGAGAAAGGAGGAATCCTCTTCTCAATGCCTCTCTCCATGCCCAGGGTTTTGTCTGGGCACCTTCTTTCGAAATCAATTTAAAAAAAAATTACCATTCAGCCAGAGTTCCGTCATTAGGATTTTATAATTTCATCTTCCTCCTCCAGTGCCTTTATCCCAGAGCCCCTCGGTTCATCTCTGCAGCACAACCCCGGTGAATAATTAACCGCGGCCGTGAGCAGAAAGACGATGAGCGTACGTACATACACACACACACACACACACACACACACACACACACACACACACACACACACACACACACACACACACACACACACACACACACACACACACACACACACACACACACACACACACACACACACACACACACACACACACACACACACACACACACACACACACACACACACACACACACACACACACACACACACACACACACACACACACACACACAGCGGCGGCGCGTGCTCGTAAAGCAACTGTCTCTCTTTGGTTTTGACTTAAATCTGACATACCATGTCACTCGCCTGCTTGCATGCTAACATGCCTAGCCCTCTAAGAACACAATTCCTTACACAGGTTGCTTAGACGGTGAATATGACTGTGCACACTCATTGCTTAGCTGGCTATCTCCTCTGCCTCTCCTCTATGTATTCCCTTGAGGCACATTAGCTGGGGAGGCTAGGTCCCATTGAGATTCAGAATCTCTTTTTCAAGGGGTGAACTGGCAAAGACCGGCAGCAGCAACTGTTTAACATTTCCAGACAACACAAAGGACAAAATACATTAGAGTAAATGCACAAACACATACAAAAAGATTTAGTCTGAATAAAATGATATATCTAAAAGCAGTGCCTAGTCAATATTTTCTGATTCCAGGTCTTTTAAAGTGGATTTAAAATGATTAACGGAAACCAGTTATAGGACTATAGATAGGATGGGAGCCTGGGAATTGTCTTTATATATTAACATATATGGTAATGGATAACCTCATACTCTTAAATTCCTGATATATGCCACAGCAAGTTGGCAAGCGTTTTAGACTTTACGAGCAGAGGCTAGGTGTGGGGGGGAGGGGGGGATGCTGCGCCCTCATCTGCCCTCTCTCTTGCCTGCAGTGAAAAGCTCCATAAGCCAGGTTGGTGTATGGGGAAGAGAGAGAGAGAGAGATGGATGGGGGGAGCCTATGGAGGTGGAGGCTGGTTGGAGGTGTATACAACGGGAACATATTTCTCAAACAATCGATAAGAAGACTCAATTGGATCCTCTGCAGCAGTCCGGGCCATTCCCCCCCAGTCCCTCTGACGCTAACTGCCTCTTGGTATTTATTCTGGTGCCATTTGGCTAATGGTCCTGTGGTGTGCAATAATATACCTGCAGCAAATAGCAGCAGTTATTCCTTATAATCTGCTACCACAGCTTTAGCATGTATGTGAGAGAGAGAGAGAGAGAGAGGTATGTGCTTTCTAATGTTTTGCCAAAGAATACAGCACATGCTAAATTAGCAAACGCAAGATGCAATGGTCTGAGAGTTAAAAAAAATATATAGATTTACCCAGGCAAAGGGAATGCATCTAGATGATTTTCCCCCTTACTTTCACTGAAATAAGAATTACACTAGTGTTTATTTAAACAAAGATAGAACGACAGAAGTGGCTCTGTTTGGCTCCACTACCTCTGGAAAGTCATTTTCTGCCCCTGCCCCTTCGGAAGTCTGTGCACGCCACTGTCCCAAAAGGATCTAATCTGGGAACAAATCAGTCAGGAGCTGCAGGCAGATGTGCATTGATGTCGCAGCGCTCAGTTCTGTTAGCAAGTTAGAGGAATCCAAGAGAGATACAAAATGTGGACTACTTGCTATCCAGATGGCCTGATTTCTGTGAGATGGGTTCCTAATGGGCAACACTTAAGACGAAAGGAACTACTTACTGTAGACAGAGCAGAGTAGAAAAAAAACATTGCCTTAAATATAGATTTGTCTGGAGACTTTGCTGCCAAACTTTTTTGGCAATGAAAATAGGATAAGCCTTTTTGATAATGTTGGCATGAAGGTGTGTGTGTGTGTGTGTGTGTGTGTGTGTGTGTGTGTGTGTGTTATAGGGCATCAATGTCAGTCTAACTGATATCATGTAGAGTTGACTCGCTGAAGACATTAATTTTTGACTGCTGCAAACTAGATGGAATTTACAGATTGGAAGTTGGCCCGCTGTCTTTCTTAATAATGCACATTCCCCCACGTGTTGACTAATTGGAAGCATTAAAATCTCGACACCGGTTGTTAATGTGTTTCCTTGTGTTTTATAGCGATCATTCGTTGCCATCGGAACGCAGCGATGAAACATGAGGTGATTACGCCCATAAGTGACTCTGATGGAGTTGGAGCGGGTTGAGAGTTGGCGCGGGCCAAATAATTTTTTTTGCACACTTCTCAAAACCCCCAATGTAATCCATCTCTGACGATTGTGTTGCCGTGTGGAAGTACTGGGCCTGTTGCAAGCCGTTGTGATGAACAAGACCTTTGTGAACGCACTAAAGAGATCTAAATGGGAAAATAGTCAGCTCGACCTTTCTGTGAAATCCTTGAGGAGAACGCAGTAAAAAATATCTTAATTAGAAAGAGATAGAGTTGCAAAGAACACACATTGATCAGGCATAGAGCCACAGCTGTGGAAACAGGGCTGTGGACCGCAACATAAGGCAAAGGCTGTTGTTGTCGAGACAATAATCATGAACCTTAGCACAGGCCTGCTCTGCAATGAGGAATAGAGGGGGACTACTGTCTGTGCAAACTAGTTTTTAATACAGTTACAACCCTCAGTTCTTTTAAATCGAGTCTGAAGACTTTTCTGTTTCCATTTTAACCTGTACTTTTTATTTTATTTAAATGTTTTACCTCTTTTCATTCGCTTTTAAATGTCTTCTAATGTGTTTTATGTATTTTAATCTTGCCCCTGTAAAGCACTTTGAGTGGCCTTGTGTTTGAATTATGCTATATAAATAAACTTGCCTTGCCTTGCCTTGCCTTACAGAAAACTGCAAGGCCACGGGATAATGAAACCTCTCTACATGAAAGAATATTTGATGGATTCAAGCCACTATTGTTAGCGTTCGCCGTTCAGTGTAGACTTCAAACATCATTTCAGAGTCTCGTAAAAACAAAACAAATGAGACGGTTGGAGTAATCACAGTGTTTTGTCCAATAACTTCCAAACTGCCAAGAAAAGTGTGCCTAGTGGGACGATAAAAACTGGTCCCAATTCAGCACACATCAAAAATACAGACATACGTAATCAATGACAAAAAAAGGTTAAACTTAGCCAATTTATAATCAAAATAGTTGCCCTTGATTAATTCAATTTCAGCTCTTTAGTGCATATTCATTTTCTAGAATTTAATTCTCATTTCAATGAATCTTGACACACAAGGCACAGACAAAAGGGTATATTTTCAGGGAATACTGCTCAATTTATTTTTTCCCGGTGTGTAGCGATTATGAATCGTGTTGTGTGGGCTTCTGTTGACATGAGTAAAATCCAATTTCATGCATGTTTTTTTGTAATCATTTTTTTAGTATGCCTACAGGTTTTCTACTTTGCTTATTTTACGGTGTTTCAAGCTCCTTGATTTTTTCTTATCCTATCCTCAATGGTGCATTTCCTCCTCCACCTATACACTTTATTCCTGTCTTTTTTTTTATCACTCCATTTTATCACTGTGCAAATGTATACTGTACACTCTGCTAAAGGCCCTTTGGGGATTGTTAAGCTCTAGCCATTGAGCTTCAGTGTACACGGCCCCCCCACCCCCCCAGCGCAGTCATGAGTGCAAAAATGTCGCTTGTTGCTCGTCACGGCAATTGACAGAGACATTGTAAACAAAAATCACCAGTCAGCCTCCCATACACCTCCTTGACTCCTGTTGACCCTCTCTCTCTCATGTAAACAGAGTGCCGGCAGAGCACTTGTTTAACCAATACAATAAGCTGTCCGTCTGCCGTCTGTGATGCAACGCTGCCCTTCGTCCAATTTCCCGTCCGTATGCTAGATTTCCATCAACTTGCAACTCACCACCGTGAGTGACTGCTGCGATTACGAGTGTGTGAGCGTTTTCATTATTGCCACAACTTCAAATATTGGCGAGCTATTCAGAGCTATATGAGAGATACAAGTGATTTTTATTTGGTCTGACTGCAATACATGTATTCAGAACCCTTTACTGGAGGACCCTCATGCTGATGCTTTCATCAGACAACTCCAGAGAGGTTTTGAGGCAGAAAACATGATAAATAATCATTCATTACCGACGTAGTTTGAAACGATTGCGAAACAGGGGGAGTGGGGAACGTAGTAGTGATATTGATCTGCTGAGGCTATACGAATAATGTTCAAAGGCATCGGACTTTTCAGGGAGGAGGCTGGTTGGGGTATCAACATTTTCAAGAAAGAAATGAGCCAGAAATGAGGGAAATCTATGGAATGGAAGATGAGGGATAGATAGAAAGCCAAAGAGAAGAAAAAAAAAATTACAATTTTACATGCTTTTTTTCCATCTTCTTCTTCGTCTCCATGCCATTTCTTTTACTCTGCGGCCAGCTCAGTGATAGAGCTTTTCACCACTGATGAGTGGCTGCAGTCCCTGTCTCTGGCACTGACATGAAGCTATGGGCAGCAACCCCGGGGCCCCACACCGCCAACAGAGCACTGTATGGACAAGGATGAATTAGGAGCATCCATCGCTTTAGCTCCGGTGCTAGTAACAACAACACCCACCATAAGTGGCCCCTATATGGGCTTTTAATACATGTTTGAACAAACAGGCCACTTGCATCTGCTTCCGTTTGATGCATTTCAAGGGCATAAAATGTGTCTGTTGAGGCTGAGTTGAGAGTTCCACCTGCTGAAATGCATATTGCCTGGATGATGATAGTGTTGGACGTCGATCGAGGGATTTTTCGACGATGGGGAAAGGCATGCATTTCTTTCATCTTTATTTGTCGATGTTTTTCCCGTGCTTTTTATGCGGCTAATGGCGGAGCAGGGCGGCTTGCAGAATGCCTATTAGTGCCTTGCTGAGTTGAGAGACAGACCAGTGGAAAAATAAAATAAAAAATTATCCCACACTTCTCATCACTGAAGACAAGAAAAACTCCAAACTCTATTAACACATTTGGATGTAGAATAATTCTCTTTATTCCGCAATCCCTCTTAAGCGCACACAGAACCTACTGTACACACAAGCATGATTAAGACAACAGGCAAAGATAAGAAGGACAAGCCTTTTGCTTTGGAGCCCACATACACACACACACACACACACACACACACACACACACACACACACACACACACACACACACACACACACACAGAAATGTCTGCAAGTACACGTGAGAGTACATCACTGCCGGGTGTGTGTGAGTGTGTCCTTGCATTATCTCCTGCCTTTTGGTGCTGCCGTTTTACTGCTGCTTAAAAAAGAAAGAACGGAGGGAGGGAGGGAGGTAAGGTGAAGAGAGAGATAGGGTAGGAGAAGTAACGGATGAGGGGAGGAGGAGAAGGAGCCCTATATATCTCTAGAGTCCCTCTGTCCAGAGCCCAGGGGCAGTGACACAGCAGTAGCAGCAACAGCAGCTGCTATAGAAACACATTTACAGCCATACGAAGCAGCGTTTATCCCCCGAGCAACAACTACCAGCCAGCCTCCGTGGTCAAATCAGACCCCCAGTCCTCCTGGCTTCAGCCCAAATGGTGAAGAGCGGAGGGGGGAGGGAGGGGGTGACTTTTCCCCTTGTCAGGCTTGATCTGTATCAACGCTGATATACACAACGGTAACCGCGCTCGCTGGGCTGAAACAATGTACAACACACCAAGGAAATAATGTCTTACAGATGGGTCAGGAGGCCCCATACAGCAGGGTTAATTTTATGTCATGGTGGCAGCCCCTCCCTGCAACCTCCACAAAGCCAGTGAATGTGTGGAGGGCCGAGGCAAAGGCCAGCGAATGACAAACGAGAGGGGAAGATAGAGAGCGACACAAGAGAGTATGAGACATGGACCGTTGGCTCACTGTTCAGTGTGTGTGTGTGTGTTTGTGTGTGTGTGTATGTGTGTCCGTGTGTGCGCATGCATGTGTGTGCACACGTGTGTGTGCGCGTGCGCCTGTTTGCATGCTAATTAAATCAAGAGAGCCTCTGTTTAGGAGCACGGCGAACAGAGGGCTAGACTATAGTGTGGGTGCTGACTCCGTGGGCCTGACTTAATTACATGCAAACACACATAATGAAACTGTAATTATACACACACGCACACCTGCACAGCACCGCCAGCTCTGACAAAAGGTTTTCCAAACACTATTCTTTTTCTACAGGAACAGTTTCAACTCATGCTAAGCACAAGAGTAAGCATTGCCTAGAGGACAGCCCAATGACGTTCCCTCATTATCTACTGTATATGCATTCAGAACCGGACACTGCTTTAGCTTATGTAACCTTCAGACTGTTTTTTTTTGTTGCCCATAACTAAATAGATAAAAAGTACAGTGGCAGGATAGTGTCAGCACAAAACTGTGGCAGCTATTATGATAAAATGTTTATGTCCGCCAGCTGGTTGAAATTTGTCACATATGAGAACATAGACGGTAATTTAGCTCGCTAGACCATGCCACAATCAACTCGCGTACAGCTATGCAGAGAGACATATGGTGACACATCATTGCATGCATGCACGCACACACACACACACACACACACACACACACACACACACACACACACACACACACACACACACACACACACACACACACACACACACACACACAGCTGCATAGATTCCCCTTTGATGACTTCCATACGCTCACAAAATACACAAGTAGGCAAAACATATTCTGGCCCGTTGATAAACACTTTGCATTGAGCTGTGTCTGGCTGATTTTCAGATGTGTTTAGAGGCGTAGAGATGGTGCCACCAGGTTGGCCATGCTTTCTGATCTGAACCAGGCTGTGGAAAATCTTATAACTCACCATGAAACATTCTTAATGAATGTGGTTGTCTCCCATCTTTTTTTGATGTTAAACAAATACAATTCAAAGATGCACCAAAGAGATTACAAAATAAATACACAACATCTTTAAAAGCTCCTTTCTCCCAGTTTCTTCGAGCCACTGGGAACCATATATTTCAAAATATATATTTCTTCAAAAGGTTTTTTTTTAAAGATAGCACTGGAGGATGTGTAACGTGTTGCTCGTGAAATCTCTCATAAATATTCATTTGAGATTTGTTTTTAATCTGGAGACTGCAGAAGCCATACACGGGGATAGGTCATCAATAGATTGTGCACAGCGTGAATGTTTGATGCCTAGGCTCTACACTTGTTGCTTCCCATCAAGCTCGGCACAGCAGGGAGTAGGGGAGAATAATAATACCTGCCCGCCCCCCCCTCCTCCTCAGACGTAAGGTTGTCATAAACTCTGCAGGTATCGTCATGGTGAAAAAGAAGGCTTTAGAAAAACCATATACCGACAGCAACCGTAGCAGCAATTGTTGACAGCATAGTTTGCTGGTGAGCGGCATGGCAGAGCACTCCTGAGTGTGTTGAGAATATTCCCCTAATTCCTCATCTTAATACACCATTACAAAAACCCCCTGTGGATAATTTATTAAACTGTTTCTCGGAGATTACCATAAAACTTTTCACTCCAAAATGCTCGGTTACTTTCCCTCGCCTTTTGTGCTTTTAGATTAAAAGTTGTTTGCCGCCCGAAGTGATTCATCAGTTTTCAAAATGGGGAAACTGTAAAATGCCTAGTTGACGCCTCACTGTCAGCGGTACGGTGTTTTACTGCCCACTCCCAAATGCACAAACACCTACTGATAAACACAAGCACGCACCCACACACAAATATACACACACACACACACACACACACACACAACAGTGAGCCAACGGTCCATGCTCTTTTGTGCCACTCTCTATCTTCTCCTCTCGTTTTTTTGTTTATCCAAGAACAAAACAGTACAAGCAAAACATATTCACTGATTCCCACACACATGCACACATACTGTTTTCTCGCAAACAAGAAGAAAATGCACTTATACACAAATGGATTCACACACACACACACACACACACACACACACACACACACACACACACACACACACACACACACACACACACACTCACACTTACCATCTGGACAGCTGCTCATATTTGCAGTAATGATACAGGAGGGTGGAAATGAGAAGAGACACATGCAAACAAGAGCAAAACACGGCGGTACTGTGCATTGTCCAATAGTATTACATACCAGTTACAGGAGCACAGCTGTGACACACTCTCTATGCATGGAGGAAGCCTTGAACCTGCACATATGATTGCACAGCCAAACACACATGCTGCTTAATGCCAATGCTTGTTGGCTGTTGTTGTGTGGGTTGTAATCTGTTTCCTGTAACATCTTATGTTCAATGTGAAAATGTAAATGTAGCATAGAGACAGACACACACTTCCTGTCCCTGCCTCCCCGTCAACACAAAGCCATTGAGAGCCAGGCATTGAAAATGGGATAACAGTCCTACTTATAATCATTATAAAGGAAACCGTGTCTGTAGGATAATGTGGCATAATAATGTTTATGGACACTTAAATCCTCTGGAGCCCTCCAGCTACAGTACACTACCTTGCCCTGTTCATTTCTGTATGTCATTTGCCCTAAGCTGAAGCTGCCACCATTCCACCTTTTATAGCACATATATACCTAGCTGCAAACAGAGCAACAATAATGTGCATGAATTAGACATGAGGTTGATGTAGAGCTGTAACAGACCTGTTTGCTGTTTGCCTTGCCACTGCATCGCCCGCTTAACACTAACGCCCAACCATTTGTGGAAAATATCTAATAGCGATTTGCCTGACAGATATTGCGATTGCGCTTTGATTTGCAATATCGTTTTCTGAAGTCAACCTTCAGCTCAATTAATTGCCACTATGGCAAACTACACTGGGCTGGAACATTACTACCTTTACCTTTTGGCCGTACCCTCATATATACATATTCTGTACATATATACTTGCCATGTTGTATGATATCCCTCATATAGCTGCCTTTGCTGCTGTTTCATGTGCTGATATGGGGTTGCGGTGTTGCCTAGTGACATAGTGACTGTTCCACCAAAGGCTTTACACAATACTTTCTTTTTGTTGCACATCTGTCGTCTCAAAGCCCAGATTCTCCCTAAACTGTCCACTGTTGCTTCAGGCTATGTTTCCGCACCATAAAGATTCAATGGTTTCCTCTTGTCTCACCTTTTTTTTGGGTGGACATACAACCAGTCGCCTTTGGTCGCTTGGTGAAAATGACCATCACACAAAGAGCACGCCATGGATTTGTTAATGCATTGAAACAGTGGGTCAGACACACTGCTTAACGTAGATCCCTTTGCAATTTGCCAATCGCTTTGTTTCAAACCGGTTTGCCAACAGACAGACTGACAGAGAGATTGCCTGCAATTAACCTCCCCTCACCTTTAATTAATCCTATCAACAACCTTTCGCTCAAACTAACCATGTGTTTTAGTTGCATAACCCTAATGAATACCATAGATTATTTGCCAGGGGCATGATCTTTGCCTATCCATGACCATATCGTGATTGACAGGCTCACATATCCTAGAAATAGGGGATAGATAGATTGATAAATAGATCAACAAGTTCCAAGGATGTGTCCGTGCACACATGTACATTCATAGATAGATAGATGGATGGATGGATGGATAGATAGATAGATAAATGCATGCATACATACATACATACATACATACATACATACATACATACATACATACATACATACATACATACATACGAACACTAAATGCGTGTATGTTTTTGATTCAGTGGTCAGAGCAGTGAGCTGTAGACATCGTAGTAAGCATCTGGAAAAAGACAAGACTCCTCTGTTCACCATGGAGCAGGCCGATCCACTTGAGCTGATTGATTTCCCATCAGTCCTGTATCCCTGATAACTGCATGCCTGGAGGGCTGCAACGGCTCCAATATTTCACCGCTATATACCTCCTGCTGCACAGCCACACTCTGCTTAAAGCATGGTGTTCAAAGTGTGTATGTACGTGTGTGTGCGTGTGTGTGTCTGTGTCTGTGGGTATACGAGTGGCTGTAAATATGTAGGCGCATGTGGGGCTGACTCTTGTGTGCTCTCGTTTTTATGTGGCGCGTGGCTTCCAGCTAGCTATGTGGTGACATTTGTGGTAATGACACGTCAAACACTTTTGCGTTGATACAAGGCAAAGAAGAAGCTTTGCATTCTGCTGCCGCTACAGAGGCTCTTTTTAGTTTTTCTTGTCAACAACCCTCCAGTCAAGCAAATTAGCTGAGCCCGCGGCAAGAAACATACCCTCAGTCAAAACAGTGATAAGGGGAAATCTCTAACCACCACGCAGATGGTGCAGAATTTTACGATGCCACAACACCTACTGTATACCCATCTCTATCAACATCGGCAGTGATTTGCACATTTGTTTTTGTCCTCTAGCAACACTCTCCAGCCTGAAATCTTTGATTTACAAACGTCCAGTGTTGCCATTGTAACTCTTCTTTATGAGATGCTGAGCAGATTGCCAAATTGCCCTCCAACAGAGAAGCTGCCATTCACGGTACCAGTGTTGTTGTTTTTTTTTTTCAAAGGCTGGATCTAATCATACATCGGTTCTTACTGTGTTAAATTGTGTTAGCGACAGAAAGATAAAGTTCCTATCTTCCACTTAGGGCAATTTGCTTCTCTGTTGGAATACCAGTACTTACTGTGCTCTGGCTGTGACCCGTACCTAGTTACCTTTCCAAGGTCATTTGTATTCTTGCCAAAACATAATAACACACTTTGAGGATGTTGCAGACAGACCTAACATTTCAAATAGTTGGATAATTGTATGCCCTTATTCTACAATGTGAAGTAATACATGTTGAATTGCAGAAATGTTCCCCCCGCTGCCTTGTGACATACAACAACACTATTTCATCTGAGAGTTCTTAAAGCCAGCCTGGATGAAAGCTTAATTAACACTTTAAAGGCCAATGAATTTACTGGCTCCTAAGGGTAAGCCAACACGCTGTCAATTGAATAGGTTAGATGTGTGTGAACACTAACAGTTCATTTATTGCCTGATTTGAGAAAAACCTTTGGTTCGTATTTCAAGGAGAAGCCAAGGATTTTAAATGTTATAAAAAAAATGCAATTCTCTTCATCTAGGAAGAGTGAAACTTTTCTTTGGCCAATTATGAATAGTTTTATTCACTGAATATGCAAAATTTAAAATGTTAGCTTTACTTTTGTGCTTCTTGGTTCATATAATGTGTGTGTGTGTGTGTGTGTGTGTGTGTGTGTGTGTGTGTGTGTGTGGGCGTGTGTGTGGGCGTGCGTGCATATTTGTATTTGCATGTGTAGTGATTAGAGGGAAAGGCAAACAGGCGGGTGTGCCAGTTATTTTTTTCCAACTGCTGAGCTTACATTAGCATAGATCATGCAGCGATCCATAATACATGGTTCGTTAACAAGGTTGGTGTTTCTGATCCATAATTAAGGAGTATATTTTCAAAGAGTTTCCAGAGATACACATGTGATGGCTGCAGGCTAAATGCTTTTTCCACACCCTCTGCCACCACTCCCGGGCCAAGTTATTGTACAGTATGGTCGCTATTGATCCACCCCTGCCATTTGACTATTGATTGGAGTGGATGCCATTATATCAGGGAGATTATAGCCCCTCCGAAGCACAGGGATTTCTGAAGTGAAAAAAAAACAGTGGCTAGGAGCTGAAATGAGACGAGCTGAGTGCTTGCTTACTGCATCAGATGCAACAGCAGCTGTGTTTTCAGCTAATGACATAGGGCCCAGAAGCACAACGCAGCACAGAACCACACGGCTATAGCGTATAGCATTGGGCACAACCTTGCCCAAAGTGGAGCCTAGCAAAGCAATGACAAAGCACTCTCATTTCTCTGGTTACTACAGTGTCGGTGCCAAAGGGAGCTAGAGAAACACGGATGGGAGAGAAACATCACATTGACTATTACGGAAACACAGATTTATTTATTTTATTTTTCTTATCAGTGTGGCTCTTTGTGGCCCTGATATCCTCCATGGCAGCCATTTCCTGCCAGATTGTCTTCGGTTGATCATTCTAATTGACCACAATTCACTATATGCGGCGTGGTGAGGCGAGGGGAGGGGAGGGGGGAGGGTTTTTCGTAGGCCTGGGATGATTGGTAAAGTGGGATGTGGAGTGCATTAGGGTGAGTGGGCGTTCACCGCCTATGCCTGCTCTCTGGCTTTCACACAGCGGCCCGCCATGTAGTAAGTAGCAGTATTGAAACTAATTGTGTTTGTAGCAGGGCCCTGACTTTTTTAAGAGATGCAATAAATGGAATTCCAGGCATGCAGTAGTACCGTGATCCACTGTGCAGAGAGAAGCACGTCAAGTGAACACTACATGAAAAGCAACTCGGCCTGCAATCTGTGTAATGCACAAATCTGAAGCAGAGCCCCATCCATCTGCTGTGTCCTGGATGCCAATGAGGGTCCATACCCGCTGACCCCTTTGTCTGGTTGTTATGCCATGTTTTTCAATGGGGCGCGGTTTGATACAGTACATCAGTTAAAGTTGCAATCCATCATATTGAGTTACGTTGATTCTAGCGGCAACTTTGGCTGTACAGTCATAGTCGGTACGCCCCTTGGACCTCATCTCCCAGAGTTCCTTTCGTGATCAGTAAGCAGAATTACCTTTTCACCAATTTGGGGACAAAAGACCATGTCTTATCAAAATGTAATTTAAAACAACTTCCAGATGCACTTGAACGCTAACAGTTCGGAACTCGTTGCTACAGGGTTGGAAGATCCTGCGTTCTAATAAAATGGAACGCACCCCGGCTGATTGAAGCGAAAGGCGTCACTAACTCTACACCACTTATCATTTTAACGCGGGAAAGTCGCCACAGAAACCCAGATCATATTTTACGGCAAAGCTGCACAGACATGAATAGTGTTCACAAGTGTTTAGTCACCATTGTTTCAACTATGTTTTTACTACGATGGATAGTAACTTAACAGAACATTAACTTCATGAAAATCTAACATGGTACAACTTTTAAGGGTTAGCCTTGTGGGTGGCGAATAATAATGATAACACATTTTTATTTGTAAAGCACTTTTCATTGTTTAAAAGCAATCCCCAAAGTGCTACCATTTCTTTGACTGTTAAACTATCCTTGCTATTATAGCTATGAGAAATGCCTCCAGATAAATGCATTCAATTCCTTGTTCTAACACAGCCTCCAGCCCCCTCTGAGTTCCATTTCTTACTTGACAAAGGCCGTTTAGAGGGAGGTAACAAGCGATTGTGTAGCCTGCCCTCTGTAGGGCCACTATTCAAATTCACAGTCTGTTTATTGGATAATAAATTGAGAATGAAAGATTCATTTGCATTTTTGTCATCGCCCCATGATGTAGAGCTGCAATTTCTATACAGTAGCGTCCAGAGCTTAATAACCCAGAGGCGAAAACCCGCATATACAGAATGGGTTTTCTTTCTTTTAAGGACACTGGAGTGGAGCCCTGTGGCAAACCGCCCCGCAATGATTCACACTTCTTGCTTCCGCCCTCTAAATTCTTGTCACTCTCTCAGTCTCAGCCGACATATCAGACACACTTAGCACGAGCCGCGAGTTATCACACATTCAGTGTAATCAGAAATCCTAATGAACATCATTAAAATTAAGGCTCATGAAAAAATTTAGGCGTATACAGTGGTTTTACACAGTCAGGGTGTGTGTGTGTGTGTGTGTGTGTGTGTGTGTGTGTGTGTGTGTGTGTGTGTGTGTGTGTGCGCGATAGAGACAGTGTGTTAAGGGCTATCAGAGCCTATTAGAACGCTGCAGGCAGAAAAAGCACCGGGGGTCACCTCTTTCATTCAAAGCAGGCCTGACATGGGCTTTTTCCTTCCTATACATTCTGTGAATTAATTTCTCTCGTATACAACAGAGAGCATAGGGGAGAACGGGGTAATTTGTCACATGGGTTGGATGTCACATTCGTTATATCTCGCCACCAGAGCGCGCTAGCTCTGAAATGTTGATATAAAAAAGGTCCAGAATTGGGATCAGAGGTCACATACATAGACTTCCTTGGAGGAAGACAGCTGCATTTCAGGTGAGAGGATGTTTTGTGTTTTTCATGTCAAATTCAAAATATTTTGCTTCTCAGTATTTTTCTTCTAGGCGTTTACACAATGGGTTTATAACAACACACTTGTTACCCTCAGAAAGTGTGAAGGGTAAACTATAGTTTAGATTGTGGTTAGCAAGCTAATTAGTTGTCAGATGGTTGTTGGCCTTGATGCTAGCAAGAAATTCAAGTTGGGGTTGGTCGTCAAATTTTTTGGGGGGTTGGTTGTCACATGTTATCTCAAGGCTGCAGCCAGAAAAGGAACCCAATAACGAAAGAAATTGTCAAGCTGTATCCTCACTGACACCCCAGAGAAGGAAAGAATAGAGCAGGAAAAGGCAGCTAGCAAGCAAAAGAAAAAAGGGCAACAAAATCAAAACAACCCAGTGCATCCCAAACTAGACCAGCTGCCAAGGCTACAGAACGTTATGTAGGCCTATTTGTCAACTTGACAATGCAATTAAACATTCAAATTTGGTTCTGCCTCCTTGCCTTCTTTTTAAGATGTTTCCCATTAAGATAACATTGTGACAAACAACCCCATAGTGTGTGACAACCGACCCCTTGATGGGGTTGGTTGTCACAATGTGTCAGAGTGTCTTTGATGGTAAATTACTTCTTCATTACAATAAGTTGGAAAAAAAGAGAGACACACATTTCTAGCCAACACCTTAAGCTTCAATTTAATGTAGGAATGGCTATTGACAGATGTTTTGGTGATGAGCAATTCTCACTAGAGTAAAAAGTGTGCCTACTTACCCCGTTCTCCCCTACAGCAAATAGTTCAAGTGATGCATTGAGAGAGCGGGAAAACAGAAGCCCGGTGGCCACATCCATTTCAAGCACCCTTCTGGTATAAAGGTCATGTTTAATCCCAGCGACAGCCAATATGCAGCTGGGATTACATGGGTGTAAAATTAATTGGTCCTTGAGTGCGACAGTGTTTACCAAACACTCGAGCCCTCGGGGTTACAATTACGGCTCCAACCCATGATCACGTTCAGTATCGATTAACATGCAGATTTTATTTTCTTGATTACCGCTTGAGCTTTTAGTCTATGAAATATCTAGAAAAGTAAAAAAAAAATGGCATGGCCATTACAATTATCAACTCATCATACACCTCCAAGTAATTGGCCCATGCCACAAAGAGAAGCAGGAAAGATTCACAATTAATAAGAGAAATGGCTTATACAATGAATCATCTCACCATATAGTTGCCTGTATGACTAACTATAATGATGATTAATTGACTAATCATTTGAGCTCATGTCATGACTGATGAAAGGCAAGATTGTATTATTAGGCCGGTTAAATATCTTGTCCAATACCTATAGATATAGATTGTGGACCCCAGACTCTAATAGGCCTTCATTATAAGCTGTATAGTGGACAAACCTATAAGATCAATTATCAGTCTCACTTGGTTAAACACATGGCCACACAAACCCATAAAGAGGGTTAATGCAGTTAATGTTTGCTGTTGAAGTGCCATTGAGCAAGTACAAAAAAATTGAGCCCACAGGCTGCCCACTCATATTACATTTATGATGGATGAAATAGCAAAAATGTTATATGATGTTAATTGATGGGTTAAAGGGGAGGAACGCCTGTCCTCTGCTTATTATCAGATGGTCTGAAATGTCAGTGTGGTGAGAGAGCACGATGGGATGGGGGTCGCGAGGTTAAGCCTAGGCTATATATTTTCTTGGTGACGGCTAGCTGTGTGTGTGTTTGTGTGTGAGTGTGTGTGTTGGGGTGGAAGTGGAAGTGGAAGTGGAAGGGGCCTTCCTCAGAATATGGATCTGCTGATTCTCGGCACAGACCGGAGGCACGAGCAACTGCTGCCTGGGCACGCGCTGACTCTTCAAAATATACCGCTGCATTAAATAGGATAAAACTGACAAGCAAGAGCAAACGGAAGGTCGCGTTTCACCGAAGCACAGCACTAATGATAATGTCGATCCAAATATGAATAATGCTCAGTGATTACTTTACCCCCCTGTGAACCACGACTTCACTATTATTCATATGAAAAGCGCCAACATACATTGGTTGTATACATATCGAGTGTGGCGCT
Source organism: Ammodytes marinus (assembly GCF_949987685.1). NCBI lineage: Eukaryota > Metazoa > Chordata > Actinopteri > Uranoscopiformes > Ammodytidae > Ammodytes > Ammodytes marinus. The sequence goes on along the minus strand of NC_137223.1, from coordinate 10,124,919 downwards.
GGGAAGAGTCACAAACTAGACCGGGAAAAAAAGTGTCAGCATTGATAAAAAAAATGTTTTCCATTAAACTCGCAGGCTAAGGAATTCCCCTGAACTGCTTTAAAAACTGCAATGATTTCACCCCAACATGGACTAATCTAATCCAATTGGTAATACCTGGCTTGTACCGTGTCGAAGTCGTATAGCACGTTCAATACATTGTGGGTAAGGGAGATTTATTTTTTGCCCGTTCTTATTTCGAAAATAAAAAAAACATGAAGCCGGCTCAGGCAAAAAGAAGAAAACTGCTGTTGAACTCTGGCTGGCTTACCCTCTCCAGTAGACGGTTAGTCTATCGCCAGGGTGCTGAAATGCTCAGTCTCTGTCCAGGGTGCTGAATATCATCGCTGGGCTCCACAGAGGCTTTGTATATCCGCTGCGATGAGGCGCCGTAAACGCCTCTCCAACGACTGCTGCCGCCGCTGCTAAGTTACCTTTTTAAGAAAATCCCATTCCGAGCCGCGTGTGTCCAGCATATTAAAAGCACTAACAGCACTAGACACAGAGCGACTAGTATGGCTCTACAATAGTAGGCGTTTCAAAGTGTGAATTCAAACGGAAAGTGTATAGCTCTGCCGGCTGCGTGGAGCCACTTTCGCAAGTGTAACTGCTGGGGCTTCTTCGCTAGTTGCTTCATCCTCTGGAGAGGCTCGACCACGTCTCTCTCTCTCCCTCTCTCTCTCCCTCTCTCTCTCCCTCTCTCTCTCTCTGCTCTGTCGCTCTCTCCTCTCTCCCTGTCTCTGGCTCTCCCTCCCTCACTCTATCAATCACCATTCAATTCAAATATGTTGGAGTGACAAGAAGGAAACCAAAAGCCTCCACTATCCTATAAGCTGAAAAAAAAGACATGAGCAAATGACTGCCAATAGTTGAACAGAAACCATTTGGCATTAGCTTTCATTGGCAGTGATGTGATAAAGAAACATTTAATTAGGCTTCATTTAATGGGGCTGTGCCAAAAAAAAAATATGCCCCTGCTGCATATAAGCTTTAAGACGAGCACAGTAGAGGTACATTTATCACACACACACACACACACACACACACACACACACACACACACACACACACACACACACACACACACACACACACACACACACACACACACACACACTGTGGAAGTGAATTACATTTATGATCAATTTGATCATGTAGAGGGAACAGCCATCTGTTTGGTGCACCTCCTGCCCTGTTTTTTTTGCGCGTGACAGAGCAGCGGTTTTACACAGAACATTCTGTGGTAAATGTCAGTCTTAACATCACTTGTGGAGGGATTGGTCATGAGAGAAAAGAACTAATGTTATAATTACAGTTTGTTAATTGCTAGGATGCATCAGTCATAACTGAAGTCACAAAGTCAAAACTGTTCACACAGTTAGCAAAACAGTAGCCTGTGTGGACCCAACTGTTAACTATTGTTTTTTGTTGCTTTCACACGTAGATGCATTCAATGACCACCACAATTCATACTTCACCAACTACAGCTGCACTAAATATTTGCAGCACGTGTCAAACGCTAACACACCGTTCTCAAAACGCTCAAATAACACATTCAAGACCTAATGATCCTCAGTGTATTTCTGCAGTGCCCATATTGAAATGCATGGAAAATCTTAGCACAATAATTCCAATCAAATGAAATAGTATTGTGAGGATTTTTTTGTGGGGACATGAAGAAGACGGGGTTGATGGGGAGGGATGAGTGGCAGGGAGAGGGAGGATGCTTAGAGGACAAAGGAGCAGGAAGACCAGGAGCGTTGGTCTCTGATTAGATAAGGGCCACAATTATTGACCGCGTAGTAAACCATGGTCTGTCTTTGAGAGGGGTCGCTTTAAGGGTGCAACCGGAGTCTGCAGCGATCAGCAGTCGCATCAATAGTATGAATTTTCTCTGGGCAAAAACAGCTGATGAGACGTGCATTCTTCACCGATAATTGAAGTAAATTGTACAGGACAATACAGTGCATTTACTTTTTCTACAGGAAATTTTTAAATATGTTGAGTGCGTTATGTTTTACAGTAGGATCCAAAAGGATGCCTCCCACAAAAGGGTGATGGAAAATATCTTTAGATGCACAGGAACTTGCTATTGTTGACAATGGTCATTTGGCAACAAAGCAATAAAAGACAACATCACTTAAAGGAATGTAAATAAAGTCAGCACGACCACAATTGCTAGAGTCCCAGAGACACATAGAATAAGGATGAAGCAGTTGTACACTGTGCCCTTTGAGCTAAACAGTGAACATGTTAAAGAACTCCTGGATCAATATGTCCATTTAAGATGCCTGTTCAATTACCAACCAGGGTACATGCAGAAGGTAAAGTACTGTAAAACTGTGTATTTACTATATTTTAAAGAGTAGTGGAGATGGAAGAAATACATTCATCTTTATGGATGAAGCTGGATTCAACCTGGCAAATGTAAACCTATTGTTGTGTGTTCTGTTTTCTGTAATAATAATGAATATATTTTGTTAGATATTTTTATTGCTTTTTTCCACTTTATTGGATATTTTTCGAAGCCTGAGAATAAATACGGGAAAGGAGATGGGGGGGTCAAAATACGAAAAAAAAAGGTCACTGGCTGAAATCGAACCGGCAATGTTGCAATAATGCGGCATTGCGCTGTAACCATTAGGCTACTAATGCACTCTGGACAAAGGAAAATGTTGACCTGGTAGTGGCGGTCAATAAATATGCGAAAAATTATCAAAGTCATTATGATAATTCATTTGCCAACCATGGATTTCTATAATACCAAACTCCATTGCAATCGATCCGGAAGTTAGAGCGGCTTTTACACTGCTTCGTAACCATTTCAATTATGTTGAGATATTTGACTGACTGATCGACTTTGCCATTCATAGAGCCATGCTGCTAGTCTGGCTAAAAGTATCAAGTATTATGAATTACCCTCAACCCAACGTAAATAGCAGAAACGTAGCACAAGGCAGTACAAATATTACTTATGTTACATGCTATCATAAGACATTAAAAATACATTACGGGTAAGATAAGGTCTTGAGATCACAGTTGAGTTCATTGGTATATTGTTAAGGGCTATCTTCTATATAGGAGTAAAGAACTGAAAAAGAATAAGTACTTGCTACGTCCCTGTGGGGTTAGAACAGGAATAATTGTGTTATTTTGTCAGGGATTTGGCTGTCCCCTTCTGCCATAGAGGAGAGGAGAAAAGTCTGCTCTCTCATTCGCTTTCAAAACCACATCTATATGGAGTGACTGCACACAGCCACTTCAAATGAAGTAGGCGCCCAGAAACCCTTCCTTGACAAGATCGTCATTTTTGAAAAAGTTATTCAGAACGCACACACACACACACACACACACACACACACACACACACACACACACACACACACACACACACACACACACACACACACACACACACAAAGTAATTTTGAGTGATTAGGGTTTTCATGAGCCAATCAGTGCCGATTAGCTGCGTGGATAGAGGGAGATGTGAATGAGATGTGACTGTCTGAGTGAGCTTTGATGGTGGTGGTGGAGGGGGGATCACAAGGTTATTCCTGGGTCTGAGTCAAAGTGAATGTGTGATGAGGTGTTAAATATTAAGGATTTCCCCCTCCTCTTCTGTTAGATCTCAGCTTCTTTGTTACGTAACCATTTTCTCATATTTTTGCTTGGGGGTGTGGGGAAGAGAAATTGTTGTTCTGGGGGGGGAGGGAAGTTGACTGGGTGTGATGCAGGTTTTTCATCATATATGGGGTGAGGCTCTACAGTTGACTGCAGCTATATACCTGTGCGACTCCAGCAGAATTTCAAGTGCCTGAAGAGAAGGGGGAAAAAAACCCATTTGATTCCAATAGTGTCTGTTCTTTATACTAGTAGGCGTTCAAGGAAAGAAAGCACGCAGCACCAGTTTCATCTCGGTGCAAAGTTAACTTTAAATCGATCTTTTATATTCAAACAACGCCCGTATGTGGAAACAATTCGCAATGTGAAATGGTGGAAGATCCTATTAGGAGACTTATCTCAGGGTTCCACATTAGTCCGAATTAAGGCAGCGTGGAATGACGCAACGTTGTTATGACTGCAAAACAGTGCACTTGAATGCATTTTTTCTAGCATTACAAGAAGATCATCTTGAAAATGTTACCAAAAAAAAGTGTTACCAAGTAACAGTTCAAGTACTTGATAAAATGACATCAGCTGTAGATTTAAGACCATATCTGTTTCAAAATCACTGCAACGGGATTAGGATTAGAACATCTGTTGCACCATGTTATTGCCTACAGAAGAAGCCCAAAGCTTAGGGTATGTACAGTATAGTGGGGCAAAGCAGCTTATGTTGATGGATTTCCTCCCACAGCATTGGGATTCCTCCTCAGATTACATCTATGTTGTGTGTCCCAAGATCAGGGCAGAACTCTAGTACAACAACACTGATAGACAGACAAAGTAAGTGACTTTGAGTCAAGTGAGTTATATACCCTGGTGAATATAATGTAGCATTAAGTGTCTAAAGAGCCAGACGGTTTGCTAAGGAATTTGATAGACACCAAAACAAAGCTAAGGAGAGGGATTAATGGACTTGAATGACTTGACTAAACATATCGATGGGCCCACTTTCAGATTCCTCATCCTAAACAGAAAACCACAGATACTGCAAACCTCCTGCAAACTCCCAAGACTAAGTGGCAGACCCAGGGCTTTCTAGGGTTGCCGCCCCCTCTTTGTGGAACTCACTGCACTGCATTTTTAAGTTAAAGCCTTAAATGCCTCAATGATTTACATTAACTCCTCAACAACTCTCAGTTTAAAAGAGGTCTTTCTTTCTTTAAGAATGAACATTGCAGTTGAGTCGTGCGATCCAAATTTTTAAACACTGTTTTTGATTTCAGTTAGGCTATTAATTTCTTTCTTTGGTCCTTTTATTAATTCTAACTGGCATACAACGGTGTTTAACAGCCAACTAAATGAAAACAGAACTGAAATAAATTGGTTGCTTTGTGCTTCTTTGACACAATGGGTTGAGTGTTGATGTTTGTGGCAGCAAATGTGCATTAGCTTAATCAAATCAAAGTTAGTTCACTCATCACAGTGCCTCAAGAAAAGTTTCTCCTAACAATGTCTGCTTTTTGACGGAGCAGTTTTCACATCCTGAACATTTAAAATTTGCTGTGACTCATCGCGGCTCGACTGCAGATGTTTTTTTCTGTCTCTGCAATGGTCCTTCAGAAAGCAGTGAAGGGAGTATTTTATTGCTTGAAGGTTTATGTGCATTATACTGAAAAGATAATGACAACCTCAGTAAAACAAGAATAATAGCATAACCTTCTAGCGCATTCAGTTTATTTTCTTTGCCTCCATTTCGGTCTCTGCACCAGAACTGTACAAGAGCTGTAGGCAATTGTGTTTTTCTTGACTTCTGCAGAAGAAAATGTGCATTTTTAACGCTTGATGTGCACACAGAGACAGCTGCAAGCAAACCTCAAGTGACCAGCAGCATTGGGGCCATGTTTTTACCCTAGCCTGGCCTAAATTTACTCAGGATTAGAACTTTGGTTGAACCCCTTCGGGGGCCAAACAGAAACTGGTGTAAATGGGGTTAGTGTATTTGGTCCCTGTGTTTGTAAAGCCAGAAGCTACTTTCACAGTTCCAGCCATCTACCCATCTGCCCCGGACCCTTTGATTTGCCAAAAGACCCATTGCAGTTTGAGGCTGCCAGATTAGTGGTCTGTGGTGGTGACATTAGGATTTTATCCCACATACGGCTGATTTGAAAATGCTCCGCTTGGCTGTTTGTTGCTTGCGATGCACCTCTCCTCAAATCCGGCACTCTGCCTCATTACTGTCAAATGCATCAAGAAGTGCTTCCTCTGTTTGGTTCACTTTAATGCCTCTGTATATGTGTATGTGTGTGTGTGTGTGTGTGTGTGTGTGCCACTACTGTACATTCCCAAAAAAACATCTTCTCATCTGTGTCATATTTTCTTTTTTTTTATGCAGCTCTTACTGGGAGTCTGTTATTTGTTCCTATCTGCATAATTTCAACTTTCTTATCTATTATTCATGTTTTCTCCACAAGCAACTTGCCTTTTTTCACTTTCAGACATTCCCTCTTCTAAGGCTTTTATTTCCCCACAGTCTACCTACTGTGTTTGCTCTGAGCAGTGCTTTGATGTCATGGTGCCAGCCCGGCCCAGCTGTCTGGACCAGATGAATTGGGATTTACTAATAACAGTTTAAATAGTACTTTAAATTCGAACTTGAACTTGAATACTTTCCATGGGCCAATGCCCTGTCATTGGCAAATCTTTCTGTTTGGCACATTGGAAAATTAGAACAGGATCAGAGTTTATGAAAGTCAAATAAAATATGTATCTATTTATCCGTCTTGAATTCCCACTTAAAGCCTTTTAAAGTGTATTGACAATTTATTTTCTTGTATCATTTAAAAAAAAAAATCATTATTATCATTATTATCATTTCTGTGATAGTGGATACCTAATAGGGTTACAGTAAGATGAAACTTCAGTGATCCCCATAGGGAGATTGGGCAGTGCAGTGTGACAGAATGTAGCAATGCGGTGTAAAGGGAAGGAGCCTACTGCTTCCTGCTTCTCCCGGATACATAATGCACATAAATACACACTCATGCATAATGATGCACTGTGGGCATAAAATGTGGAGAATATAAATGGGTGCTATATTTCAAACATGCTGGGATGTCCATGCATTCCTAACCTCTGTACGATCCTGTTTTATACTATTTTTCAAATCGTTTGTCACAGGAGCAATAGGGAAAGGGAGATGAATTGAAGTAGGCAAACAGAGAGAGAGAGAGAGAGGGTAAATCTTTTCTGGCAGTAGAGAAGTAGAGAAGAACCTTTACTGTGCAGAGCATCTCAAATATATACAAGAAACCCATATTTCAAATTATAAAGCATATTCAATTTACAATACATTGTGTCATTCAAGCCAAAATAATCATTTCCACAGATAGCATAACTTTTACAACCATGTGCCAAATAACGAGCACTGATTCCGCTAGCTCAATGCTAATTTAGGATGGAAAATGCCATTGACGATTACAGAAATTAGTATTTTGATTACTGTAACGTTAAACTATAACTATAAACCATGGGCGTATTTTAAGAGCTATAAACAGCAAAAGAGGGCAGTGCATTTATAGGGGAGAGTGGCCTAAGTTGTGCCGGTGGGCAAGTTGTGCCACCCCTTATTTCTAGAAAACCATAGAAGAAATTGGAAATGTGACCACATATTTAAGAAGAGCCATCCATTAAACTCATCCTGTAAAGAAGGGAGAAAAATGGAATAAGATATAAGCACATTTAAGCTAAAAAAACTTTTTTGCCTTTCAAAGTAAAATTTCCATGATCAAGGTTTTTTGATTAATGTCTGAACAATTATAGACACGTTTGAAAACATTTGACAAATGTTTTAGTGCTTCAGTATGCTACACTTTGTGTCTATATAGTTAGCACGATGTCAGCCCTAAACTGCTGCATCATGCTTATTATCCAAAATTCTGGGGATGGGGTGATTTGTGCCAGAGGGCCTAGGTGAGTTATAAGTAAGTAAGTAAACTGTATTCATAAAAGCACATTTATAACAGTTTGCACTGTCCAAAGTGCTTTACATAGTGCATTCAATAGGTAAAAAATTAAGGTAAAATAACAATAACCAAAATAAAAGACATAAAGCCCAGACATCCACATATGAACAAAGATAGTAGTGCAGAGGTAAGATAGTTAATGGGGAGGAAAAACCAGGGTGTACAGATGGGTTTTGAGCCATGATTTAAAGGCAGAAATGGAGAGGTAACCTTGTTGGTTCTACAAGGACGGAGCAGCTAGTGCAAAGTACATTTCTGAGAGTTGTGCCATTGGCATGGCTGTATACGCTGGTCACCAAAAGAAAGTGATTGTCTACAGTAGCTCAGAAGAGACTGACATCTCAATTCCACTTAACGACACCACTGAGGAGAGTTCAGATGGCCAGAAAGATGATGATGGTGACTTTGTCATTGTGAGCTTTGCAGGCAAAACCACCTAGATCTGCTAGGCCTTGTTTAAGAAAATTGACCTTCAATCTTTGTAGAATATTTACTTTATTTACTTTAAATAAACCTTAAATAAGTGATTGTCTAATCGGTTTGTCTTGCATTACAGTTTATGAGATATATATCAATGGCACAATTTACCCCATGGTATTTTCTCCAATGGCACAACTTACATCACACAAGTTGTGCCACAAGACAACTTTTTTTCCGAAAGCTATATTTCTTCAACAGTTTATTCCAGATCCAAAGTTTTTATTGCCAGGGATGCACAGCACCCTGAAATATATGTATATATTTGAGTTGGAGACTTTACTGTCAAGGCCTCACTTTAAAGTCACTTTGAGTAAAAAGTGGCACAACTTAGGCCACTCTCCGCTACTTCATCGACTCGGGGTGGCACGTTATCTAAAAAAAAAAAATGTATTAACAGTTGTGAAAACAGTAGACTCGGGTCAAATAGGTTCATACACATAAGCACCAGTCCAGAGGGCAGCCCCACTCCCCTCTTATCCTCCCTTACAGGTCCTCATGCCTACTCAACCCACCTTCTCCCATCTCGGCCATGCACATCTCCTCACAGCTTTCTTTCATCTGTGCTGCACTATAAACAGCGCATCTTCTTACCATTTCAAAGCTCATATCTGTAACGTTCCTCTCAACCCCCATCTGGGTTAGGGAGCATGGGGAGGGGACAAGGGGCCGGCAACAACCCTCCCATGTACAGACTGCAGCTGAGTGCACAGGTGGTGGGATTCAGTCAGGGGTGAAGAAAGTGTGTGGGGAGATGATAAAGAGCCAGAGTTTTAAAAAAAGGACAGAGAGAGTCAAAGCGAGAGAACATTTATACTGTGGATTATAAAGGATTATACTCCATACGGCCGAGGCAGAGCAGGTAAACATGGGGGCTGGATTTACAGCAGGTGCACAGCAGTCTGACACATGTACCCTTGGCTTTTGAGTGTGTTGGTGCATTTGTGCTTATATTTCTTCTCTTTTTTTTGGCAGGCATTGGGCATTTGGAAGCCAGCAAGGGGGGGCTTGAAGCATATTGTGATGATCTCTATGTGTGTTTGTGTGAATACTGATACTGTGAGCGCAGAAAGTGCATTAAAAGCTTGCGTGGCAGTCTCTGTGGAGAGACATAGTGGGATCTGTTCCAAGATCCAACTATAGACCTAGACCGGCATATTGGGTTTTTGGCTGAATTAACTCCCTTTTTAAAACCATTTGCATATTGATTATGAATCCGATAAAAGCTGAATTCGTAGAACAACATTGTTTATTACAGCCAAGGGACTAATTTCCAGCTCTCTTGACGCTTATGGCTTAATGAATATGAATCCTTCGTCGCCGTGAGTAAATTTGACGTCTTACTAACTTCTTTAATCCTCGGTCATATTTACGGCCAGTTTTTTTTTCTTTTTTTTTTTTAATGTTTTTCCATTTACTTTCTCATATCCATGTTTTGGCAAGATAAGCATTTATTGCCCGACGCAAATATAGCAAAATTAAATTGAATTGCGGCGGGAATAAATTGAAAAGAATGTGTACTACGAGAGTGAGAGTGAGAAAAGGGGGGGGGGGGTTGTGAGAGGTGTGGGATTAGAGGAGGGGAGGGGGGATTAGTAGGCAGAGTGAAAGAGAAAGAGTATTGCTCTGCCAGGTGAGCTGTGAGGTGAGCCAGAGCTTTCTCATCTCAGAGATTATAACAGACTGGTCAATGCAGGTCAATCAAGGGGGGGGCAGGTACTTAGAAAAACCGCAGCTCGATCACTATAGGGACCCATCTCGTTCCTTTGTGCCTCATTACCCCCCTACCTGGATCAGCATGTTTGGGAAAAAGCAATTGCTGAGGAGAGAAGGCCGCGGCTGATTGAAGGGATGTTGATGGATGCCGATGGGGAGGCTGAGGAACCGGATTGGGAGATGTGAGAGGAGGGCATAGAGGAAAAAGGTGGGAGGGCTTGGGCTTGGTCTAATTTTGTGTGACCGTCGCACAGCACAAAAAAAAAATGGAGGACTCACTGGACTTATTCTGGTCAGAAAATTAGACCTTTTCAGAAAAAAAACGGAACAGAAGAAAAAAAAAGAACAGAATTGTCTCAAAAGCACTTTTTTTCTCTCTTTGTAGTGAAAGTCTCAAAGAATAATCTGTAATCACATATATTTAAAGCCATAGTGCGTAACTTCTGTTGGCCCCATGAGGAATTCTGAGTAATTACACAACAACACTGTCGGCGCGTGAGGTAAGCCTTCGGTGATCATGCATGGATTTTATTCCCTCTGCTGTATGTCAAGGTTTTTTTCTTGGGATTTTCTGAGCTCCTGCGCCATTTTGTAAACGCTGCCATTTAATTAAAAAAGGCTATTCAAAAGGCTCAGGAACTGTAGTTTTTAGCAAACGTAACTTGAACATCACTTAATAGTGTATTTATTTGAGAGTTTATTTTTAGTGAATGTGGATTTGATTCAATACAAACTAAAGCGACTATATTTAAGGCAATGAAAGAAAAGGTTGCCTAGTGCAACATTGAGCTACACTGATGTGTTTTCAATAGTTTTGGAACAATAATGGAGGTCAATGCCGTAGCTGGGTAAACTATACCAGGGTTTGGCTACACAGATTACTGGTTTTGATCTTTTCATTGGATTTGTTGACAGCCACACACATATAAAACATCCCCACACTTATCCTTTAAGCTTCAAAAGGAACTTAATTACTATTGCAAACATAGCTACAAAGTGTAACGCTGCATGCCAATTAGCTGTTCCAGCCCCATTCAGTATGTATTTTTATCTTATCCCTGCCGGTTAGTTTGAGCTTCTGACCGCTGATTGCGCAAGGCTTTGAAAGCCATCAAATGGTAAATTATAGACCTGATTTAATAGATGAAAACTGCAATTACTTGACATTCAATTTAATATGATCCACCTTTGAGTTTAGATATGGTGTGTGTGTGTGTGTGTTTGCCAAAACAAATGAAGGGAATGTCAGTTTTCGTACAGAATCGTAACACGCACCATGACATGAACAAGAGGACAGTCTCTTCAATAGATCCATTTACGACTTTGTCTAGACAGATGTTGGTGCTGCCTTCATCATGTGGCTTCAAATGTAGACAAGGACACCTGAAAGACCTATTAAAGATTATTCATACCAATAAACATTAATGTGATTTTTTTTCTTTCCTTTCATTTGAGTGATGTTTCAATAGAAACAAAAAGCTACATACAGAGAACTGTCCAGAGGATTTGGTCTCTCTCTCTCTCGCTCTTTAATAGGATTATTTTAGTTCATATTCTCTGGAGCGTCACACTAAAGTCCCAGGCCACCTGTTTGATCAGGCTCCAGTGGTGTGAAGGTGCAGCCAGCTAAGACCAGAACCAAGCAGAGCGAGAACAGAAGCATGAAACAATTGTCCCTTTTCTGAACAAAATATGACTTCTGTTAGGTGATGAAATCTTGTGTAAGACTACTCAAATACACAGTGACACACCCCACCATTACTAAAACTAATTAGCTTGCTCCAACAGGCTTTCATCTCACTTGGATTGATGCCGTTTCTTTAGATTGACGTGCTCAAATTGCACTTTGCCCGAGGCTAGTTAGGCTGATTAATAACTTGGGTCTGAATGTAATTAGTCTCTGATGTGATTGCTGAGGGAATCTCGAGCACAGCGCTGAACCCCAAGTTGGTTGGAGGTACACAACGGGTGTCTGTCAAGACTCAAGGAATGTATGCTGAAACAGTGATGTGAATGTAAAATATGTCTTTAATATGCTTGCAATGCCGATGCTAACGTGCTGTTATTCAGCAGGCATCATTTGTATTTGTCCGTTTGGTCATAAAACAAAATGTTGGAACAAATTTTGACCTGAAGATGGCATTAAATGGAAATCACCAAATTATAACTATTAGAATTCCACCTGAAGGGAACTTGAATGTGTGTGATTAGCTGTTGAGACATTTGACTAAAATCCCAAAGTGTCATTGGTGCAGCCATGGGGAAAGTCAAAGTAACACCAAAGTCAATAGGGTTCATCCTCTGGGCATCGTGAATATCTGCACATATCACTGCAATCCATCCCATAGTTAAGATTTTTAAATTAAATCTAATTATGTCATGGTTGATGCTACTGTAAACATTCAGTGGATCACCACATTCGGTATGGGCTTCATCTCCTGTGGACCTTGTGTGTGTAACCAATTTCATAACAATCCATTTCAAGATGAGAAGTTGATGAGATATTTCTGTCAGGACCGAATGGTGGACTGAGCGACTGTCATTGCTATTCCTAGAGCGCTGAAGATAGCATTGCTAACACACATAGACACACAGTTACTCAGCCCTCTCTTCAACAATGGATTGAGGCATTTTTTCCAAATGGTATGAAGGAACCATCAAAAGTTCCCCCAACAGCTTAAGCAGCATGAGCTGAACATTTCTGCTGCAGAGCTCGGCTTTAGGCTGAGGCTTATTATCAGAGAGTAAAATAAAGGAGAGAATGGGGCTAAATTTAATTCTTTGTGCAAATATGCTGCAAAATGCTCAAATTATACTCATGAGAATGGAGGTGTGCTGAAATATTCCTTTTAAAGCCATCGATCCTCGGGTGACAGGCTCTTTTGAAGTAAAGGGATGTGAGAATTTACTATTGATGATTGTTGGCTAACATTTAAACATGTATTACTAAATAATAAATTTAAGCACATCATTTCTGTGAGGAATTACACTTAGAGAGGCATCCACTTATGATGCTTGAGGGTACTATGAATTTGCTGAACCATAAATTTGTAAAGGCAACTCAACAGGGACTAATTGCGTTTTCCAAACAGAATTACAACCCAATAAATGTTCATTTCATTGGATTCCTCCCTTCATTTGTGAATTCTCTAAACACACTCAGCCTCTTAAGGTTGACAGCCACTTTTGATTTGAGACACAAAGTCAATTTGTGTCCGGCAGCCATGAGTTAATGAATTTTATTGACTATGCAGCAGCTCACAATTTGCTTGGCTCAACGTAAATCATACAGCTTGATTGCAGCAAGTAACTATAACGCCTCTCCGGTTATAGTTGCCAGTAAAAATGTAAGTAACAGAAAACATCCGATATATGTAAACCGCTTGGTATAGCTAGCCTGCTTTGAAGCGTGAACTGTGGCTGCTCTACGTATGGTTCTCATTTGTGGTTTAATAATGCATGCATAAGCCACAACAGCTAATGAGAGCAATATGTATAATTTTTCTTTTTATGGAAATTCAATAAGTGGATCAGATAAGGAAAAACAGATTAATATATGTTAAGAATAACAAAGTTCTACTGGATAAACAGTGTTGTTGAAAGTGAATATGCATCGATTCTACCGAGTAGAAGTGGTGCGGTTAAAGCACGATCGGTCCGAGGGGTTAGCTGAGCAGGTGATGGATAGTGTTGCCGTTGGAGCGAGGAATGCAGGTGAGATAATTAGAGGACAATCACAACGGGAGCAAAGATTCAAGGGATAGATAAAGGTGGAGGACAGAGGAGCAAGATAAGACACATAAGTGAGTGAGCCAAATGGAAGATACAGAGCATCGATTCAGAGGTAGAGGAGCAAAGGGTTTCTTGTGTGTTATATTTACTTCATCATTGGTTTGAATTGAGGTTTTGACCTTTATGTCACGTCGTCTACCCTTTCGTACCCATTTCACTCTGGGTAACAGTGCAATACTGTAATCTTCATTTAACTTTTTTTTGCTCCAAAATGACTTATCGACCATTTGTGACATGTTAAAGTGGACCAATCGTGTCAGCCATGGTGTATTTTCCCCTGTTTCTCACATTTACATTTATCCATTTACAACACGCCTTTCTTAAAGCTCCCATATTATACACTTTTCGGTTCTATTATACACCATATTATATGGTCTTAGTGGTCCCTAATACGTTTTTCTTTAATTGTTTGCTGAAAAAAACTTTCAGATAATTTATTGTACTATGCTGATGTTCAGCTAATCTCACAATGGCCTATTTTAAAAAAAAGAGTTGCAGGTCCCCTCGTAAATATACAATCTTTGAGCTCCCCCCGCCCCCTGTCCGGAAGCGAAGCCAGATACGCCTCGCCCTCTGTCTGTCAGGGCCGTGGACCAATAAGAAATAGGGGTGTGGGCTGCACAGTGGAAGCTTCTGGCTTTACGGTTTGTGAGGTCAGAAAAGGGGATAATTCTGACTGGAGTGTTTTTGGGGGGAGGGGTGGGGGTTTCAGAAAAGGGGAGAGTGAGAAAAGGAGAGATTGTTATTTTTTTTTATATTTTGGCAGTCTCTAGGCACACCGTGGACGCATGGATATGTTGGAACACATTTAAAAAGTGCATTTAGCATAATATGGGACCTTTAACACTGTTAGAAAGTGCTTAACAAGGAAAGATAAAGCAGAAAACACTGTATTTCAAGTAAGAAGACAGGAAGACAGTCCTGAGCACAGAAACATTATAATATCATAAGAAAGAAACAGGAATAAATCAGGATTAAAAACCAGAATAAATAAAAGCATAGAAACCTGTTCTCATAAACCATTTGTCATTGTTCCCATGTTCTATTGATGAGGTTGGAGTTTCTATACGAGGAGCTGTTTTGTTTGTCTCTTCATCCAAGGTGGCTGTTATCATTTAATTATTAAAGTATTTTTGTTTCACAAATGCCACAACATTAATTTCAGCTTCTTCGCATGAGAGAATGTGCCAATATGATTAATTGAATATCTTCAGGATTCGGGGTGTCGGTTGGACAAAATAAGCATATTGGTTTAATGGAAATTATGATGGGCATTTGACACATGCTTTTATATACCGACCGATTAATCAAGAAAATAATCAGCAGATCAATCAATAATGCAAATTGCATCATTAGCCGCTGCCCTGTTGAACTTTGGCATTAAAATGTATTTACTTTTTGTTGTTTTATGTAATCCATATAAATTAAATCAGCACCTTGGATACTTAAATGACATCACCTTGCTAACTGACTGCACATTAATGCACCTTGGGCTAAATATTTCATGCTATGTGTGTGTGAGGACATTTTAAAAAAGTTTCACCATTGTATAGCTTGCCCACCAGAGAGCTTTTCCAACTTTCTGTTTCAGCTGCCATATTTCTTATACGCTCTACATATGTGGGTCACCCTGGACTGTAGCATATCCCAGCCTGCACTGGGTTTCAGATTCAACCCAATACATTCACATCTATTAATACATGTAGTTTCATAGTTTCATATTCAACTTATCTGCACACCTTTAGACTGTGACAAGAGGCTGATGCAGGTAAATGTAAAACAGGCAAACCGTGACAGTACAGAAGATGCAATTTCTACAAAATGGCAGTTTAATGTGCAGTAGATCTTCATAAATGGAAATTTAAAAAAGAAATGTTGACCTGGTCTGTCTGGAGCAAGAGACACGGCCACAAACAGCATGGTGGCAGCCAGCTCTAGTGTGTTAGCCTTCTGGCGTTGTATATTGATAGATTTACACAATACTCAATCTCTGACCTTTCAGTCTTGCCAAGGCAGCAAATGACCCACACATTTTCTTTTCTCTCTCCCTCCATTTGTCCCTCTCTCTTCTCATCTTCTCTATCCTCTCCCTTTCAGAACCCTTAAGTGTCCTGAGCACTCCCCCGCTGACCCGCTCTTTAGCACCTCTTTGACTTCATTAAACAAGAGTTTGATCTGATTTAATGGCTGAGCTCCACTGGAGGAAGAACAGAAAAAATAGGGGAGAATACCTATACCAGTTATAAGTCAGTCGGCTTATTTTGCATATTCTACACTTCCTGATAGGAGGCCACACATGCAAGCTGTAAAAGAGCTGGCCAGCACAGGAAAAATCGTGTGGAGGAAAAAAAAAACCTCCACTTCAATCAATGGCTGCCTGTAATCCCCACACTTTTCTGGGAGGTATCAAACAACCAAAATAGCAGCTTATTTTCCTGCCAACTGTGCTTCTGCTCCATGTTTTTTTTTTTTTTTTTTGCCCAGATTTTTTTCCCACCTCGGCTTGTCTCCTTCATATAGACAACGTTTCTCATTATTCATCACTCTTCCTACGTCGCTGCTTATCCTCGCTCTCCTCCTCTCTTTTTGTCTTATACCTTTCCTGTGCCTCTCTCTCTCTCTCTCTCTCTCTCTCTCTCTCTCTCTCTTAAAAGCATGGCTGGGGTTGGAAGCTCTCCTCCCCAGTACCAGTGACCCAATTACTCTAAGTTGTCCCTCCCTAGTATGGGATGTAGCAGTGTACCTCCCTGGAGACTCAGCCCCCATAGCACACACACCATCCATCACTCGTCCTCTGCCACCTCCCCTCGCGCTACATTTGTAACTGTCTCACGAAACACACACGTACACATAAGCAGACTCACGCACACACACACACACACACAGATACGTACGCATTCCGCTACATGCACAGATGCCCTGAAATGCTCTGAAAAATATACATACACATCAATAAATACGCAAATGCATGCATTAGTAGACATGCATGAATTTCATTTACATGAAAATGAGTAGACGCACCACACCCACACACATGCACACACATGCACACACACGCACACAAACACACACACACACACACACACACACACACACACATCTCTGCATAATTACTGCGGGGTGTCTGACACATGTTGACAATTATTTATTTTTGTTCTGACACCACATCACACCTCCAGTCTTTGAATAATCCAGTTTGGGTTCTAAAAAATACAAAGAAAAACTCTGAATATTTGAAGGAGGCGGCAGGAGCCATGAAGGCAGCATGCAACCATTAATTTGCTGAAATCACGCTCTGCTGCTGCTGCTGGAATAAAAAGAAAATCCTTCTTAACATAGGGGTTGGCAGGTAGGGTTGCCTGTTAAAAGTTTTCATTAATGGTCTCTCACAAGAAAGATGGTAAGTGCAATCCAGTACATAAAGGCAGATCACAGCCCTCGAAATCAACTACATTACCAGGAACATTTAAAACAACGGTAAACAATGATTACAATGGCTGCACCTATTTAGTTACAGCAGGAATTAACAGGGAAACCAATTTGTGTGTCCTCCCAAAAGAGGTGGTGAAATACTTGCAGCTCGTTTGTATGAAGCAACATGCAACAGGAAAGCTCTATTGGCATTGCCTCTAATCCTGCAGAGGAGGTTTATATTTATATATAAAGTGAATGGTGGAACCGCTTCCTCCATTTTGGAACTCCCAGTTTCCTCCATTACCTAAAAGTTTCGCACTGTCGAGACGGTACCTCTGGTCAAATTTCTTTCTGCAAATTAATTTGGCATCCACAAGCATATCCAGTGGTTGTGGTGATTCCATTGTAAATGTACACCTGATGAATGCCTTTAGACAAAAGCGGCAGCGTCAAGATTAATAATGGAGGGGCGCCCTTAGCTCAGTTGGTAGGGCGTCCCCCCCATGGGCCTCGGCCAGCAGCGGACCCAGGTTCGATTCCAGACCGCGGTCGTTCTCTGCATGTCACTCCCCTCTCTGCCCCATTTCAACTCTGTCTCTACACTGTCAATAAAGCATAAAAAAAACATTTCTTTAAGATTAATGATGGTAGTAATATGAGGATGTTGAAGCATATTAAACTTTGATTTAGTACCGTTCGGGAAACACATGATGTTCCGGTCTGCCTGCTGTAAATTGTCATGTCTGAGATTGTGGGTCATCGTACCAGAGCAAAGGCATTAATAATGATGATTAATACATTTGGCTGATGATCCATTTTGCTGTTACAGGTCATTTATGATCATCAGAGGAAATATTGTAATGTTTAAAAAACATCGTCTCCTCAACTACAACGTTGAAATATGTTTTGGATTTAAACTTAAAGGCCTACTTCACCGGTTTGAATATGAAGGTGTATTGAATTCTGAGATCCTATGTAGTATAAATGTGCAATTTTTTTTTAAATTGGTTCATCCTAGCCTGAGAAAAGGCAGAAAGAGTTTTTTTTTTAACCCTATATTAATCTTACTGTGACATCACAGTAAGATAAATATAGGGTTAAAAAAAAAATTACTTTGTAAATATTACTGTGATGTCACAGTAGGAGAAATCACAGTAATATTTACAAAGTAAGGTTTTTTTTTAACCCTATATTTATCTTACTGTGATGTCACAGTAAGATTAATATAGGGTTAAAAAAAACACTCTTTCTGCCTTTTCTCAGGCTAGGATGAACCAATTTCAATTTTTTTTGCACATTTATACTACATAGGATCTCAGAATTCAATACACCTTCATATTCAAACCGGTGAAGTAGGCCTTTAAGTGACCAGCAAACACTACCATTCATAAACATATCGCTCAGTCTCTTTATCTAGCTAGATGCTCCACTATATTCCCAAGCTAGCCACTGGCTCTGTCTGCTGTATGATGCAGGATAGGGAGCGTACAGTGATTTTGAATTTTTATTTAGCTGCCTTCTGACCATAAACGTCCTTGATGAGTGCAGTGCCAGTTAATCAAAACAGTAAAGTTGTGGGGGCCATGAAACCAAATCAATGCTAAAACGGTTGTAGAATGCTAAGTGGGACTGTGGGCAACTGCGGAGTCAGGGGATGTTTATTTGTACCGGAAACCCTCTTGACATCATAAAACTGGCTCAGAAGGAGGAGTTAGACACGTGTGCTTTGTTTAATTATATCTTGAGCACTTATTGATCCCTCTCTTGTATAAACCATTTTATTGGCTAGCTTATTTTTGCTAAGCGGCTCGGACGGGACTCGGAGCACCCTCTCATCAACTGTATTGGGTTTTACTTTGTGCAGAGGACTTAGACACAGAGCCAGTATGGAAAACCTAAATGAGACTGTTTGGATATGTTAGTCTTTGTCAGCAAACAGTTAACTAACTCTGTCACATCAGCAAAGGAAGAGGGAGTAAATAGAGCGCGTTGGGGAAACATGATTATCTCCCAGCAAGAAAGTAGACCAGTCAATAACCACTAATAGATTAATGGAGGCAACGGGGGACGGAGTTCCATCCCTAACTCCAGGCATTAATGATCAGTAATGCTGAAACAAGGCTCTAGATCGAGTTCAGCCAATGCATTGCCTGCTGGACCTTTGCGTCCAAAGTAGGTTTTTCTACTTTCACTCTGTGTGTGTCTGTATGTGTGTGGGGGGTGTGTATTACTCATGTTGTGGGGACATTTTCTGTTTTGCAGTGATATTGGGGGGGACAAAATGGAAGTCCCCAAAACGTAATAATGACATTTTAGGGCGAAGATTTGCTTTAAGGTAAGGGTAGACTTAGGTTTAGGTTAAGGTAGGGAGTGATGAAAACACAACGTGTTTGTGTGTGTGTGTGTGTGTGTGTGTGTGTGTACACAAAATACATAAATAGTGCAAAGAGAAATAAAATTGATACCCAATTGTCTCATTAGTCTTGTAAAAAATACTGAACTATTAAAAGGAATTCTTGGCAATAATTTAATTAATAGCTACCAAATTACCATATTAAAAGCTTTCAAAGGTTGAAGGATGCTTTCATATAGTTCTGCATAGAAAAAGGCTGACAAAACGTATACCATATTGACCAGCATAACTGTGTGCAAACATCTAACTGAAGAAAACTAAAATTCAACACACAATATAGAATCTTAGTAAAAGTACCTGACTGAAAGGTGTGTAACTATAAAAACCCAGTGTGTGTGTGTGTGTGTGTGGGTGTGCTGACTAAACGAATGAGTGTGACATTATTTTTGGTGTGTGACTTTCAGACACACGCACGCTGTGTACATCTCTCATTCTCTCACTGTGCGTCACTTGCCTTCTGGTTGTGTATTCCCCTATGCCTCGTGGCTAACCATGGTGATTGACATATGCTGGGAACGGAGGCTGAAGGGTTATCAGCCCATCTGACAATCAAAGCCCGGTTTAAGTAGCAGCACAACGCCTCGCACAGGAAATAGGCCTGGATAAGTCGGGGAGGAGAGATGCAATGGACTTTAATGGATAGCTTCTTACAATTTTCTTTTACCCTGTTAAGCTGTCTCATAACACACTTTAAATCACATGAGCAACTTCTTAGATTGGGTGTCGGGTGTATCATGCCCAAATGGATTGGAAAGAAAAGAAGACAACCCCATGGAGTTCTCAGTAGGAGAGACAAACTTGTTTTCTCTTGCTCACCCAGCATGGTAGCTGTAGAAGCAGGTCAGCTGATCCTTGAAAATATGTCCCGCTAAGCTTATTAAAGGGAGGGGGAGGGGGTGGGGGGGGAGGGGAGGGGTGGGGGGGGAGGGGGGGGGGGGGGGGTGGTTAAGAAATGTGGTTCTCTATCACCCTGAAAAAGTCTTGCTATTTCAAATTGGTCCTTTGATACCGCATGAAGGCTGCATACCCCCCCCCCCCCCCCCCCCCCCCGTTTTTCTCTCTCTTGTCTTCCTCATTGTCCTCCTTTTCTGTTCATGGCTGCCCACGGATGAACAATGAGTTTGGCAAAAAGAAAATGTCCCTCCTCTTTTGTGGAATTCCTTTCCTTGGAAAAAAGCATGCTGTGCTGGAGATGTTCCAGGTGGCGGTTGGTTTGGAAGTAGGACGTATTTTGGAAGTGCTCTGTTAACACGCGAGCATCAGTCCCCAGCCAAGCCTTCCAGGTACACATGGCATAGGTGACCACAGTCCAAAACTGCCTGAGCTTTGAAAGATGCATTTTCTCATACGTAACAGGGTCTATAGAGTGTGTTTTCCCACTTGCCTGTAGCATAGGTCACAGGAGCACTCTATCGGTGAGTGAATGTGGCCGAGAACAAAGTAACCAGCAGGCCATTAGAAACTCAGAACTAGGAACGACTCTCCGCCATTACGACGAAAAAATCAAAAAATCAACAAAACCCCTGTGAGAGTAGTATTTTTGTTCCATGTAGGAACCTTTCAGCCAAAGATGGATACCAATGTGGATTTTCCATGACCCCAAAACCACCGAAGCCTAATTCTTTTGGCGTATAGTATGCCCAAAAAAAACAACAACAAACAATTATAATAATTCCTGTTGACCGACCCACTTCAACTTATTCATACAAACTGGGGGGTTCATACTTGAGGTGTGACCTTTTAGAACTCAATATCTATATAAAAGAGTGACATTGTTTATTCAAGCAGCATGCTTTGTTTCTGAAGTGTTGTGTATCAATGGGACATCTAATTCACTATTAAAAATTTCAGTTATTCAAAAAGGATAACAAAGTCCTCCGTAAACCTTAACATTAACCCCTAGGTGTGGTGAAACTTGAGAAATTGAAAATATTCTTTTCACAAAATGTGAGTTCAACATATTGCCCTCATAGACATTCATAGACAACCAAACACAGTCATAATTCCATTCAATGTCAGGCTGTCCTTGCATAAGCAGCTCTCTTAATCAGCCCCGAAGGTGATCTCAAGAATAGTTTTATTAAAAAGCCTTTGAAAGCAGAGCTAAGAAAACTTGCGCCCAATATCAGTAATTCAGTGGATCACTCACTCCAGCCACTATCCAAAAAATACTGCAGGGTGTTTTTGCCGATAAAGTCCCCTCACCACCACAAGGCCATAGTCTGACGCTATCTTCTGATGTTAATCCCGTGGGGCGGCTTTTCAAAGGACCCATTTTTGTTGGTGCTCTGAAACATCATATCACATTCCAAAACATTTTGTCTAGTGGGTCCTCCAGGCGAGCAAATCATGTCTCCAAAGCACGCAGGACTATTTTGGTACACACTGGGCTGTCTGTAGACACTAGCAGCATTGGGGGTGATGGGCCAATGCTGGCTATAGATTTGCCACAAAAGTCTGTTCCAACTGACTCTCTGTGGCAGTGCTCTGTACCTTTTCTGTTCTTCCTCGGCACACTGCACCCTTTTTGTGAAAAGGAAAACAAATGTTGATTATACGAGCTGGGTTAATTTGATGTTGTGAGGAAGCTGTTTTTAATATGTGTGTGTGTGTGTGTGATGACTAAACGAATGAGTGTGACATTCTTTTTGGTGTGTGACTTTCTGAGTCACTGTGTGTGTGTGCACTTCAGCAATCATTTTGAGCGTGGAAATGAAAGCTTTGCGTGTGCCAGTGTGTGTCTATCTATCTAAACCTCAGTGTGCCAGTGTGTGCTCCTGTATGGGAGCTTGGTAAGACAAAGGACCCATTGAGTCATTGCGCGAGACTCCCATTACAAGCAATAGCTCCTATTTTGCTCCCATAACGGGGCTCACACTACAGACTGAATATGGCTGACATTTAGTCATTGTGCTCTGCCACTGTCCTAGCCTGCATTTCCTAGCTCCTCTGTGCACTAATCGACTGTGTTAACGAGCGGGTAAAAGACCATGGTAAATGGCATTAATGACAACCCCTTTTGAAAACAGTGAAGGAATGGAAGCCTTTTTTGCATAAATGGAGTGGGTTTAGGGCCAGCTCAGAATTAGCCAATGAATTTAGCTACGGAACCACAGAGTCTTTTGTATGTGCTGCACTGCGCCATGTGAGTGTCACTAAAGTCCATGGCAAAGCAATTAACACCAAGGCACTCGATGACCTCGGCGTGCTAGAAAGGCGAGCAGAAAGCAGTGTGACATTTTGTGTCTGAGTCGCGCAAAACTGCCCCTGCTCGACAGCAGAACATGATCATTGCTCTTGACATGATGTGATTATCTCCTCTGGTCTTTTTATTTTTCTTTATTCTCGCCAATTATTGTGCTATTGAGGGTAAAAAGCCATCGAGATATATACAGGCATGATCCCATAGCTGCTAACCCCTTTTCCCGCAGCGTGTCATCGACACTAGTAATGGGAGGGGAGATATCGTGTTGCTGTACGTTAATGAAGAGTGTCGTTGGATGCTCTTTAAAGGTTGTACGGATGTTCTGCCCCCAGGCTTTTCATCGGAGGCCACGTCCACCAAGTCCAAAGCAGAAATATTAAGCTGTCTCCGCTGGTATGAGACCAAATAACTAGGAGAGAGAGAGAGAGAGAGAGAGAGAGAGAGACTGAAAGGGAAGGAGGGAGGTGGATGGCTGAGCCAACTGTGCCCAGTCACCATGGCAACCCCTTTGACATACAGCTGCCATACCTGCTGCCAATATCCCAGCTTTACTCAACCACTTACTGTGTGTCATTGTGTTGAAAGATAGGCCTACTACTACACGTGCCGCCAACATGTATGAAAGCAAGATATCATGTTTGTTGAACACAACACCTGTACACATTATGCCTGCTTGTGATGTGTTTTTCTGCGTGAATCTTCTCAGCCTTGCCAGTATTCATACACCTTGAGTGCTCGCTGTAATTACATGCCTGTGAGCTGGTGAAAAAAAGACCGCTTTAAAGGGAGTTTTCAGACACCTCTCACCGGTAATCACTTTGAATTATTACCATAGTATGAATTGAGGCCCCTCTGTGTACACATACGTGGGTTAATATGTGTGTTTTCGAGCTGTGCGTACCGCCAATAAAGCTTCCGGAGAGACTTATGAACTCAATACACCTCTCGTCTTATCAGAGAATTCCCACATGTGTAGTGGTGCTCTGTGTCGCTGAGGAGCTGGAACTTGATATCCAAGGGAGGGACTGTCGCTTGTGAGTTGTGTAGAATGACTGGTAGGGGTTTGTGCCTAAGGGCAGGTGACATCTGCACCAGCCTGACAAACTGTGACAAAACACCTGCGACTTCACAGCCCCCTGCATGCCGAAAGCTTAATCCTCGCTAAATTTGCAGTGAGTGTTATGCATGTGTATTATGCATATGTACACACGCCGGACAGCTTCTACCTGAACACATACGCATGACTGTATGTACAAACATAGTACACACACACACAAACACACACACACACACGCACACAAGCATCAAGCATACTGACAGAAAGTATGCCCTCGACACCTTGAAAAATACCTGCAGCCATGTCATTTTCCTCTTGGATCTGTAGAACTGCTGTGTTTGTATTTTAAAAGAAGTGTTGTTACGGGCCCAAGAGAGAGAGCAGCTAGCCAAAACACACACAAACACACACACACACACACACACGCACGCACGCGCACACACACACACACACATACAGACGGACATTCATAAATATATTGCCACACATTCACACAAGCCAACCAAGAAGGCTGCTTTTGAGCTTTGAAGGAAAAAAAACTGCAGTAGGACTCATAAACACACCAATGAATTAATAATGGTGCTCTCATAATAAAATCTCCACACAAGCCGCTGTATCCGGGAAAAACTCTTCCCCAGATGACACCTCCCTGTCACCTCTCTCTCTCTCTCTCTCTCTCTCCCTCTCTCTTTCTCTCTCCCCTCTCTCTCTCCACACAGGGATCAGGACACAGACAAAGTCATGCAAAGCAACAAGTAAATTTTCACTTTCTTTTATCTCTCCATACCCTCAGGCAAACCAGGTGACTGCAATTTAAATGTCATGAATTCCTTTCAATATCATTTGTCAGACACCGGCATTCTATAAAGTTTGTTGCCATAGTGAATAAGTCTAGGAAGCCACTGACAGCACAAGATTAATTTAGAATCGGGGTTGAGGTGAACGGAAAAATACATTTGTTTTTTTTTGTACTTGAGATGTGTACAGCATGGAAACACTTGATTCACCTAAGAGGCTACTCAGCAAGGCACAGGGAAAACATGAGTGAAATGTAAAGTGGCTGTGGAGAGTAGTTATGCGTTCACTAGAATAACATCCTTTGTCATATTAATATTAGGGCTGTCAAATTAACGCGTTAATTTCGATTAATTAATCACAGAAAAATTAACGCGATTAAAAAAAATTAACGCAGATTAATCGCACTTCTATAGTGCCCTTTGACCTGGTGCAAAAGGGGTGAGACGAGAGCGCAGCTTGCGGACGCTGCCCGCACGGGAATAAACAGTAAAGAAAGAAGCAGGGCGGAGGTCTCTATGGATGTGTTATGGGATGTTTCGGGAAAATAAGCATGAAGGTAAGAAGACAGCTTATTTTATTCTCCGCAGTGTCTGTGAATTATTAATTTAGTGGGCGCCAACAATGTAGGTTAAAAACTCAGTTATCTCTCAATCTTCCTCCGTGTCTCACTTTTGTTTGCTAGCTGCGTGTGTGTGTGTGTGTGTGTGTCTTAATATTTTTGGCTTTGAGTAGTAAGATGGCGAATGAGTCGGCGCGTTTTGGAGATAGACAGTCTTCATTTAGCCTGCTGGTTTTATTTCATGTAGCCTAGAAACCTGGCTAAGGAGAGGAGACAGAGCTACGAGAGACGGAGAGAGAGAAACAAACTGTAGGATAGTCTACAGCTGTTTATAAACAGGCAAAAAAGTGTCATATAAGTATGCGATTAATTTAGATTAATTAATCACAGAGCCTGTAATTAATTTGATACATTTTTTTAATCGCTTGACAGCCCTAATTAATATACTAATAAACATGCGCATTTAGTGCTGCTGCATAGGGGCTTCTGAATTTCCAGATTTACATCTTTTCATTCAAGTCATCTTCGATTGGGCAATGACAGATGGCAGGGTGAAGTTTACAAGGGGGAAAAAAAAGGAGCGTGTGAAAGACTACCTCTTTTATCACCAAATATAGCTTTTACCACATTGACTAAAGGAAATGAGACAGTCCCTAGATAGCAAAAGTTGTTGTACTTCTACAGTGAGTCATAGTCAGAAAACGGTTGCAGTTGAGGATGAAAATTCCACTTCAAATCAACATTTTTACCACAGTCACAGTTTTCAATACAATGTTGATTCAATGGCATTGTATTCAAGAGTGAAATAAATGCAATCCATATTATCTCAATGTGCCTGCTTTGCTGCCAAAATATTTGAAATTAAATGAGTCGGTCTCGGCACCGAATGTTTTAATACACAGGTCTTGTAAATTACAACCATGTAAGGTTAAAGGGGACATATTATGAAAAACAAAACATTGCAGGTGTTTGGGCACCCTTTTAGGTTATTGGGGTCTCTACCAGCACACACAAGCTTCAAAAAAACAAATGTGTCAGTTTCTTCAGGGATGCTTTTTTAGAAAAAAGGGGGATTTGAAGGTTTCTTCCAAAAAACACAGACTGGTGACGAAACCGGTCGGTTTTCATTACCATAAATACTCCCACGGGAAAGCTTACCAGAAACTCGGTAGTTGATTGGCAAATCAAGACGCCCCGTTGGTAATCACACACAGCTGAGCCTCCACTCGCTCATGCAACAACAGAGGAGAAGCAAGCTGCAGTGTTAGCTCATCCTCAAGCTACCATCACACCCCAGCCTCGAAGCAGACCGGGGCTGAATGGATTTTTTGTTTGGCTATGCCCAGCAAAGGTTGGCAATCTAGTGTGATCTGCTGTTATACTGGAGTGTGGAGGAGATTGTGCCTGGAAGACAGAGAGACACCATCTCTCCTCTGGAAATGTAAGTAGTCCTATTTAAAAACAAATCTGTCCGTTTATGAGTTCAATGTGTGTAATGTGCTTTAATTTATCCCTCCTATAATAACCAACGCCGACTGAAACAAGAGAATGTCTCTGGGTTAAGTAGTTAGCGTTAGCGTTAGCGCCCGTTAGCTTTTATGCTAACGGTTAGATCTGTGAGTCTGTCCGTGACAGCCCCTGTGTGAAAACACGGTGAAACTGTATGGTGTGTTGGAAACTGAAGAGTATTTGTTTGTTGTTGACAGTGTGTAGTTATGCAAGCAGTCGTGGTACATGCAGCAGTAGGCCTATTACATCTCCAGTGTCATATAATAGACAGGAATAGCCTACTGTAAGTTGCCTCTGCTGCTGTTTGTTTCCTGTCCATTATATTTCAAAAAGCACACAGTATCACTCAGAACTCGTTTCTTCTTGAGTAAGGGCTATACTGAACTTATTAGTGGCCCATCTTATTTAATAATGGAAGAAAAAATATATTTTCAGTAGTTTGTAGCTTTGCCATAACTACAGATGTATCATGTATGTAGGCTACACATGATGTAACATTGAATGTGCCATGTTTTACAGCTATCTGGGTGACCTGACGGAGCGTTGACCCACAAGGACCGTCACACTATCTGTTCCATCAGAGGACTGTTCACTGGGTGGAACGGGTGGTCTTCTTCAGGGCCCACCAGCAACAACTGGACAGTTACATACAATATGGCTTTGCTTCTGTTTGAATTATGTACACTTTATATTTCCATTTCACTGGCTATGAATAAACTGCTTTATTTTTAAGTATGGTTTTGGTCATTTTAAAATGTAATGATACTGTTTCAAAGAAAACATCTTCAGAGAGATAAAGGGTTGAATTAAAAAACGTATAAGTCAATGCATGTAGATCGGTCTGAAAACTAGTCCAACATCCTGACTATGAAAATGTGAGTTTCAAGTAATCCTTTACTACACGAAGCAAACAGTGACAGTAAGCAACACAATACATGTTTTAACAGTAAAACTTTATTATAAGTGATCACAATACAAATGATATTACCTACTAGATATTGAAAGGGTGTCAGATAATTTGCAGCTCTGACTGTAATTGTTTCTATATATTTTTTTTTTACAAAAGATAATGTCTTTCCAGTGGATCTTGACATGATACATTCCTTTCCTGCCACGTTACTGTACATTTACAGCATGGCTTCACAACCAAAGCTTTTTCACTCCACTGGGTTGTAGATCATTCCCCAGTTTAACCTGTAGAGACATACATAAAACGTTGTATGTTACAAGTTTAGAGAGTTTATTCATAAATACTTAGCTCATATTCTGTTACTGACTGTGACATATTTAAACTGTATTTACCTGAGGATAATGTCAGGGAAACCAGAAATCTTGATGCAATTTTCACAGTTTTCAGCTCAGACTCCTGCCTGACCAGGTTCAGTTGTAAAGCTTTTGGTTTAGAAGTGATAAGTGTGCTGATATTTGCTGTAGAAATGAAGGTAAACATGGTAACATCGATCTCCATGCTGCATTGGCCAAAAGTAAACAAAACTGACAGCTGGGCGTGTGCCATGCCTATATAGGTAGGTATAGAGTAAATGAGCAGGGCGGTGCATGCACGCCCATGTAGATAGGAGGGGGGTAGATGTCAAAACCACATTTTTTAGGGAGAGGCCAAAAAAGGCCTGAAAAGGCAATGAAGAAATGGGCATTGGTAGAAAACTAATGGGCTTTTTGTACAATAGACCATTAAAACCTTTTCTAGTAGACCTCGGAAATACACATTTAAACCCGAGTTTTTGCATAATATGTCCCCTTTAATTTTAAAACGGCCTCTTTTAAATTGGGTGAAAACACTCACTTTTCTTTTCTTTTTTTTAAAGATTTTTTTGGCATTTTTATGCTTTATTGATAGGGTAGAGACAGAGTTGAAATGGGGCAGAGAGGGGAGTGACATGCAGAGAACGACCGCGGGCTGGAATCGAACCCGGGTCCGCTGCTGGCCGAGGCCCATGGGGGGGACGCACTACCAACTGAGCTAAGGGCGCCCCCAAAACACTCACTTTTCTTACACTTAATATGACACTTAAGGGTACAAATGGATGTCTGTTGTCATGTCCGCACCTGCTCCCACTGCCCTAATCACTTATCAAATTGCTTGTTCCTCTCCGCATATCTCCTCACCAGATTCACTCGTCAGCAACACACATTATGTAAACTGGACTTGCCGATTTCTCCTACGTCGGCTCCTCTGTATTGTCTGTGTAGCGCCCTTTTAATTTGATTAAATCAGGTTTTCCTACATGTACAGTTTATGCTAAATTGTCACTAATGTGGGCCTGAAATGGTAATGATATTGTTGACATGTATCTGGTTAATTTGGGGAAGTTTGTGTTAGATATAGAAACGTCCTATGTTCTAAAGAGCCCTTGAACCCCTCAGTTTATTTTTATGGGTTTGGATTTGTTCAGGCAGGTGTCAATCATTGTATCTGTCATTGTGGATTAACCTGTCGGATTGTCAGAGGGGCGGGAGATACAAAAAGATTTGTCCGTGGATGAGAGAAAAAAGAAGCTGCGAGAAGAAACTGAAGAGACTATGTTATGTGGAGAAAACTTAAAGTTAACTTGAAGAACAGTTATACTATTTACCAGTTGCAACCGGGCGTTTGCGTGAGGGTTTGTTTATTTTGTTAAAAGTGTAAACGAGCGTGTTTTAGAAGTGTGGCTTTTTGCTAAGGGGCTAACGCAAGCTGACCACGAGTGCGGGACTGTTTTGCTAGCGGTTAGCATAACCAACTGCGTGTACGGGAGAAGCCAGGACAAAGACGGACTTTGCCACGTGCTGCAGCAGAGGAGTTGGTGTTGGACCGGTTGGACCGAGCATCGAGACAGGTTCCTGATCGTGTAGCTGCCTCTTGGAAGAGGTTGCCTTTTCAAGGAGTTTACCGTGTCTTTTTGCCTGATTCGGGTGTGAGTATATGGACTTTTCTTTTGAAGAGGATTTCTGTATGAGCTCCAACAAGCGCGCCAACACTGGTACCAGTAACTGAACCTTTCAAAAACCCCGGGGTATTAGTATAGGGTTATAAAGCTGTGTTTTCAGGTGTTCATGAGTCAATCTAAATCAAAGGGAAAAAGAGAGCTGAGTTATATTGTTTAGAAATAAAACGGATTAATATTGCTCTCAAATCTTGTCTTTCCAATGTTTTTTTGTCATGTTGATTGTATTGTTTCATATTGAATAAGGGCTATAGTTATCGTTGGAATACACTGCATGGGAAATCAATGCTCATTGCCAGTATAGTTACATTAATAAACTAACCAGGCCTCTTGGCATCTTAGCCAGAGTCATCCTTAAGTTGTGTTTAGTGTACACCATTCCAGAAAATATATTTCGTAGCTCTCACCATTTCACAACCCATGCAGTAACTTTTATATGTTAAAGGGACATTCTATAAAAGTAATTTAGTCAAACCAGAATTGAGTGAGAGGGCTACACGTGGGGGCTCGTCCGGGATTTGTATACTGTGTATTTTGAGCATATTTTTTTTGAGAAAAAAAAAGGTCACTGCTAAGTGAAGTAACTATAGCCATTAAAGTGTGTTTCATGTACATTTGTGTGTAAAGCTAAAGAAACATGGAGTCAGAACAGATAACCAAATGGTGTGAACCCAAAGGTATTGATGTAAGAAAAGCCATCGTGCTTAGTGGTGTTTCTTTTGAAGACACTGATGAGAAAATTTACTATGTACTGGATGGGATCAAGATTTTTGGTCGTTGTAAAATAAGGGGACGGTGTTCAGAACACTCTGGTCAAAGCCAATTTGTTTTAGTTGAAACAACAAATGACGTGACTAAGACTGACATACCTGAACAGTTAGTGCCTGGAGATGAAATGGGACCTTGGCTAGTTAACGTCAGTGAGACCCAAAGTCACCACGTTCCTGGGGAGGAAGCAGGCTTCCAGTCAAAGCTGCTGTCATTCCTAGCAAATGAGGGGAAGTCTTTAACGGATGTCACAAGTTTGCTTAGCCATACTCCTGCCCCAACCACAACTCCAGATTTGAACACAGAGCTTGTGAATGCCATCTCTTCACTAGTTGAAAAATGTCAAGCCACGCCCGCAGATGGACGAAGCTATCGTAAGCTCCGTGTGTTCTCAGGTATTAAACCCACTCCAAATGAAGAAGAGGAGTATGAAGCCTGGGCGGAACAGACAGCCCATATGCTGGCTGAGTGGCAGTGTTCTGATATTGTTAAGAGACAGCGAGTAGCTGAGAGTATTAAAGGGCCAGCAGGAGACATTGTCCGGGGGTTGAAAGTCACCAATCCCTATGCAACGGCAAATGATTATCTCAAAGCTCTGGAAACAGCTTTTGGAACCACAGACAGCGCACCTGATCTTTTGGTAAAGTTCCGCAACACATTCCAGCAAGAAGGTGAGAAACTGTCCGCATACTTACTCAGACTAGACAAGCTGTTGCATGCAGTCCATCGTAAAGGGGGAATTGAAGTGGTTGACATGAACCGAGCACGCATAGAACAAGTTGCAAAAGGCGCTCTGTCTCATGACCTCGTCGCCCTTCGCATAAGAGTGACTTACAAACTAAAGCCTCCTCCAAGTTTTACTGAGCTGCTTCGTGATGTAAGAGAAGAAGAGGAGATGATACTTGGAAGACCAAGTGGGAAAAGTGTTGGGTCTTCTGCTTTTGGTAAGCGTGCGGAGTGCGCCACAGCTTCCGTTATACCGGCACAGCCAGAGCCAGCCCCAGTACCTTCCATAGCAGAGAAGGATCCTGCAATAGAGACTCTCAGGAAAGAATTTCAAGGGCTCAAGTCTGATGTTGCACGCCTGCTTTCTGCCTCTGTAGCTACAACAGAAAGTGCATCACAGCATGTGGTCCAGAACCAAAATCAGAAAGCAAATGGAAACTCATATGCTCGTCAAAGGGAGAGGGTTCCCAAAGCCCAGCATAATGCTGATGTTTTTTGCTATAGGTGTGGAGAAGATGGACATTTCAGTCGAGAGTGCCAAAACCCAGAGAACCTAAGAAAAGTAAACACGCGGCTCTTGAGAACAAGACAGCCAGCGGGAAACTTCACAGGAGCTCAGTAAAGGAACGACCTGTGGCTCCAGAGAACATACGTTCCACAAAGTGTGAACCGCTAAAAGAAAAGAAGGCTCAACTGCCAGAGGGTTTAATAGGACCTAGCTCTGTTGTCACCGTACAAATTGAGGGCATTTATGCTAAAGCTTTACTGGATAGCGGGTCTCAAGTAACCCTGCTGTATCGCTCCTTTTACGACAGGTATCTGAAGCACCTGCCTTTGACCCCTATCGAGGATCTTGAGATTTGGGGCCTTAGTGTGGACAAGTATCCCTATGATGGCTACATGTGTGTGAAACTTGAGTTTAATGGAGATGTAGTTGGAGTTGCTGAGACATCAGAGACACTTGTGTTAGTGTGTCCAGATCCAGTCGTGAAGGGTGAAGTTTCCATTCTGGTGGGCACAAACACCTCTACAGTTAGAAGATTATTTAATCACTGCAAATCAAGAGATGGAAACAATTTCCTAAGCTCGGTCTCTGTGCACCCAGTAATAAAAGAAGCTTATGAGAAGTTTCAAGAAACCACAGAAGACTCAGCTGAGTCAAAGAGAGGAACAGTCTGGTTCACACGAGGCAAGCCTTTTACTCTGCCACCGGGTGGAGTTGCAACAGTTGTTGGCATACCAAAGTTCCCTGGAGGTCTCACTAATCAAGCTGTTCTTATAGACCGTCCAGAGGAGGGTTGTTTCCCTGAAGAGCTGTTGGTGATGCCTGTTGTTGAAAAGTCGACCGCTGTCCATTGCCGTCGCATCACAGTCACCCTGAGAAATGTGTCTAGCCATCATGTGACATTGAAACGTGGAACTCCAATTGCTCACCTGTTTGCAGTGGATGTAATAAGTACAGTCCCTAAAAATGAAGAGCCGAAGCCGTCCACAGCACAACTCTCACCGTCTTCTTTCAACTTTGGGGACTCCCCTGTGTCTTCTGAGTGGAAGGACAGACTGTGTAAAAAAATGATGGAGAGAAAAGAAGCTTTCTCGTGCAGTGAGTTTGATGTTGGCTGCGCGAAAAGTGCACAACACAGCATTCGTGTGACAGATGAGAGACCCTTCAGAGAACGTTCAAGGCGCTTACCCCCTGGTGATTTGGAAGATGTGAGGAAACATCTCAAGGAGCTCAAAGAAGCTGGAATCATTTCAGACTCCAGAAGCCCTTACGCTTCACCAATAGTTGTGGTTCGCAAGAAAAATGGAACCATACGCATGTGTGTGGACTACAGGATGTTGAACCGGAGAACGATTCCAGACCAATACACAGTCCCGCGCATTGAAGATGCTCTGTCCTGCCTCAGTGGTAGCCAATGGTTCAGCGTGCTTGATCTCAGAAGTGGCTATTATCAGATCCCTATGAGCGATGCTGACAAAGAAAAGACGGCATTCACATGCCCAGCAGGATTTTATCAGTTTGAACGGATGCCGCAAGGAGTTTGTGGAGCACCGGCAACATTTCAACGTGTCATGGAGAGGACCGTTGGTGATATGAATCTACTGGAAGTCCTGGTGTATCTCGATGATGTAATCGTTTTTGGGAAAACGTTGGAGGAACATGAGCAGCGCCTTCTTAAAGTGCTTGACAGATTGAAGGAGGAAGGACTAAAATTATCTTTGGATAAATGCCAGTTCTGCTGCCCCTCTGTAACTTACCTTGGCCACGTTGTGTCTAGCAATGGCATTGCTACAGACCCTTCAAAGATTGAAGCTGTGGGATCATGGCCACGCCCAGTGAACATTACAGCTCTTCGCTCTTTCCTTGGTTTCTGTGGATATTACAGAAGGTTTGTTAAAGACTTCTCCAGAGTTTGCCATCCGCTGAACCAGTTGTTGCAAGGGTGCATTGTAGCTGGAAGACCAAAAGAGAAAGTAAAGAATGTCAAAGAGAAAGGAAAACAAAACTCTGATTCCCAAACAAAAGAGTGGTACCACTCCTCAGAGCCATTTGGGTCTAGATGGGACGAAGACTGTGAGAAAGCCTTTGAGACGTTAAAGAAAAGTCTCACAGAAGCGCCTGTCCTGGCAATTGCTGACTCCAGGCTGCCTTATGTCTTGCATGTTGACGCAAGCAGAGAAGGTTTGGGAGGTGTCCTCTATCAGAATCAAGGACAGGGTTTGCGTCCAGTTGCTTTTGTCAGTAGAAGTCTCGCACCAGCAGAGAAAAATTATCCCACTCATAAGCTTGAGTTTTTGGCGTTGAAATGGGCTGTCACCAACAAGCTACATGATTATCTCTATGGAGTGAAGTTTGAGGTCCATACAGATAACAATCCGTTAACTTACGTGTTAACTACAGCAAAGTTGGATGCAGCAGGGCATCGGTGGTTGGCGGAACTGTCAACATATGACTTCAGCCTGAAGTATCGCCCTGGGAAACAAAACATTGATGCGGATGCATTATCAAGGCGACCCCATGCACACGACAATACTTTTCATGAGGACAAAACCTTGCCTGCATCCACAGTCCAAGCTGTCTGTCACATGGTAGAAATGAGAACACCTCGCCATCGCCACCGCAGAGCTATAGATCTCATGGGCTCATCCAAATATGCTGTACCCAGAGCCTATTGCAACTTGTCTCTTTTGAGCAGTCAACAGCTGCCCAAAATGAACTCGGCAGACATCTCACATTCTCAGCAGAAAGACCTCTGCATTGGAGAAGTGTGGCGTGCTGTAATGCAAAACAGTGTTGACATTGCTAACAAAGGGAAACATCCTGATGTGTCATTGCTGCTTAAAGAGTGGGAAAAGCTCAAGTTAAAAGACTCTGTGTTGTATAGAGAAAGTAATCCCCCAAACAAACCACTTCGCCAGCAAATGTTACTCCCAGAAGAGTTCAGAGAAGGTGTGCTCAAGTCTTTGCATGATCAATCTGGTCACCTCGGGTTTGACAAAACCTATGGCCTGATACGAGAGAGGTTTTATTGGCCTCGCATGAAAGTACAGATTGAAAAGTATTGTAAAAACTGTCCCAGGTGTATTCAAAGAAAGACACTGCCCAAGAGAGCTGCCGAGTTGTCTCATATGCAAAGTGATGGACCTATGGATCTCGTTTGTATGGATTGTGGTGGCGGATTTTGCATATGATGTATGTCTGGATTCAAATGTTAGAATGCTTATTAATGAAATAGGAAACATTTGCTACAGGCCTGTATAAAACATACATTGAATGTGTTTTAGTGAAACTAACTGAAATGTAGTTTCAACCATCCCCCTCAATCTCCCGAGTGGAGCCAGCCTGACTATACATTTGAAAGGTGACAATGATCCTGCAGACAGCCTCCTGCTGTTCTGGGGCAGCCTGCCCCACCCACGATTATAATATGAATGTATATCTCAAGCCCTGTCTGTCTCCCAAACCTGTCTTCCCCTCCTTCCCCTCACCCAGCCTTACCTGTCTACCCGCCTCCTACCATGTCCTTAAATAGTCCATGATTTTGAGTGAACATTGTCACTTCTTGTAACATACTTACGTGTGTTGGAACCGGTGACCTCTCCGCGGAGAATTCTTGCTATTCTTGATTGAAAATAAACCTGATGCTATACACTATATCACCGTTTGCTTGACTTTTCTTACCACAGGATTTTCTTTCGATTGAGCCCGATTCTAGAAACATCTGCAATGTGCTTGTAGTCACAGATCACTACACTCGATATGCTCAAGCTTTTGCAACAAAGGATCAAAAGGCCTCAACTGTAGCTAAGGTTCTGTGGGAACAGTACTTTGTCCACTATGGTCTTCCAAAGAGAGTGCATTCAGATTAAGGCAGAGACTTTGAGAGTCAACTGATTCATGAACTGTTGAGCATGCTTGGCATTAAGAAATCCAGAACTACTCCATACCACCCTCAAGGTGACCCACAGCCTGAGCGATTCAATAGAACGCTATTGAACATGCTTGGAACCCTCAATCCTCAAGACAAAAGTAAATGGAGTCGACACCTCAGTCATCTTGTGCATGCCTACAATTGTACGGTCAACGAGTCAACCGGCCACACTCCATATCTTCTGATGTTTGGACGAGAAGCAAGGTTGCCAGTAGACGTTGCATTTGGAGTCTCAAGTGACGGTACCTCAACCAAATCCTATTTGAGATATGTGAAAAACATGAGACGTGAGCTGCAAGCTGCCTATCAGCTGGCTGAGAGTAAGGCAGAGAAGAAAAATGAAGGCAACAAGAAATGCTATGATCAAAGAGTTCGCTTCTGTCCTTTACTCTCTGGTGATAGAGTGTTAATCCGAAACCTGGGGCTTCAAGGAAAGAACAAGCTGGCTGACCGATGGAAAGATACTCCTTACCTTGTGGAGAGTCAGATGCCTGATTTGCCAGTGTTCAAGTTGAAGCCAGAAAGTGGGAATGGTCCTGTGAAAGTACTGCACAGAAATCACATTCTGCCTATTGGTCAAGAGGTGAACCTGCAGCCTGAAAAGTGCAAGGAGGCACTCGAACCTAAAAGGAGATCCAGCAAACGCCTCAAAGCAAAGAGAACTGACAATTGTGACCCCTGTTGCTTAAAAATTCCTGAGCAGAACGACAAGACGGAGTCTGTCTCTGATTCAGAAGATGATGAAGTGGGGATATGGTATGACTATCATCAATCACAAGTGACACAGGAACCAGAGCCCTGCAATGATGAGCAGTCAGAGCCTTCCAGTCTTGATTTGGGCCTAGCTGCCTTCAAAGATAGTTCAGAAATAGAAGAGGAAACAGCTGAGGTAAATGCAGCAGAAGAGGAGAGAGAATGCTCGGAACAAGGAAGAGTTGCTGAAAGTTCAGATGAAGCAACTGAGGAAAGAGACAGTGTAACAGAAAACTCAGACGAGTCAACAAGACCTCAAAGACAAAGAAAAGCACCAACCAGACTGACCTATGACTCGTTGGGCAGCCCAACCTCAGTAGCAGTTAAAACACATAGTACTGCCTTAGCAAAGGTTAATGACGTGAAATGTTGTTTACATTTACGTCCTATTGTAAGGTACATAAGCACTTTTTACAAGTGGATAAGTTAAATGTGAATGGTTGGAAGTCTTCAAGTAAGAACAGATGTGATCTTTTTATTACATGTCATGAGGGCATGACCATTTTTGGTGGGGGGAGAGTGTAGCGCCCTTTTAATTTGATTAAATGAGGTTTTCCTACATGTACAGTTTATGCTAAATTGTCACTAATGTGGGCCTGAAATGGTAATGATATTGTTGACATGTATCTGGTTAATTTGGGGAAGTTTGTGTTAGATATAGAAACGTCCTATGTTCTAAAGAGCCCTTGAACCCCTCAGTTTATTTTTATGGGTTTGGATTTGTTCAGGCAGGTGTCAATCATTGTATCTGTCATTGTGGATTAACCTGTCGGATTGTCAGAGGGGCGGGAGATACAAAAAGATTTGTCCGTGGATGAGAGAAAAAAGAAGCTGCGAGAAGAAACTGAAGAGACTATGTTATGTGGAGAAAACTTAAAGTTAACTTGAAGAACAGTTATACTATTTACCAGTTGCAACCGGGCGTTTGCGTGAGGGTTTGTTTATTTTGTTAAAAGTGTAAACGAGCGTGTTTTAGAAGTGTGGCTTTTTGCTAAGGGGCTAACGCAAGCTGACCACGAGTGCGGGACTGTTTTGCTAGCGGTTAGCATAACCAACTGCGTGTACGGGAGAAGCCAGGACAAAGACGGACTTTGCCACGTGCTGCAGCAGAGGAGTTGGTGTTGGACCGGTTGGACCGAGCATCGAGACAGGTTCCTGATCGTGTAGCTGCCTCTTGGAAGAGGTTGCCTTTTCAAGGAGTTTACCGTGTCTTTTTGCCTGATTCGGGTGTGAGTATATGGACTTTTCTTTTGAAGAGGATTTCTGTATGAGCTCCAACAAGCGCGCCAACACTGGTACCAGTAACTGAACCTTTCAAAAACCCCGGGGTATTAGTATAGGGTTATAAAGCTGTGTTTTCAGGTGTTCATGAGTCAATCTAAATCAAAGGGAAAAAGAGAGCTGAGTTATATTGTTTAGAAATAAAACGGATTAATATTGCTCTCAAATCTTGTCTTTCCAATGTTTTTTTGTCATGTTGATTGTATTGTTTCATATTGAATAAGGGCTATAGTTATCGTTGGAATACACTGCATGGGAAATCAATGCTCATTGCCAGTATAGTTACATTAATAAACTAACCAGGCCTCTTGGCATCTTAGCCAGAGTCATCCTTAAGTTGTGTTTAGTGTACACCATTCCAGAAAATATATTTCGTAGCTCTCACCATTTCACAACCCATGCAGTAACTTTTATATGTTAAAGGGACATTCTATAAAAGTAATTTAGTCAAACCAGAATTGAGTGAGAGGGCTACATCTGCTTTGTGTGTTTGGTGATATTTTTTGTTAGCACTGTCAGTCTAACCATTTTTAGTCAGCCTTGACAGTGTTTTCGTCTTTGCTTCACTCTGGGCTTTGTTCCTGTGTTCATGCCTGATAACCTGCCTGCATTCCCGCACCTGCCAGTAAGCCTGCTTCATCTAATAAATCACGCATATTCCCAGCAACCCACTGCCTCCAGCGTCCAATCCACGCTTCCCTGCTTCACCTGAGCGTAACATCTATCAAAAGAACATAAAAGATTGATCAGTTTCACTTCAAGTCCTTTACAGAAACAAACTTCTTCAAAATATTCCCATCGAAAGTGAAGGGAGACTTTCTGCAAGTTCCTTTTCAGGATTTGAGTTTGACATTTCTACATTTCAAGCTGTCTGTCTCCTGACACCTCCTTTGAGACTGGTGGGAGGTTTCATTCCTAATTTGCAACTGAACTTGCAAGTGAAATGTGTGTTCACAAGAGCTGTCAAAACCAATTTGCCTGTTTGGCATCAATACCAAATCATTATATTTTTGTATGATTCCAATGTGTTCTGATGCAACTATCCACCACAGGCTAGTAACACACATTAATGGTCCAATATGATACTTTCCGTCCATGTCGTTAGTCAGTGCAACCAACCATTCTCTATGCGTTCTAAATGGCATACTTTTCATTGTTACCGTACTACATACTGCTGCTGTTTTTAAAAAGTATGTACTTTGTATGCATTTGGGAAATAATATTTCATCTCAACATTGCACCTTGAATTTCGACTCTCTTGCTTATAGCTTATATTTGTCGCACTCAATACTGCAATATGGGTTGTGCGCTCTAGACGGCTCAGTCTATGTGAAGTGACCTCCGTTGCGCAAAGGATTGTGGGTCAGATGAGGCAAAGAAAAGTAAGCTTAATGATATGCTGCAAAATGTGACCTGATGTATTAGGACATCTGTGTTTTTTTGACATACTGCATTTGTCATGCATGTATGAGGACATCCTAAATCTTTTTCTGGTATAAAAAAAATAGTATGGAAGTATGGGTATGGGAACACACAATCTCTCTATCTCTCTCTCCATTCTGTCACGCCTTGACTTCCAAGATGATCAATAGAAAACTGTTAGTTGCTGTACTCTTCTATACCTACAACTTGTTTTCTAAAGATTGCCCTCTTAGGAATGCACTGCGAGACATAAAGAAAGAAAAGCTGGCTTTCAGCGATTCAGTGAAGTGCACTGGAGGCTCACACAAAGAGGCTGGAAGGAAGGGATACACTTCAGCCTTCAACTTTGAATACAACATTGCAATTGTGAGAATACCCCTATACCGTATATGTTTAGCGATTAAACTGTCTTACCAGGATGTATTCTCCGACTGAGTCTTAATAACCTCAAATGTACAGTCACTTCCCATCCTATATAGGTACATGTCCCAGACACGATGAAAGGGAAGAGGAAAAAGTGGAAGTTGTTGTTTTCGTAAGCACACTAAGAGCTTGGCAGCGGCACATCAGACCTCCTTTGTGTCCTCAATTTTGTTTGCAGCATCAAAAGAGGGCCACCATGAAAATACTTTGCCAATTTTCTACGCTAAAAAAGCTGACCACTCACTGAGCTGCTGCTGATGCTTCAAATGTTCCACCTGCAAAGCTGAGGGACTGGATTAAGAGCATTAATAACATGCATCAATCACTGCTGCTAGTGTTTTAATTCTTATTATATCCAAAGCCTTGAGAATTTATGTAAATCACACACACGCAAACTGAATTTGTGCTTAGTCCCAAAGCTAGAAGAGCAGAATCTGCAAAAGCTTACATGCTCTATAATACAATTTCAGTCTGTACAGAAAAGTGTTTGTTAGGATCCTTGAAATGCTCATGGGACCTGCTGGACCTCTGCCGCACAATGGTAGAGTGAGTGTTTTGATTTTGTTCATCATTACACACTGTACATGTCTTGCTGTGTGTAGGTATTGTGGCAATACAGAAACGTTAATTAACTTCATATATTGTTATTTTTGTTGCTTAAACATGGGGCATTTTACCCCAGTGAGGCTCATTCTAATTTGTTTGTGATAAAGGAATAAAGAGATAAGCAGAGCCCTGGAAAAAATGGAGGCAGAGACAATAGTTCTACCCAACTCTGACATACTTGAGTCTTTCACATCTTCCGTTGACTTTGAAAAGTCATGATTGGAATACTGAATAATATGCATACTCGGTTAATTCTCTTTCCATTGTGTGCACGTATTTGGGACCCCATAGACAGATACTTTTCAGCATGCCTATATGTTTTTTTTTGCTGTTGAGGCGATACGGTAACTGAGACAGAGGGTTTGGTTGCAGCCCATTGCATAATGTCAATAGACAATTAGGAGTTTACTGGATTCCACCCGCAAGCTAATTAGAGCTACGTAATTAGCGCGGGGAGAGTTCTTTAAGTGTTCCCAAATGGAGCACACAGATAGCCACTTATACACAGTGCTGCGCTGTGCTTTCGGCCCCCGGCACTCCAATCACCGTCCCCCGGAGACACTCAGACTAGAGGTGCTTGACAAGACTCAACGCGGCGTTAAGTCAGGATAAGTGGTGCTCACTACTTGACAAGACCTGCGCTACTTGGGAAATTTTTCTCAAAAATTGGTTTTGGTATATATAGCTTGTTCCTGTACGGCCTGTATTCGCATTCGGAAACAAAGTCCTCCAGCAAAGGAAGGTGAAGGATTGAAGCTGTGAGACTTAATGCTAGTTATTCACTTTTGAAAAAGGAGATTGGTTGATCTTTTGGAGGGTTTTTTTTCTCCGCACCACACCTCTCATCTGGAATGAGCACATGTAATAGTCTCCATAAAAGCCGACGGAAAAGAGGCCAAACTACTCTTTTTCTTATTTACAGATTCCAGTCACGACCGTCCCCCTGACCTCTCCTCATCTTACATCTCATCTTGCTCCTTTGAGTCTCCAACCCTCTATCTCCCTCAGGTTCATTTAAAATGCCTCTTCTCTTTTGCACTGACAAACTCCCAACTGCGATGCAAGACTTTCCAAGAGTGCCATGTCTTTTCACATCACCCCTCTCTTTCTATTTATCTGTCTTTCTATCCATCTGTCTGTCTGTCCGTCCGTCCGTCTGTCTATCTATCTATCTATCCATCTATCCATCCATCCATCCATCCATCCATCCATCCATCCATCTATCTTACAACAATTTGTTGACATCCATCCCTTACTCTCTCTCGCTCTCTCTCCTTTCCATCAGTTTATTTTGCTATTCTTTCTGTCTTGTCTGTCCCTCAGGCCAGTAGGGGGGAACCAAATGGCAAAGACAGGTCAGGCGGACCATCAAACATAGCTTTCAACTGTGAATGAAAGGAGCAAGTACAGTATGTGAAATGGCATTTCTATGACAGATCTGCAGGTGATAGCTACTCTGACTGCAACACCTGAACTACTGCTGTCACAGCAAATCTGTGACAACATCTGGGAGAGTAAAAAGATCCACTCAAGCAACCCCAAAATCAGTACACACGTCAAATTTTGAGAAAGCGTGCAGTGCCCTTGTATAAAGAATGTCTCTGCTAGGGCAAGCATATTATAGCTTACAAGGAGAAAAACATTCTTTGAACCCATGCTCAGAAGCCATGCGCTGGTGTCAGAGCTATTACATTTTAGTAGTTTCATTATGCTGCATTTATATTTTACTATAACTGTCTGAGAAATGGGCCTGAATTATTAGGGATATGAAGGGAAAACTAAATCAAAGGTTTAAAAAAAAAGATGTTCTTTTGCAAGATCTCTGATTCAAGACTGATTGCACGATAAAACATGCCTATGGTTATACAAGTTTAAAGAGTCAAGGGAGCATTATTCAGTAAAGTAAGTAGCAGAATGTTCCCTCATTGTCTGCATTCCTAAAGGGGAATTAAACAAAGTAGTAACCACAAAAGAAATGGACAACTGGTCAGTAGTTTTTTCTTTGACAGGATCACATCTTTGTATCTACACACTGTATAAGCCAGGATGTACCATTTATGTTTTTGTCATTGGGAAACTTTCACACAACATTAAATAAGAGAACCTCGCCTGCTCCCAAAATAAGCCTTAGAGACACATCTTCATATGACTGATATATGAAAGGAGTTTATGCAGAATCCAAGCTATTCATGCCCCAGTTGGAGCAGAA
This sequence comes from Ammodytes marinus, assembly GCF_949987685.1. NCBI lineage: Eukaryota > Metazoa > Chordata > Actinopteri > Uranoscopiformes > Ammodytidae > Ammodytes > Ammodytes marinus. Next base: position 10,082,740 of record NC_137223.1, on the reverse strand, counting down.
GCAAGTGATTGCTTTGAGTTAGAAGTCACATAACACAGCAGAGGTAGGCTCAATACAGCTCTGTGAGAGCTAGTCCATGGGTGAAATTGAACATTCAAGTAACTACCTTTCAAGTGAAAGTGAAATGCTTCTTTATTGACGTGGAAATCCGCAGAGATCGACAGGTCGGCGACCTCTGCTTTAGATGCTCAAGAGGCTTTGTGTAAAAGAATCATTTTCAAAGCACCTTGAATTCATGTTCTTAAGAATAACTATACCGAAAGTTGATATGGAGAATTCCTGTTGACAAAATCAGTGAATACCTCCTTACAATCACTTACCTCTCCGTACTGTGTGTGGGCAGAACAATTATCTGGAGTTAATAAACAGTCTAGGGGCCCACCGTAGCTATAGCAACATGTCTACAGTGCCTAGGCTGTGTATTAACACTGGCATTCTATTCAGCGCACACACACAGACAGGGAGCGGGTCTTGAGGATGTATTCACTGATTTTGACTGAAGGTGATTTTGACAACAGGAATTCTACGGAATCACTGACTCTACCTCTAATATAAACCTAAGTATCCGCTGTTTGCACGATTGTGTCCATGTTCTTTTGCGATATTTGGCTGTCCTCTTTTGTTTGACTTTCCTCTATTTCATGCCATCCACGTGTGTATAAATGATCTATAGCGACTGTGGCTGGGATTCAGTCTACCCCCTCTGGGTTTGCGTTTGGTCTCAGGCTTCAAGCATGACTCAGTGTGCTCCTGATAGAAGCTGCTGCCTCACTTGTTATCACCAGTCACTTCATAAGTGATTCCCAATTGGATGCTTTTCCTGAAACCGCGGGAGCCACAAATCAGATAGTGAGTGACTGCTGCGGCACTGCAGTGTGTGTGTGTCTTCTCTCTACCTCCTGCTGGCCTGGCCTACAGCAACCTGCCAATAAACCCATTGAGTGTTTGAAGAGGGGACATTCTCAACCATTCATGGCTGGACCCCCATGTCCTTAGTATTCTCTAAACTGAAGTGTCGGTGAACCTCTGTTCTCCCTCGATGGTCAATCAGAGCCACCCCATGCTGCTATACTGCAGATGGTGAATCTAGTTCACTTCAGATTCCCACAAGCTGGGTTTTCTATCCTAGGGTTTTTTTTTTGGTGGAATCGATGGTCGACTGAGTGATGAGGCACAGCAGCCTTTTAAATTCCAGAACCTTTGGAATGCTGACTCAAAAGTATTTGCCAAATTCCTAGTCATTGTAGTATAGTGGTAAATTCCTCCTTTTTATATTTAGTACATTCTGCATAAAGCCTCTTGGTTAGCTCTGGCACATTTACGGCAATGTTTATTAATGCACATTGTTCCTGTTAAATGGACCAATAAATAAATAGTTAAGCGCTTCAACCGTTTAATTTGAATCAGACCGAGCGTGCGTCCCATCCTGTCAACAACAAATTCTGCAAAAGGAAATTAATGTGTTCTCGTTCGTATCAAACTGAAACTGTTATTTCTCAGTTTTCATGCATATTTTTCAATTTTGTAAGAGGATCCAAACTATTTTGGAATTATAAGCACGAACAGTGGCCAAGAGTAAGTCATTTACTTATCTAATTGACATTTAGCATGTCACTGGTTGAGTAACGTCTGAGGACCAGTGTTGCGGTAACACTTTACAATAAAGGTACATTAATGAACCGTTAGTTAATGCCATTAATGGCTTATTAAGCATTACCTTAACATTAACTAACAATACATTGATGTACCCTGACTGTAAAGTGTTAACATTGTTGCTATAAGATACACAGTCAACTTACATTGTGAGCTACTGACTGGAACTTGTCATACTGTATATCCTTTAAATGTTTTCAACAATACATTTTTTCACTATTAACATTGAGTCACATTTAACATGTCAAGTCGGTCCCATCAGGGAGAACCGAATGCACTTTGTGTTTGTATTCCACTAAGAAAATGAAATCCAGCAAGATATTAACATCAGCTCTAATTCCCACTACACTTCCATTTTTGTTCTTATTACACTTCAGTTGGAACATAATATGACACGCCATATGTAGACTACTGATAAAGGGGGTAGCTGTTATCGGAAATAAGGCCATGTCAACACAAATACACGGATAAAAAAAAAACAGAAGTAGTTTTTTTTCCCCGTCCATTTGCAGAAAGTTTTAACAACACACAAAAACAAAGCTCCCTCCTGCCCGGTAATAACCCATTTCCCTGTTGCCACCTGACTTCCCCTGGCCGTCTGCTCACCTGTTCCCATTTCCCTAATCAGCCCTGCAGATATAGTAATCGGCCCGTTTCCACTCCAGTCCCTCTTTGCCCAATCATCAACGCTGCTTCCGTGCCTTTTTGCCTTCTAGCCTCTTTTAATCTAAACCCTGCGTCCTGATCCCTGGAACTTGTTACCTGCCTGTTTCCAACCACTGCTGCCTGATCTTTTTGACTTAGGACTTCCTGCCTGCCCCCTATGGATTTGCTTGCTCAGGTTTTACAATAAATCCCTGAACTGCATCAATCTGCCCTAGTTGTCAAGCGGTGGGGTCCTATCCCTTGTGGGACCCGCTTATGCCACCATTACAAATACAGCTTCATTGGCGAGTCATTAAGCTCTGTGTGTGTCAGCTTTAGAAGAGGTGTAAAAGTCGTCGCTAGTACACAGTGTTTTAGTTTATTAGCAGTAGTTAAAGTAGATGATGGTTTAAAAAGTCTAATAAGTTTCAAGGTCAGAGAACAACTGAATAAACTAGCCTACTTAAAGATTGAATAGAAAACTTTCAGAACTCATGACAACAAACGCAGACAAATTGACTCGTCAAAGAGTAATAAACGTCACAAGTTAAAACTCACTGAGAAGGATGGACAAACACAACAGCTGCCAAACACTTACAAACTAGTGTGTCTTCCTTAATGGCATCAGAACTGAGTCGGAGCACTTTGCAGTATGACAGTCTGTGTACATGACTGTATATTGTACATTTCCGACGTCTGGGTTTTTAAGGTCAAGTCAGAAACCATTTTACTGTCTCAGGCAGAAACATGATAAAGATACACTGCTGTAAACAACACAAATCATAGAGTGAGTTGTGAAAAAGTGGGTAAAAAAAATGTTTTTCTGCGCTGTCCAACATTTGGAAAAAAGGACAGAGCCAGATACCTTAAACCCAGCAGTTGCCTATATCTCTTTTTTTATGAGCTGTTCGGCGCACAACTTCAGACTTAGGCTTACCTTGAACCTGTATGCGAAAGCAAGTTCAACTTAGTGTCTTTGGGTTACCTGGCAACATCATTGACCCTGGGAATCAGCTCTCATGATGCTAGTTATCCACTGGCTCTGTGGTCTGGTGGCTACTTCTAGTCCAGCTGTGAGCGGCTTTATATGAAAAAGAAGTTCCTATATTGCAAGCTTATCACATCAAGATCAGAGTATTTTATATGATATAATATAACAGGGATTCTCCATGGGGAAATGGCATTACTGCTGCAGCACAAAAAGTAATATTTGGAGACGTGAAAATATATGCATAATATATATGTATTCACACAACTCGAATGGAAAGAAGAAGCAATAGAAATATCACATCTGAATAGTAAGAGCAAGGCTGTATGGTTATGAATCATTTCTGTAGCCCAGTCTTCTGAATAGATGGATAACACAGACTCAGTGCGTATGCTCTTTGATATCATGAACAAACTATTATGAATAAGCCAAACACTTTAAAACATTTAAAATGAACACTGACGTCAAAGCTAGAAACGAAACGATGTATCCTTCCAGCATAAAAGAGAGGCTTAAACAAAAGAGAGATATGCCTGATTGGCTGTAAATATTGCATTCATAATTGAATGTGTGAGCTAATCAACAGTCTGCTGACATTTTAAACAGCCTAAAGTGTGAATTACTTTCATTTAGAATCATTATCTCAGTCTGAGAAGATCTCTAAACTACAGAAGTAGCTGTTAGGGATCCTACTATTGATATGCAGCTAGAGGCAAATCAAAGGCCATTCTTTATTAAAACGCAGGGTGTACACAGCTTGGTCCTACCGAAAACGTTTTGGCCGTGACTGGTTTAATTATCGTAAAAGGTGCTTCTCTACTGTAAGTTTCTATAAAAACATCACTCTGTTTTTATTATTAATGCAGTACATCAAAGTTAGGATCCTGTGGGAATTCTGACTTTTTTATCTAGGGCCTTGGGTGATCAGCAGGCAGGCCTTTAACACTCTTTTATCTGATCTTCTGAGCTGGTCCATAGCTGGGGGCCATTTTGAAAAAGAAAAAACTGAATTGTTTCATCCAGCCCATTTTGACGCGTTTTAAGACGAGCACTATTTTAATGCAGCACACGGAAATTGCTTTTAGAGCAGAGGTTATCACGTTCATCTACCCTTTTAAAAAGAGAAAGCTGTGTGGTGCCCAAAAAAAGAAAAACAAAAAAACACTATACAGCAGTAAGTTACCTCTCACAATGTGATACAGTAGTAGCCCTAGTCTTATGTTTGTGGCCAAGAAATCGATACACCTCCTAAGGTGCACACTGTGTTGCACCCTAGGGGTCCATCGATTGTTCCCATATTCCATGATGTTGTGTTCCAGCATAAGAATAATGTCAACAGCCTCCAGCATCTCAAAGTGTAATTATGACTGAGCCATCCACCACTGCCTCAAGTATTTCCACAATATCAAGTGATGAAGATGTATTTATTAATTTATTCTATAGTACTATTTCTTCGTCTACCAATAGGTGTATTTCCCAGGACAACCATTATATACACTGTATACAAACGCATATGGCCATTAAGTTTGTCCATTCTGTGCTACTGTAGAAACATGGCGGTGCAAAATGGGAGCCTCCGTGTGGGGTGACCCGCTCCTATGTAAATATAAAAGGCTCATTCTAAGGAAGTAAAAGAAAAACGACTTCAATGTTCAAGCGAGTATACATTCATTGAAACATATATTGAATTTCTACCAAGTCTGTCCTGAAAAATGCCAATACATTTTACACACAGCACCTTTATATTCCCCTATATTTCTTCCACTCCATACACAATTGCTGCCTTCCAAATCCTACACACATTTTTTTTCTATTCTTAATACTACCACTGATCATAAAAAAATATCTAGTTAGAATGCAGTATGCTACAATTGGGACATACTTTTACTTATTTATTTCATCATAACATTGCGCCTTGATCTTGCCTCTTGCTTATATATCCGTCGCATCCCCGGTTGTTGTCATACAGAGGCTCCGTCGTTGTGACGTCACTGGGTCAAAATCGCCGAAAACGCATGCTGATTTCAACACTAAAAATCTTGACCGGACTGAGGGTATTTTCCGGTTATTTTTAAGCATGCGAAATCTGACCACCAATCTTTTTCTACCATTATGACCAAATAGCAAATACTATGAGTATTGGAACGTAGGGCAAATATTCCTCTTCTTCCCTTCAACATTCGCTGTCTCTCAATCCTCCTCTCTGTTTAGGGTGTCTAGGCTAAGAGGAAGGAGTGGCTGCCGCACTGTGGTGGAGTGTGTGTGCCTGTTCTGTCTATCTGCTGCATAGCTGTCAGACGGTCGCCCGGGGAGATAGACATATAAAGACAAGCAGACAGGAGTGCATCAGAGAGGATTGAGCCGTCACACTTATTGAGGAAACACTTCCGTCGTCAGGCTCTGTATACTATACAAGAGGTCACAAACAGCGGGACTTGGGTTTACATTTAAATCTGGACGCTCAGAATACAAAGCAGAGCCCATTTTATGCATTAGAGCTTGTATACAGGAAATAAGTGATTTCTATCTATGCTGGTTTGAGAGGCTGCACAGTCAGGGCTTTCATATGTATCTGTTTAATGTTGTGTGATATTAGAATTGTTTTGCGCTTTGCTCAGTAGATGGGTGCATCTTTCTGTATGCGTTGAAGTCTTTCCCAGATCTTTTATATTGCTTGAGCCGGTTTGTGAAATGACCCAACTGTAAATATGGGTTATTTAAAATCCCACACCGTGTATATGTGAATATCTAAAAGTATAGTTGAGTGCACTGCAGAATATACTATAGGTTTCATTATTTGAATACTTTTATAACTTCGAACAAGGAATCCGTCTCAAAACAAACTCAATGATTTCAAATTTAAATCATCGAGTTTGTTTTGAGACCGATTTTCATCAGAACCATTTAAATTTGAAACGGTTTAATTAAGAATAAAATCACTTTTTTTTTAATCCAAGGACTGCATAATTAAAATGACAAAATCTTTAAATCACTGATTTTGTATTCAAACAGATTTCTTCAGAACCATTTTCAATTTGAAATTATTAAAACAAAAATACTCATTTTCGTTTATCCTAGGACTGCATAATCAGTAGCTCTTTTGTGTTTTTTTACTTTCATTTTTTATTACCAGAAGTTATTCCGAGCTGTGCTTGTTGACGGAGGAGAAAGTTTGTTTTAAATTTGATAGTGAAAGTTTTAATTGCAGAATAACATTTCTGAAAAGTCTGATGCATGGGGAAAATCACTTCAGACCAGTCTGATCCTTGTGTAGAAAACCGCTCACAGCCAGAATGGACATCTCTTGCATGGACTGTTTGTCCTTGCCTGTTGCCTGTGGTCATTATGTGTGTTTTTTGGACATTTTGTGTGTTTGGCTAACATGGATTGTCGGGCGGTGACACTGATAAATGGCGTAGCACTTTTGAGCAGCTCTCTCTGAGAGACTCAATCCCTCCCGGCTGTCTTTGCTCATTGCTTCCTCCTATTATTTATCCGCCAAGGGACGTTGAGGGCCGGTCTCTGTCTGTCACAAGACAATCCATCTGCGTGTAGCCCCCTTCCTGTCACCTGGCTGCAAATTCCACTCCCACTCATTTCCTCCCACTTTCATTGCAATACAACACCTAATCATTTTCACATACACAATGGCTGTAAGATGATAGATATCACTCTTCTGTCTGGGAATATAGGCTACTGTTCGGTGATGATTATGTTGAAACATCAAACTGATATTTCAATTCTCCTTGCTCATAATTAGAAATATAACCTATACTTATTCTGAAGCTCTTTTTCACATTTCATTTTGCAAAACCTCTGCTTGGCCTTTTCCCATGGCAGCACTTAAATGAGATTGTAGGGGCTGTGGTCGCAAAGAGACACACTGTCAACTTCTGTGGTTCGCTAACTTGCTGGAGCACGTCAAACTGGTTATCCTACAAATGTTGGTGGGAGATGTTGTGCCTCTTTGTCAGCATGCCCACATGGTGATGGTTAAGGACCATTCCTAGCTACTTTCTTTGGTGTGTCTTTCGCTGTGAAAACATTTTGCAAGCCAGCTAGGCTATCCAGCATGCTCAATTACCCTGTGCTCATTGTGCTGTGATATTTGTATTTTGTATGGAGGTCATCAAAATGGGACTGAGTAATGGTTAACAATGTTAGCCCGGCTGGTTAACTGCCTATTTGGCTCAAGGAATGTCAGTGATATTTAAACATAATTGTAGAGCCTCTCCACACATACAATTTTGTATCAGTCAATTGACTTGCACTGACACTGTCCGTTAAATACACAAAGAACAGAAATCTAAGCGACACTGTCACAGAAGAAATAAAAGGTACATGTCTTTCCTTCTTTCTCTTTTCTTCACTGCAGTCATTTTTCTCATTATAGCAGAAACAGCCCAGGTTGCCCATGTGTAACTAATAACATTGATGTCTGGTTTCTAGTGTCCCAGTAAGCCATCGCAGTTTGACAGTGAGCCTGGATCTTTATTATTATTGTTTACACCTTTGCTTTTTCACGCTGTCAACATGGCGAAAATGTCTTACATTAAATAGTCCTATTGCAATTGTGTCCAAGTACATAGTCGAAGCAAACTGCAAGGATAGATGTACTGACGTCTCAGCAAACTGAATTTTAATTCAACTTTAACTTTAATTACTGCCATTCCATTTACTACTTAATGTGGCGTAGTGCCAGTATGTTCCAGAGGCAGTGCAATGCTATCGTCCGTGGGTGAATGAAATCAAACTGGTGAGAAAAAGGAATGCTAATCTGGGAACATGAATGAGGACGGTTGTGTCGAACTTCAAAGACATTATTGTGTAACATCTCCACCAGTAGTTCAATTAACTGGGTCAAGGACCACATCTCTCCACTCCATTGCGCCTGTTATAAAGAGGCTGTTGTGCACAAACAATCAGCTATTGCCCGCTAGTCATCCATGTCATCTGATCGCAGTCACTTGCTTTAGAGTAGAGCAACCAATCCACAGGTTTTTATATTATGATAATATTGCATGGCCAGCTGGGGGTCACAAATAAGGAGACAAATGATGCGGCGGTCGTGTTTTTGTGAGGGGAAATGCTTCAGTTATTATTCAGGATGACTCTGTGGGGCTTTTAGATGCACAAGTGGATCCTTTTAAAAAGCCAGATGTTGCTTTTTGAGACTGCCGATTTTATAACCAAGGGGTGGGGGTGGGGGGGGGAGAGAGAGAGAGAGAGAGAGAGAGAGATGAAAAAGAAACAACAGACTGTTTGTAAAGGTACCAGATAGATAGACGGACATGTACACACACACAGAGGCAGCTGCAGCTAATCCCCACAGAGAAAGTGAAAGAGCTGGGGGGAAATGTAAAAAAAAGACAGTGCGACTGCCCATTTCTCTGGCAACTTCTTCTCCTCTCTGATCTGCTGTCCACTGGCCCATGTTCTGGGCATCCATTCCCTGTCCAGCCGGCCAAGCAGATTTTTGTTCTGCATCTGTTCCTTTCACACTCAGTCATGCCTGCAGGCTAATGGATTTATTCCGTATAAAAGTTCAGCTTCATTATGAGCCACTCAGATCTATATTCCAGCTTTAAATGCAGTCTGAGGTGTTTACGCAAAGGTCAGCGTGAACACAGGGAGACATAGCTTGTTTTATCCGTTTTTAAAAGTTTTTTCAGACAAGTTTTGTTGCCTCCTGTAATGTATACTTTTTCATTGTCACTACTTAAATATCATTCAGTAAGGATGTTTGGTAACACTTTACAATAAGGGTTAATCTATTAACAGAAAGTGTAGGCTTAGTTAATGCTAGTTAAGCATTTACTAACCGTTAATAACTAGCATGAACGGTTAATGAATGCCTACTTAATGCCTAACAAGCAAAGCAAAGTTAATTTAAGTAACTAAGCAGTAACTCACCATAAATAAGTAAGTGTTAATGCTTAATTACCGGATGTTTAAACTTAGATTTCAGGTTAGAGTCCAAAGCACAATGACATACAAGTTTTTAGTTAGTTGACAAACATTTATCATCATTGTTTTTTGCTTCAGTAATTCCCTACTTTTCATCTGTCCCTGCCAGTGGGTAGAACTCTGATTGTTTTTTTTAGAGTTTCGCATTTTACTACAAAATGTGTGCAGTCATTGGTGCGACATTGCCTGCAGGGTTTGAAAGCCCATCATCAATTTCTTTATTTTTATATTTGAGTACAAATTAAACTTTTGCTCCCCCCCCCCCATCCTCCCCTGAATAACATACTTTCTGCAGATATGACTTTATCAGGCATTATTACCGTGCAATGTGAGGGGCCATGCAGCTAGTTATTGTTATGAGCTGTGGAGAAGGTACAGTGGCCGGGTTAATGAGGGTCAGAGCCACTGCTGGTTGTCAGAAAAACCGAAAGCAGGCAGGATCCTGTACATATTAACATAGTTAATTGTTGCTCTAATGCAACATAGCCCCGGGCCGCCCTCCTCTTGTAGAATACCTGAACCGTACCAAAGGCCCGGGCTCTTGGGCCACCTCATGAGGCATGCTCCAGCATTACTTATTAAACAACACTTTACTGCACTTAGAATAACATTCATCAATAGAACATTAGTATTAAAGTATTGGAATGAACACTGTATTACATTTTTTTAATGGGTTTTGTAATATGACATGCTATGGTTAAGGCTTTTTTTAGGGTTGAAATGAGTACTTATCTAAAGGTTAAGCAGCTAGTACTATATAAAAAGTTGGTGCGGATGAAACTGGAACTGATGCTTGCAATGTGTGCTAATGGGGAAATAGCTATCTTTTTCAAACTAGTATCATGTTTGACGTGTTACAATATATGGCATGTTGAGAACTGGCACATACTGACATTGAATGGTAAATGTACCTGAATTTATAAAGTGTGCTTCATCTCAACTTTCCTATAATTCTTACAAACTCATTCACAGTTGCAGCGAGTTACCATGCAATGCACTGGCCTTACCATCGGGAGATATTGGGATTCAGTGTGTTGCTCAAGGACACAGGGACAATAGACTATGCTCTTTACTTGCTGAGCCAGCTATCTTCCATACAGAAAACATTCTTTCTTTTTTAGAAATGGGACGCTCCACAATTGTAGCCGTTCCAAATGTATCCCACGGTGGAAGACAATAGGGCCACCTCTACAGAGTCTTTGCAGAAATTAACCTTTTCCAAATTGTTGGCTCAGTTGGTAGAGCGGGTCGGCCGATGATCAAAGGGTTGGAGGTTCGATCCCCGCCCTGCCATCTGTGTCATAGTTGTTGTGTCCTTGAGCAAGACACTACACCCACCTTGCCTCGTGTAAATGTTGATAGTTAGCCTGCTATCGGTGTATGAATGAATGTGTGTGTGAATGGTAACGTGGGAAAGGAAAAACAGGTCTCCCTTGCAAAAGAGTCTTCGGTCCCAGTGGGATATACCTGTGTAAATAAAGGTAAAAAAAAAAAAAAGTCAATTTGTAATTGGGGCTCCAACCAAAATCAGTATTATGGCTTTGCAGGGAACCTTTCCATCTGGGCTCTTACTACCTCCAAGACAGAGATGTTGGTGCCTCTGGCAAGAAGGTAATTACCGTCATAGTCTGTGAATCAGCCTTTACATGGAGACTGGTACAGCTCCCTGGTAATTCCACCATCTAAACCTATTCCTAAGGCTAGGGCCTGCGACAAGCTTTTCCCCTTGAGATTAACTTGATCATTTTCTTATGGATGACCGCTTCAAAGACCTACTCACATGGGTTGGTGGTTGAATTTTGGCATCTTAGTGGAGGATTTATCAAACATGAGAAATCCACATGGGCTCGCCTCAGCTATACTACTGGAGGTGTGCCCTGAGGCCACCAAGCATTAGCTGGCCTTAACATGTTACTCCATAGTCAACAAAGCATTGACTTGAGGCAGGAGCAAAGTTGACCCCGTTTCGACCCTTTAGCAGCACAAAGAGGAGTGAAACATCAACTACCGTTCCAAGACGAACCACCACTTTATAAAATAGTGATTTCCAAGTGACATGATATGGTATTTTTCAGTTTAAAAACATTATTTTAGGCTGAATTAACCTCTTATCTCCTTCTCTGAGCCCTTGTTTCTCTAAGCTTAGAGCTTTCCAGGTCTGAAAATATGAGTTTTCACAAAGCCATGAACCAATGGAGATGTTATAAAATAACAGTCCAGAATCCTTTTTCACCCACCATATCTCAAAGTTTACACACACTCATTCTTAGCTATCACCCTCCATCATACAGTAGGTCCAATGTACACATATCAGCACAAAGATGCTGACCAAATCCTGAAATGGAGTGGCCTGGCACACTGATGCACTGAAGTCTCAATAAATTGTTGGTTTACCTTTCTCTATTCCTTTATTTCATTTAGAAAATAACTACTGTTGTTTATTGGTATTGGCTCATTTGTGATGTTGACTTTGTTCAAAATGAAACTTTATGTAGTTTGCTGCTCATACAAGCGTTATAAGTATGTGTCTGTAGAGTTCATACAAATGAACACTACAGATACTACTGGATTCCATAAATACCACTGCCTCTCCTAAGTACTGAAATGGAAAACTCTCATTCTTTCTGTTCACACTCACAGCCCTACTGACAAATGAATACTGCATCAAGAAAGGAAAACAAAAACACAGCAGATGATTTCAGCAGACAGGTTTCGCATGTTGTCGGTTCACTGTCAAAACCTCTCTTGCTCCCCGTGGTAGTGTGGTGTCATAGATAATGGATGAATATAGTTTCAGCAGCGTTAAAATGTCTTTGCAACATTTCTGGTAAAGTTTCTCCAACAGGAACTAAAATGCATTTCAAATATGGAACCACAGAGCCTTTGAGCACCGCCATCCACTTAGACCACTGTAGTAACATTTGTTGGTATGATTATAAAATGACTGAATAAGCTATTCTTCTAATGCCAGGAAAGATGTGTCAAGACCGAGAAGCGTGAAGCAAACATTATTTTGTAATATGAATTATAGAGACACAAAACTAGATCTGCTGACAGCGAACAAATGTGGGCTTTGTCAAGTCCTCTGCTTAGACCAGTATATAAATATATGAATACTTTCTCAGGAAATAGTCCAGTACAGAGTAAAAACAGAGATGCTCTTGGATATATTGTGACTAACTAATAGCATGGTCCCCATATGCTTGTTAAAAGTTATCTGGCCAGCTAGTACAATGGTTTACCAACCAACCCTGCGACTGGTACCAGTATTACCAAGCTTCTAGAACCAAATATTTCATCAAGACTTGCAAATTAATTGGGCTGTGCCACTTTGTGATTTGACACAGTCTTTGTTGTGAGACAACTGTGGCACAAAAAAAAACGACCGGCAGACAGAATACCAGAACATTTGTCCGCATTGAATGACTCTTATAAAGGGATTTAAATTGGACTCAAACTTACAAGTTAGAACAAACAGTACTTTCAAGACACTAACAATCAATCTTGGACATAAAGAAGCTGGTGCATTTTCAGCTTTTGTAGTGGGAGTTTTTGAAGAACTATCACGAGGCTTCTGGCTGACAGTGTGTCTTCATAATTTGCCTCATCTTGTGCCTGTTTGACATCTCTCTCCAAAGGAATTGAAAAAGGGCAGGCTGGTTTGAGGGTGATTCAGTTAAGAATTGTTTTTGTCTGGCTCATCAGGTGTAGAAAGTTGAGATAGGGCTGCCAACGGATATTGTCGGAAAACTCCTCCCCTTCCTCTCCACTCAGAAAACCACAGAGAGTGGGGCTGTGTTCGGAAAGCCATACTAGCGTCCTACATCCTACATACTCACCATCTATATACTACATACTGTCTACTCAAAGATCGATTGTGTATGCGAGGTGCGTCGAAACGTTTTCACTTGAAGTATACTCATGCAATAAAGAATTTCTTCTTCTTACAAGATTCAGGCCGTTTAGACGCTGATTAGCGTATTACCGCCCTCCACAGGTTAGATATTGAACTAGATTTTTACAGTCCTGTGTTCATCATCTGTGTTTTAGACCTCTTGTTTTATAATGTAAGTAGGCCTATCTTTAAGAACACTAATCACGTTTCGTGGCGACAGCACTCAGCTGTCTGTCAGTTGAGCTGGAACACACCATTCAGTTCTGATCTGATTTTATACACTATCTATGGTTCTGATCTCTTTCCACTATCAGACTGGCATCACTCATCTAGTAATTTCACTTAGTAACTCTAATGTTGTTAGGTATTTATCTTCATATCTTATCTAATCTTTGAATGACTGCACGCTACAGTTGTCAGATTGCGGACCCCAAACAATGTTGTTGCCTAGCAACTTGCTCGAAAATATTCCGTTTTCCTGGGCGGGTAGAATTGACCCAGTGCATTGTGGGGCGGTTGAGTAGGAAAAGTATCCAATCGATCCATACCCAAAATCTTCCCGGAAGTTAGTACTCATCCGGGAATTTCTCGCAGACCCAAACTCGCATACCCAACCGTCACATACTCAAATTGAAGTCAAAATGAGTATGAGTAGGACGTTAGTATGGCTTTCCGAACACAGCCCTAGTGTGTGCAGCTGCAGTGCCAATAGTATCCAGCTCATAGACTGTATTCACCTTATTTAGCCCCGCACACACGGCGTGCACCATGTCACGGTGTCGGTCGGCACATTTTCTTTTTAAATGATTCAATGTGTATGTGGTAAAATTGCACTATTTTGCAGCTTTCTGGGCTTCGAGCCGCAAGAAGATTGTGATTGGTTTAAAGAAATTAAATGAGGCCAGCACATATTTTCAACATATCTCAGAAGTTATTTAGCTTAATACCAGAACAGTACGAGCTGTAGCTTGGTCTGGCTGTGCAAGGCTATTGATTGATTTATTTTCACACAAATGTAATCAAATAGTCTTCACCAAGTATTCTTTTTTTTAAAGGAAAATATTTAAAAAGAAAAGAAAAATACAGACTAGAAATCCCCACATAACTAAACTTAAGTAACAAAGACAATCAAAACATTGAGAATTTTAACTTTAAATTTCCTCAAACACATCTTTAAGCCAACATGCCTTGAATATATAAGGGGGAAGAGGCATAGGAGGCTGAGTAGTGGAGGGGGGACTGTGGATGTGCAGAGGTATGGATGGTGTCCCTGAAGCCATGACACTAGAGACGGGCTCCATGTCTGTAATTATGGAGGGGAAAAAAGAAGGCTACAATGGACAGCAGTGCTGGGGAGAATTCATTGGGACCCCAGGCAGTACAGACAGGCAAAGGCTCTGAGGTGCTGGATCAGTGTGAACAGGCACACAGCTAAAAGTGTTCACAGCAGGCATGAGCTCATTGATGGTGGCAGCAAGGGGGACAAGGCTGCTATGGAGCTGGCAAGCAGGGAGGTCTCAGCACAGCAGGTAAAGGTAAATTACAACTGGTGTCTCAAAGAGTTTTCAATGCCCCTTGTGGCTAGATGCCTACAACTCTGTGCAGTCAAACTTTCAAGGCTAAAACTCACACACTCACAAAGCAGATGCATTCATTTTCATCAGATTTATAGAGGTGTGCGTAGGCCTGCTTCTATTTCAAAAACCAAGGTCATTTTGAAACTGGATGCACATGCACAGGCCTCATCTCCACTCCCACGGTTCACCATAGAGGTTTGTCATTAGACAAGTCAATGAGGAGAGCAGCAAAGATGTGCAATGTCTTCGACTGCGATGTATTGGCCATGTTCTCCGATAAATCAGCCTTCATTACAGGCAACGGTTACGCACGGCTGTGACTATTTAATGAGTATGTATGACTTATTCAGCACATGTATCTGTAAGACAGTAATGCAGAGATGAAACTATCATCACCAAGTAGCTCCGAATCTCCCGACATAGTTAATGATTTTATACGTAGGATGACCAACAACTGTATTGTCTGTAAAGTTCATATCTATCAACAACTGAGTTTAAACAATGCTGATTTAGCATTTATCCCTCTGATGAAAGCTCTTGTATTTGCTGCTTTGCATTTATACTCTCAGAGAGGCGACCTTGTATTTGCTGGGCTGCTGCGGTGCATTCTTTTACTCGGGGCATGGGAGCTTCAGACTCAGTAGTACTGAGTTCAGAGCTCTATGCATTCCATTACATCTGTTAGTTTTTATCTTTTATACACAGTCTATGGTTTTTGTAAGACATGGTCATAGGTCCCACATTTTCAAAATAGATGAAAAGGTCATTCTGCACACTGTGTGCTGCCACGTCTGAAGTTCCCGATTTACGTACAATTGAACGCAGCATGCATACCTGGGCAAGTGTCACTGTGACGACTGTGTAGCGAAACAGAATCTCTCTGTCAGTTCTTCTCATAACTTCTGGGTCACAATGTTGGATCAGATCACACAGAGAAAGCCTTCCGCAGGTAAGAACTGCCAAAATACTGACTTTATACAGTCAATAATGTGTAACGTGTAACTGTTTTGAAAGAAACTCTGGTCCAGAGGCGCATAAATCTATAGCGCATGCATTCTTCATTCTAATGTGACTGCCACTGTCTTATTTATTTATTTGACCTTTTTTCAGTACAAGTATGCAATTATCCTATGCAATTTTCTTAAAGCCAAGGCTTGCTATACTATTCAGGTTTTGATTTCAGTACCAGTGTCCTGTAGTGTAGTGCCAAATTGTCAGTGCCAAAACTCTGATGTCACTACCTTGGCTTTGTAGATCGCATAATTTAAAACATTACCATAAAACACAGATGAGATAAAAATGTCTGAGTTCCTAATGCTTTGTAGCTGCACATTATTTTAATTGAAACAAGCTTCAATAAGTATCTGTAAGACTAGAATGTTCTTTGTTGCTATTAAATGTGATGAACAGAGAGGAAAGTACAGTTTGTGATTGAACCAGGGGCCCAAATTCATAAAAGGCCTTTTGAAATGAAAATATCTGTCAGGAATGACTACCAATAAACAGATGTCAAAATATGTATTTTTTACATAGGGGAGAACGGGGTAATCTGAGCCACTTTTTCATTTGCTTCCTTCTAAGCGAGCTAAAATGATTTATCACTCAAATTTACACATTTCCCATTAATTCAGGATGTTTCCTAGAAATGGGCATTAGCAGAATTTTTTCAAGACAAACATGCAAAATACCTATTTTGGTGAAAAAAACATGCTTACCACAGCACCATGAGGTCCTCTCTTTCAGTGCCATGGGGAAATGAGAGGGGCTTGAAAACATATATCTCACATGACCTCAAATGTTTTCCGTTGCCTAGATACAGGGGGTGGCTCACATTACCCGATGCCTCAGATTCCCCCGTTCTCCCCTATGTTAGGTTCACTCAAACACTGCTATAGCTACATATGTTATTCAGCCCAACTTTAAATGTGCCCTCTAACAAGCAGCTTGGCACATTTCCAGCTGCTAGATAGCACACGAATATACTGTAGACCAGGGGTGCCCATTACGAAGGCATTGTGGGTAGATCGCGAAGGCATTCTTAAAAAAAAATATAGGGGAGAACGGGGTAATCTGAGCCACTTTTTACATTTGCTCCCCTCTAAGCGAGCTAAAATTATTTATCACTCAAATTTACACATTTCCCATTAATTCAGGATGTTTCCTAGAAATGGGAATTAGCAGAATTTTTTCAAAACAAAGGGCAGTGAAAATATGATTGTTTTAAAAAAAGTTGTCATGTGGCTCACTTTACCCCAGCTTTGGGGTAAACTGATCCACTTACTTTTTCCACTCTGAAACTACCATAACAACACATATTGTAACAGTAAGAATCCTGAAAGCTAGCCACACATTCCAGAACTAATGTCGGACTAGTAAAAGAATGATGGGGTTTGGTCAATTAAGCAAAGTACATTTTCTAAACACTTGAAAGTAACTCTGAACAAAATCAAATACAACATATTATAATTCAAAAGGTTTTAATAAGATTCAAATGAAAGATAGAACCAGTTAGATTAGAACAAAGTCTGGGGGTCAGAACACAGGACCCTTAGAGCCAGCTAGTGTCTGGGGGTCAAAGCATAGGAAAATCAGAACCAGCGAGAACAGCCTGGGACTCAGAACACAGGAGAAGACCCAACTGGATTATAACATCAGCCTGTCATACTCTACAACTAGGCCTACTCTACATTCCAGCCCTGAAGGTTACAGGGAAAGATGAGAAGGTGCTCTTTCCGTGTGGTTGGCCCAGGTCGTCTTCCTGGTGTATTTCCTTGGCATGATGGCTTTTCTACAATGTGTATGACATTTAAATAAAACATGTGTCATATAATGACATATGTTTTTTAATATTACATTAAAATATGTTTAAGACTAAACTTAACTTGTGCCTCATGGTGAGACAGTGGCTCACTTTCCCCCACAGCATTTGGCTCACTTTCCCCCACCACCACAATTTGAGAAAAAACTACCTCTCTTAGCATTTCAGGCTAATCTTCAGTTATCAGCATCACATGGTTTCATATGTTGGTAGTTCATCAACACGTATGATAGAAGTTTTTCTACGTGAATACATTTGCTTTGGCACAACAGTTGATTAAGTTGACAGCAAGAAAATTTACTTTTACATGCAAAATACCTATTTTGGTGAAAAAAACATGCTTACCACAGCACCATGAGGTCCTCTCTTTCAGGGCCATGGAGAAATGAGAGGGGCTTGAAAACATATATCTCACATGACCACAAATGTTTTCCGTTGCCTAGATACAGGGGGTGGCTCACATTACCCGATGCCTCAGATTCCCCCGTTCTCCCCTATATCTTTTTTTTTTTTTTTTTTTTTTTTTTACTGGCTCAATATAGGCTCCTAATCTTTGAAGACCCGAAAAACTTTATTTAAAAAAATAAACAATTGACTGGCTCATTATAGGCCCCTAACCTTAGTAGGTAGGGGGGGCATACCGAGATCTGGCACCAGTACATTTTTGATATTTTTTAAATGACATTGTTCGTGGCTACGAAGAGCAGGGGCCCATATTGAGGTATACTGTATTTTAAAAAAAATAAAAAGACTTCACAGAGAGATTTTTTAAACCTGTACATTTTTTCTTTCTGCTTTTTGGTAATTCTGTGTCCCCAAATTATTCCAGAAAATAGTACTAAATAGCTCACATAGGACGCAGCTGATTTAGCCTTAGTATTCTTCTCAAAATGCACCAGATTGATAGCCTAGAAATCCAGACCCTGATATCTTGAACGATAGAGGGTCTGGCAACGAACATTAGTAATTTCCAACTCAAGGGGTGGCTCCTACTTGTGCATTTCAAATGCCACTGCACGCAGTTGGATAGCACTACAACCAATCAGAGTGATGCACAAGGCGACGTAAGCCCCTTTCGTTTAGCGAACAGCTGTTAAACTGTTAAATTAAACGTTTGCCGTTGTCGGTCGGCAAAATAGAACATTCCACTTACTTGCTAATGAAAGATTTGAGTGCCGTCTTCCAAATCGTTAAGGGTCGAGGCCAAAGCAGTCTCAAACTCACACAACATATCTGCAGCCATATTTGATGTTTACTATCACGGCTTCGACGTCGCATGCACGTCACTGTCGTCATCCGGTTACGTCCTCCCCAGAGCACCATATAAAGGGCTCTGGCGCGCCCATATTAGATAGAACCAATTGAAACCACCAGCCAGATTTCTGGCTTTCTTGATAAAGCTTCAACGGAGCGTGTCCAGACAAACACGCGCAGCAAATTTAATTTGCCAGCGCCTAGTGGCAGGTCTGGGAATGCCAGGCTACCAGATTGATACATTTTACTTTAAAAGTTTCAAATTCTTCTTCTGGGGGTCATGCCCCCGGACCCCCCTAAAAGGCCCTGAGTATTACCTTAAAATGATTTGTTTATTAATTAAAAGAAATATTACACGTTTTGTGTTGTAAGACGGACTCTCAGGGGGCCTACGAAACCTCTCAGCCCCAGGGCCTAATATGTTTTGCATTTTTATAGTAGGTAGATCTTCTTGACTTGGTCATTATAAAAGTAGCTCACAAGCTGAAAACTTGTGGGCGCCCCTGCTGTGGACTGTACCGAATTGTGTCATGCAATTCCTAAAGGCATCACTATGCATGTGGGTGTGTAATGTTGCAATTATTTCACACTGTGTTTGCCTACGGGACAGGAAACCTGGAAGGAGTGAGGGTTTAGGGTAGGAGCACCAGTATTCCGACATTCACTCAATCAATATATGTGGCCGCTATCTATTTATTGATGAAAAAAAACTCCTCTGAATAGGGCACTTTATCTCGATAGGCCAGTTGCCCCAGACCATTTTTTAAGTGTATGTGTGCATGTGCCTGGATCGATCTCTATCTCATGTGCACAGTTATGACAGTGTAAGACAATTACACCTGACATTTTGACACCAGACATCCACAAAAGTTGACCCTTTGATCGAGCTGAAATACTTTGCATGCTGTCCCTTGGGTAATTGGTGATCTCTCATTGCTTGAGGCAATTTCACTTGTATGAATAACATTCACAACCCTGCATCAATATTACATGACCTGGCAATCCATCTACTTCCTTCTTGCATGGCATTTCCATAAACTTATTTATCAAAAGTGATTTTCTGCCTTCAAAAGTTTAAAGATTCTCATTAATTTACAGGCTTGAGCAGCTTGTGTTTACGCTATCTGATGCTGTAATTTGCTAATCGTCCCCATAGGAACCCTATCAAGTGCAAAAGCTACCTCTACAGCTACATTATGTCAAGATGATAATGATGGCGGCAGCTCAGAGCAGGGAAGCAGAGTCCCTAGAAGGGAAATCGAATGCAGCAGGCAGGCCTCACTTATCAGATTTGTTTTTCCATAAGAAAACTCTGGGTAAATAGAAACAAACGGCTGCTCATGTTCTGAACAAATTAATCCACCCATGTTTTTTTCTGAAGTTCTTTCTTCCGATGTCATCATTTGTTATTTCAACAGTTTTAAATCCACCCCATGTGATAGCTGAAATGATGGGTAGACATCGCCCCTACACACACATGCACACATTCACATTCACCCCTTGACTCCAATCCAAAGTAATTTACGACTGGGATGTCGGCCATCTCTGAAACAGTCTCTCAGTTCTGTTTGGAAGAGAAACAACGTGCGTGACTGAAGCCAGAGGCTACTTGTCCATCAACGGTGAACAGAACAAAGCAAATAATCTTTATGAATCATTCACAACTTATGCTCATCAATTATTTCTATTTTCTGACAACATAACATGATGAGACATGAAGGTGCTGTGTCAACGATTGTCTAGCTTCTACTGTCTAGCTCACTTCAAGGAGCTTTGACAGTCCATCCCCCTGTCACAGCCACTGTCATTTAATCTGCCTAGAGGGTGCATTATGTCCCTTTCTAAAGCATATTTCCTCTGGCTACAATCATTGCTGATCCATTTGTTACAAGTTCTCTGGTAGCCAGCCTTCCTCCTCTCTTTCTTCCAAAGGAAACATAAACGCGACGCCTGTTCTATCCACAGGGGGGGATTACAGAGGGTTTCCAAGCAGAGGAGTCATGTTTAATGCACCAATGTACCTTGCACTGGCATTGTGACTGAATCGCGCGTGTGCGTGTGTGCGCGTGTGTGCGCGTGTGTGTGTGTGTGTGAGTGCGCACGTGCACGTGATTGTGTGTATGTATTTGCACAACTTGGAAAATTCCCTTGTCGTTCTAAATTGCCCTGCAGAGCTGTACTGTACATTAACTGACAAACTGATGGTTAATGTACCCCGTCTTTGTTGATGATGCCTTTCGGATGCTGCTGCCGAAAAATCGTATGTGTGGACTCTCTCTCGGCTGTTTTTTTTTAACACCCTCTCATCTCACCACTGGGGGTTCCCTTAAGCCCTTGTAGTCCCCATCATAATAACTGGGGCTCACCTTTAGAGCTTCCTGCCTGACAGAATCAGGACAGCTGTGCATCATCAAAGCCACTACGAGAAGAAAGATAGATTAATAAGTAAAGAAGAGCGTGACAGAACAAGAAAGGGGGCCCCGGATCACACCAAAGGCGTTTAAATCGGGGGCTCCCTCATCGGGGGCTCCCTCTGTAGGAGAATAAGTTTTCAAAACATGTTTGTTTTTGTCTTACTCAGTTCAGAAGAGTTTAGTCTATGCATGAGCGTCTACCATTCCAGAAACCAGGAGAGAGAGAGAGAGAGAGAGAGAGAGAGAGAGAACTGTCACTGCTGTAGCTATAGCTACAGAGGTTTGAAGAGGGAAAAGGGAAGGCATGTGCTCACACACAGCCAGCGTTGGACCCAGCATGCCGCTGTTCATTATTCCGCCAATCTGTCAGTCCCCACAGCTTGCTGAGTCATCACGGCGACACAGAAGGAGGGCGCCCATGCACGCGCCGCCACCGCCATACAGTATTTTTCTGATGTTTGAGGACATGAATGGATCATTGATTGTGAGGGGAAATTTGAAGCACACATCAATATGCATGAGACAAGGACGTCAAGTGAGTTCAAGCTTTGTGCCACTAAAATGATCTATTCACGTCACTTTTGATTTGGGTTTTTCTCATGTCTTATGCCTTTTGTTTTCTCACTCATTCCCAGTTCTCTCCCCCCTATGTCCCATGCACTTTCTAGAACTTCTTCTGTCCATATATATATATCCCTTTGACTCAGGACAGCCTGCTGAGTGTCCACTGTCTGCGGCGTCCCATCTGTCATAGTTGCAATATAAATTCTTATCTGAGAAAATTTTTGTGGTTGAGGCCCTACTCCTGGTCGAGGAGCATGATACAGCTGCAAGCTCTGACAAGCTATTTCCCCTGCAGTCAATCACGATGAAGTTCAACTCTATTAAAAAGAAAAAGGAGAAAAAAAAGCACAGCCTGATGATGAGGGATAAGGTCTTTTTTTCAGTTTATTTTTTTGTTGGTGTCAAAAATGTCCTGCTTTGCCGCAAGGGAGTTTTTATCAGATGCTTGGAAGTTTATGAGGCATCACTGTTTATCTGCTGCTCTCTGGTGTTTAAGTATAATCTTTATGACAGCCGAGAAACAGCTGTGAAATTTACAGAGCAGCGGTAAGGTCACCCTGCTGATGGGCTGTGGCTAACCACTGCCGGAGTCCATGGCCCTTTCTCAGCGTCTCGCCGGTGGGGCTTTAGATGGGGCCAGTCTAAAGCCTTAACCCAGCCTGCCTCTGGTGTCATAACAACCCCAACACCTATCACGTTTATTATTACCAAAGACGCACAAGCTCAAACGAGCGCATTAACGTACAGAGTCATCCGTTAGAGTGCAGTCGTTCCGCCGTGGGATGAGATCGTAAGCACTTTATGAAGTCTGTACCAAAACACAGGGCAGGGCCACCCATAAGGGGGAGAAAGTGGAAAAGCCTTCTACAGGACCCAGCCAATAGAGGAGGGCACATGGTCTTTGGATGCCAAGCACTTTATTTATTGTAACTTGAGTAAATATATATCCTATTTCATCTTGAAAACCTAAAGATAGTTAATGAGTCCTTTCTCTGTCGTAACCCTTGTGTGCAATGTCAAAAGGTCAACCAAACTAGCGTCCATCCCTTTTTATCTGTGTCTTGTGCCTTGCCTTAATGTGTCTAAAACACATTATGCTTTACATATAAAGTCCATCATGTACAGTAGCTACTTCACCGAGTTAGTCTCTCTCCAAATGACATGTATGTGTTAAGGTAGGAATGAGCGCATGGACACACAATGATACAAGCAAAGCATCCGTAAAGGGAGGCCCATTTGTGTGGACGGGCCTGAAAAACCCACACTAAACTTTTTTTTCCATGATCTTGCTTGACCCAGGAGTTAGGTTGAGGCTTAATGAAGCTACACTCTGCTCCCTTCCTAATCAGGTCTGACAGGTCCTGACTGCGAGAGTATGATTAATGTGAGCTGCAGCTGCATCCGTACGCATTTAATGTCATCCGCAATATCACCCCGCTTCGACAAATGGCGGCCCAAATGTCATAAATTCTTGTGGCACGTTGTTCATATCCATTAGCTAACAATTTATAGCAGAGGTCAGAATTTTTGTTGTTATTTTGCAATGCTACTGCTAGAAAGTCGAGAGTGATAGCCTGTACCCAGCTGCCATTAATCATTCCTCTGGTATTCCCTCATTAACCAGGTGCTGGTTTGAATCAGGCTTTTCAGCAGACCCGTATGTTTTTTTTGTCCCAGTGGGGAAGCAATCTGAGCATATGGGCCACGAGCATTCATACAGGAGCATACAAGATGCATCTTATATTGAGAAGGGAAATGCCATTGGTATAAGCGAGGATATGTTCAAGGATGCAGATCTCAGAACAGCTGTACCTGTCCCAAGATTCACAAAACTCATCTAGTATCTTTAAGGAGGTCAACTTGAGAGTGAAGGAGTTCACAAAGTTGGATCCAATAGCTATGAGTAAGCATATCAATGCTGAGAGCAAAACTGTTAACAGAATTTAATTTGCTTTATTGTATAATATTTTAATGCACAATACATGCTTTCTGGCTGTTGAACTTTGTCCCAAAGAACTCCAAAGTGTTTTGCTACAAGTTGTTGTTTAGCCTTGAAGAAGAAACTGCCTAATAAGATTTTGGCACATACAGAGGTATGACGCATTCATGTGCACAGTAGTTTCACTCCCCATATTCTGTTATCAGACATTGTATGAAGGATAACACCAGCTGAGATGAATTTCTGGGAATATCTGCCTAATTAAAATGTTTCTGCTTTCACCAGCAAAACGGGCTGGACACACAAACCGAGTGTATACGCCTACACATTTCACTACATATAATCTCTGTACACTGTTCATTCGATGTATTCAACCATGTATCAAGCCAGGTACATTGTTGATTCCCTTGTATGCTGTTTGCAAGTAAATTTCACCTGCTTTCAAGAAGGCCTGACTCAGTTTCAATTATTCAAACACTTGGTGAAATAATTCTAGTAACAAAAACCTTCAAAATCTTACTCACTGGTGGTGGCTGACCTGGACAGCGCTACGTGTGCTTGTTTGCTTTTCTTCGTTTGTGATATTCCATGGTCCCATCTTAGAGAGAGAATGTTACACTCTCCGCCAAATAGCCAACCCTGATGTGTTTTGAAGAGTGTTCTCAATTCTACTTCTTGACATTTACGACCGACTCAACGGAGCTCTAAAAAAGTCAGGGTACACAAAGGCGGGTTTCGGGCTCAAATGGATAAAGTTGCAAAAAAATATCACATGCCAAATCACTGTTGGTTTTTCAAAGTGTGTTGCACCTCAATTCGGCAGCCAGAAAAAAAAAACTCAAGTTGACACCACTTTGCTCCCCCCATCCCCTCTTCTTCGAGTCAGGCTTTTTAGTATTTTTCTCAGTCAACGCACGTCGCACGGTACCACCCATCTTAATCTGAAGAGACGGTTCCATTTCAGCTCACTCCTGAAAACCTCTCCATTCATTGTGCTCCCCCACGTATACACCATCATTAAAAAGAGGGATATGCCCGGAAATAGAAATGAAAGAAGGTGATTTCAGTGGCTGAATCATACATTTAGTGGGAGCCACTTGAGAGAGGCAGAAGAAAACTCAAGAGAGGAATAATGAGAAGGGAGCAAGTGGAGATGAGAAAGAAAAGGAAATGAGGTGACACGCAGTGAAAAAAAAAAAAAAAAAAAGAAACACAGCTACCGTGTTTGGCTCTGTGGTATATTAACTTCCTCTGTGTGGGAGCATTTCAGCTGGATCTTACTGCCATCACTGTCTGCCAGGTTAAAAATACCAGGAAGCATCCTTTCAATATTCACGGCGAGGCAAACTGATTTTTTTCTTCTTCTTCATGACAAACGCAGTAAAGTAAATACAACACTTCCTTTATATCATCTTGTTTAAAAAGCAATCAGTCCGCACCGCTGTTTTAAAAAAAGACAAACTCCAAAGTGTGCATCCCCCAATTTGAGAGACAAATGAGCTTCGAATTGGAAATTAAACAGTCTAGGGGAAAGTAATGAGTGGATGCCGCTTTCCTGATGAGCTTTACGCCGCTGCCAAATTACTGCTAGACTTAATAAAGGGGGCTGATAGACTGCTACGGCAGCACTGAGAAACCCTGAGGCACCTGAACAACTGTAGGCTATGTTATTTTCTACTTCTCCATTGTCTACTGGAATCAGAACATAAGACATTTGAATGTCATTGCACCATGGCTTTTTTGTTGCCATGGAAACATTTGAGTCGGACTTTGTTGCTGTCATGGCTGATTGATAGTCTCGAGCAGAGCCAAATAGGCCACAGAGGCTATATTTGAGTATTACTGCTGTCTTTTTCTTATCTCCTAATAGGTCCCCAAGCAGTGGTTTTTATTATTTAGAAAATAAGGGAAACTGTGTTTGTGTGAGAGGGAAAAAGGGAAAAATAATAACATGTGCTAGCCTTTTCCCTAACAGTGGGCTGATAAAGCAGCGAGATGTGTGCATTTTTTTTGTCCTCGGGCTGCCAGAAATGTCAGCTACACACACACACACACACACACACACACACACACACACACATTTGGTCACAAGCAGAGGTGGCACCAGCGTGGAGGACGGAATGCTGATGAGAAAGTTGGAAGGACTGCAAATAAAAGATGGGAGCCCCAAATGCTCATGGGTAAACAAAAAATTAAAACAAAAATTTACAGCTGAAAACAAACACGCTGCAGGACATAAGTAGGAGATAAAATACTCACACCTACACATATTTCCATGCACGGATGCATACGCTATAGCCGATATGACCTCTAGAACCGGCTGTCACTTAGCTGTTGTTGGGGGCAACGGGAGCAGACAGGGCTGCCGGGGAAGCTGACCTTTAATGGTGCACTTCCCAACCTTTTGCGGATCACCTGTTCAGCTCAGATTCATCTCCAGGAAATGGTTGCTCCCCTTGTTAGTCCGCTCAAAGAACACACTGTACTACTGCTGCAATATATATATATATATATATATATATATATATATATACGGTATAGGCTTATAAAGAATAGATCAATCTTACAGAGATACAAGAACTGCTACCACTAACTCAAACTTGATTGGACCCACAGGGATAACTCAACCGGCCAGCGGGGCAAGTCATTACAAAGTCAGGCTATGGGGCTGCACATTGTTTTAACTCTCAGAACTTTTTCTTTAAAGTTTTATTGGAGAACACAACGTTTCCAGAATGAATAAGTCGGTGAGGAAGAGATTGGGTTACATAGATACAAAACCCAAAATCTGAAATTCTGAGGTTACTGAGGCAATGTGCAGTTCTCTTTACAGGCACATGCTCAAATGCAATGATACTGAAAATATATAAAGAGGAATTCGGATAAACGATACACAATCAACAGAATATTAGAATTTATTGTTGTTTATGATAAAAATTGTTTTAATTTTCTCAAGAAAATGACACTTTAATTGTTAAAAAAATATATTTAACTCTTTCCACAGCTGGATCTTATACCAAATCTGCTTTGAATTTTATGTCGAACAGACTTTAAGGAAGATGATGCGTAATAAGACTTCTTGTCAATTTGTTGAATGTGTGGTTAAACGTGGTTTGAACCTCCCTGTTTTGCATTCATAAAAACTATATGAAAATGTCCTAAATTGTTTAGGACACAGTATAATATGGGGTTGTAAGCAGCCATTGGGATTTATATACTGCCTATAAATGATAAACTCTTGGGTTTGGATATTTCAGAGAAATTAAGTATTAATGCTTCTCTCTCATTCTGAAATGAGTTGATCTTTAGAACTTTTACTCATGGGGAAAGTAAAAAAGGAATTGATTGTCAGGCAGTAAAGTACTCATGATTTAAATTCACCAATTTGTAATGCCAGTCAAGAAAGGTGGTAAGTCAAGTATGGCAATATTTTCTCATCAGTGAGAGAGGGTTGGAGACTAAAATTGACTCCACTTTAAAACCTCTATTAGAATTATACTTACAAGGTTGATACACGAGCCAGTTTTTCAACATTAAATCCAATAACCATTTTGGTTAGTGATTTTTTTTTTACCTTTCTGCTCTCTTGTTGGCCAGATTTCAGCCTGTTGGCCCCTCTAGGGAAATCACCTAGTCCACGAATTTCACACAACCCAAAATCTTAACATTCATATTCTTTGTACGTGTTGTTGCTACCATACTTTGTGAAGATGTTGGAGAGTTTGTTGAAATCAATAATATCTCTGGGTGAGCTTCACCTCGACTCAAGGCCTCAAAGCTACAAACTATTCCTTGAGTTCGCCAGGTGAATAAATGGAAGCCCATTTTCTAGTGGCTTCACTACACTACCCTGCACATCACAATACATGTATTCATTACGTGCCCCACCTCCCTACTCCCTTTCCTGCCTTGTTGAGCTGTCTGTGTCCCTCTCGCCTCACTCATGTCTGCTTTGCGGTTAATAGATGCTGAGGCCTATTGATTTCCATCCTGGCTACTTCTCACTGTGCATTTGGCTGTCTCTTTCACTTATCCCTTGAGCGGTACAAAAAGGTGTTTTGAGGTCGGTGAAGGAGGATAAATCACACTGCATATTGGATTCTAATTTCCAAATTTTTAATTCAGGACGTGCTGCTGACATTGAAGCCCTTTCACATCATCCAGTCAGGGTGGTTGGTGGGGGGGGGCTTTCAAGGTTTTGATGTGAGGTCTCTTATTAGCGCCCCTGCTGAGGTAATTCAAGGACTGTCTCCCCACTAAATGATAGGACGGTTTGGAAATAACAGATCATTTGTCCCCTAAGCACCTCATAAAATGGCTCTAATGTTGTTTTCTCTGCATTAATGCAAAAGTGGTTTTAAATCACGGCAAATTGACACCCCAGAGCAGGAAGGTCGTAGCTCCTCTTTTATAAAAATGCCGACTCTTCCCCCCTTCCCTCCCTGTGTGTGGTAACGAGGGGAAATTGGGCAAAATGTGTTTTTAATTAAAACCAATAAAGCGGCCATATTTCATGCCTGAAACGCACTCTTGGGATTAACCAAAGATGCAAACGAGAGCTAGAAAGTCAACAAAGTCACAGTTTAAAGCTATTTGGTGCGTAACTTCTGTCGCCCCCATGAAGAATTCTGAGTAATTACAACAACACTGTAGGCGCATCTACATGAGGTAAGCCTTCTGTGATGGTGGATTTCATACCTTCTGCTGTACTTCCATTTTTTTTGACTGAAACATTTCTTTGGCGCTTTTTCAGAACCCGTCCGCCAGTGTCAGGGGGTGACACCAGTTTGTAAACGCTGCCATACTGAGAAATACAGAGAGAGTTTTGTGGAGCTGAGAGGCTTAATCAACTCTATGTCAACCCTTTTGCCGATGGCTTGAATATACCGGACATACATTTATATTTAAAAAAAAGTTACGCACTATAGCTTTAATCATACCAAAAGGGAGCGGCCTGCATGGACATTAATCAGGCTGTCAAGGGGTGTCCATATAATAATGACAGACGAGGCACATGATACCAGTTTGTTGTATCTAATTACTTGACAAATCTCCGACTCTTGGTCCCCCGAGGGACAAAGTGGACGAAAGCAGCACGCGACCGCCCCGCTGCCTGGCGCCTCTGGGTTCTGTGTTTCAACGGTTTGATTTTTTCTGGCGCGCTGCAGCTCAGTGATCATCACTCACAACAAAAACAGATACTGTAGCCTGACCGGGAACTATTGACTGGGGCTTTCTTTTTCTTTTTTTTACTCTGCGGTTTGGCTTGAGGGGAAAGGATAATGATTGCATCACACGTATTATTCTAAAAGGTTTTTCATGTTGCCCTCTGCCCTGCGCACACAAGGGATCAGAGGCTATCCGAGGCTGTCTAATTTCCCCTGTCACTCCAAGAAACATCGGCTTTTGAATACACTATTAGTTTGAGTATAGGCTTCAATGTAACAACAACTTGTTCCTGCACTAAACATGCTTACTTAGTGGAATATTGTCATTGAACATACTGTATATGGAACGTTCATGTCAGAAATCAGAACACCCAGTATATCATTGTGTTGTAAAATTAGCTCCTGACGGAACAAACTGTGCACGTTGAATAGTTTAACTTTTCAGTTCAATACACTTTGAATACTATGATGACTATGCATACCCATACATTTGGTTCCATGTAAAATGTTTGCTCTTGGTTGTTGTTTTCTCTTAGCCTGGCATTCCCAGACCTGCCACTAGGCGCTGGCAAATTAAATTTGCTGCGCGTGTTGGTCTGGAGACGCTCCGTTGAAGCTTATCAAGACTACCAGAAATCTGGTATAACGTTTCAATTGGTTCTATCTAATATGGGCGCGCCAGAGCCCTTTATATGGTGCTCTGGGGAGGACGTAACCGGATGACGACAGTGACGTGCATGCGACGTCGAAGCTGTGATAGTAAACATCAAAGATGGCTGCGGATATGTTGTGTGAGTTTGAGACTGCTTTGGCCTCGACCCTTAACGAATTGGAAGACGGGACTCATAGCTTTCACTAGCAAGTAAGTGGAATGTTCTGTTTTGCCGACCGACAACGGCAAACGTTTAATTGAACAGTTTAACAGCTGTTCGCTAAACGAACGGGGCTTACGTCACTTGTGCATCGCTCTGATTGGTTGTAGTGCTATCCAACTGCGTGCAGTGGCATTTGAAATGCACGAGTAGGAGCCGCCCCTAGAGTTGGAAATTACTATTGATCGTCGCCAGACCCTCTATCGTTCAAGATATCAGGGTCAGGATTTCCAGGCTAGTTTTCTCTAAGATTAATGAGGGAATTCCCATAACCTGGATGAAAGTGGGTCATCAAAAAAAAAAGTCAAATTCAATTTGAGGTTATATGAAGCAAGGACAGTAATATTATCTCCCGTGTTCCCCCACTCCTCCTGCATTCCAGCAACTGTATGAAAAGGTTGTTCCCATGCCCATCATCAAAATGTATTCCACAGCTCACTGCAATTGAGGTGTGCTTTGGCAAGGAATCTTTAACTATAAATGTAATGGGACGTTTAAATGCACAAAGGGTTTTTATTCGCCTTTATTAAACCAGTCAGCTGAGAAGCCCAATATGCTTCAGATTTATTCAACGATAATCTTTGTGGAGGGGGAAAAGGCAATCGAGGGCACAAATCTAGGGAAGAATGAACATTTATGACCTCAGGTACAACATTAATAAGGTGATCTTCAATTTTTCAATAAGGCACAATGAACCCCTCGAAATTTAAATTGCAACAAATCTGTAGTGAATGAGCTGTGAACAGTATCCAAGAACTCATGGAAAAGTTCAAACCAACCCTGTGGATCTTTTCTTGTATCAAAGCCCAGTTATGCTTACCAGCAGTGTTTCTCACCAACCTGCTCAACTATGTGAATCCCCGAGGGCTAACGCGTGTTGAATGGATAACATTTGCAGGGCTGATGTTTTGAATATTTCATAAACCTTGGCAACTTTCTCACCACCGCGCACCTGGTCCATCCCTCGGTTCCCACATCGAAAAGATATATTTGGGAGGGGAATTTCCAAAGCCAGTAGACCTGTCGCTGTGAATACCCAGACTTTGGCGAAGCTATAGCGAGTCACTTTTTCATATGAATCAATGTCGGTTACATTCAAGCCATTGCCAATTAGTTGACACAAAGTAGATTAAGCCTATTAGCTCCACAAAAATCTCTACGTGTTGTCGCAGTATGGCATTGTTTACAAACTGGTGTGTGTGTCCCCCTCCCCTACACTGGCGCAGAAGCTCAAGAAGTGCCCACGAAATGTTTCAGTTGTCGATTCTACTGCTAGGAAAAAGCCTGGACATACTGTAAAGGGTTTGAAGTCATGCGCCACCACTGAAGGCTTACCTCACGTAGAAGAGCCGACAGTGTTGTTGTAATTACTCATTACTCGTGGGGACGACAGAAGTTACGCAAAAAAAGCTTTAACATTTGGTTATAATATAACGTTGCTTCCTGCTTGCGTTACAGCAGCGGAAAGTTCAATTACTCTAATGTTTAACAACCGATATCGTCAATAATTTCCACCAAGACCACCAAGGCATAAAACATATCTCTTCATCTCTGCTCTCTATATTTCACGAGGACTCACAAGGACCAAGGCACACACTACCCACACCACACACATGTACCCTTCTTGTTATCGGGATATACTACAGCTGCCTGGGAGACTTGAGTGATCTGTGTGTATAGCTGCTTTTTCTAGCTCCGTGTGTCTTGCTCAGGCAGTTGGCCACAGCAATTTTGCAGGAGTGAACAGTGACCTTTGACTCCATTACAGCTGATTGGATTGGTGTGTCCCCCCACCCCCACCTCGAGAGCTGGCCTGCTGCCCAGCGCTACACCAAATACAGTGACAGAGCCGGGGCATCACACACACTGCCTTCAGTCCCTTCTTCAGGCTTACCTCCTCCCTCCCTCCCCCTTCTATCAATCCTTTTATCCATCTAACTCACCTTTCCCTTTAAGCTCCCTCCTGTTCATCCATCTCTGCCTTTATTTTTTTTCACTCCCCAGCTGGTCTTTTTGTCCTCCATACAAATCATCCACCATGCCTCGTAAGCCTTGTTTCCACTGAGCGGTGCGGTTCGTGTCTGGTGTGGCTCGGCACACTTTAATTTTTCCATTTCCACCAAAAGTCGGAAAGGGTACCAAAGTATAAGCCAGCCGAGCTGTAGTTTTTTTGTTGTTGTCACCCTTTCGTTGGGGTACCAAGCCAGAGGAGCTACGCACTGCAGTCTGTGTATTGGTTGATATAATCATTTCCGTGTGAGAGATAAACCGCTGTGTGTAATTACCTCGGCTAGAGTGAAAAGCCTTGTGTTTAAATAATGGCGGCGCCCAGCTTTCTGTATATTGTGTGGTGTTTTTTCCTCTTCATTGAATTAATCGGCGGGCTACACTGTGTCCCGCTGCTACGATGTCACAATAGTTACGTAGCTGCGGCTATCGCTGTCTGCCAAAAACCCCGTCTACTACAGTGGAAACGCGAGCCAGATCTAGGTTAACCGTGTCCTGTGGAACAGTGCCGTGCCGAACCGAACTGTGCTGCTCAGTGGGAACGAGGCTTTATTTTTTCATTTTCTCAGCTCTACATCTTCCCTCTTCATCCATCCATCCATCTCTACTTTTAAACATCTCTTCATTCCATCTCTCCTTCCTCCACAACTTAATCTGTTTTCCCCACACACTATATGGCATTACAGCCCAATGTCTTATATCAACAACTCACTATAGAACAATGGGCATTGATACGCTGCTGTAACGGCCTTCTGTGAAGGTTTTCTCCACTATAGTTTAGCACCTGGCCGCAGAGATTCGCTCCCAGTCAGCCACACAAGAGCATTAGAGAGGCTGAACACTGATGCTGTGCGATAAGGCCGGGGATCGCTCTAACCATTCCAATTCCTCCCCAGAGGAGTGCGATGGGGGTGAGATCAGGGCTGTGTGCAGCAGGCTAGTGAGTGAGAGGCTGGCAGAATACTATGTCTATTCAAACAAAAGTGTCTGGCAAAGGAATGTAATGTTAGCGTTCTTCACCACCGTTACATACATAGCATTGTCACGCAGAGAGACCTTACCCAAAACTGTTGCCACAAAATAAAAATAAAAAATGAATTATTTCTACCCCAGCCTCCTACTCTGCTAGCTAATGCAACAAATGTTTGCTAATGTTCAAGAACGATTGTAGGATATATAATGGACAGGCTTGGCCACTTGCCCAAAATCACATGTCATTGGATACATTAGTAATTAATAATAATATAAATGCCCCAGTGTCCAAGATTTGTGAAAACAATTTTTAAAGGAATCGAAAACAGAGGGATTTATATATAGAATATGTTGCCGATACCAAGAGATAATAGAACAATTGACATGCAGACAAAAGATCGGGACCCACACATTTTATCTTTTTATCTCTAAGTTTTTTCCATAATATGAACCGAGGAGCTGAGCTCAAACCATGAACAGAAGCCCCAGCAAGCCAAAACATAAAAGTTTGCGGACAGGGATATCCATATACAGTAGGGGAAGGTGGGGTGATTTGTGCAACTTTTTACTCAAAGTGATTTTAAAGTGAGGCCTTGACAGTTATGTCTCCAACTCAAATATGTACATATATTTCAGGATGTTGTGCATCCCTGGCAATAAACACTTTGGATCTGGAATAAACTGTTTAAGAAATATAGCTTTCGGAAAAAAAGTTGTCTTGTCGCACAAATCACCCCACTACGTGGGGTGATTTGTGCGTCATTGTGTCACAATGACAAAGTCACCATCATCATCTTTCTGGCCATCTGAACTCTCATCAGTGGTGTCGTTAAGTGGAATTGAGATGTCACTCTCTTCTGAGCTACTGTAGACAATCACTTTCTTTTGGTGACCAGCGTATACAGCCATGCCACTGGCACAACTCTCAGAAATGTACTTTGCACTAGTTGCTCCGTGCTTGTGGAACCAACTGCCACCTGACAAATGTGATTCCCCCTACATTTCTGCCTTTAAATCAAGGCTCAAAACCCATATGTACACCCTGGTGTTTCCTCCCCATTAACCTCTGCACTACTTACTTACCTCTGCACTACTATCTGTGTTTATGTGGATGTATGGGCTTTACGTCTTTTATTTTGGTTATTGTTATTTTACCTTCATTGTTTACCCACTGAATGCACTATGTACAGCACTTTGGACAGTGCAAACTGTCATAAATGTGCTTTTATAAATACATTTTACTTACTTACTTACTTATAACTCACCCAGGCCCTTGCGCACAAATCACCCCATCCCCAGAATTTTGGATAATAGGCATGATGCAGCAATTTAGGGTTGACATTGTGCTAACTATATAGACTCAAAGTGTAGCATACCAAAGCACTAAAACATGTGTCAAATGTTTTCAAACGTGTCTATAATTGTTCAGACACAATAATCAAAAAACCTTGATCATGGAAATTTTACTTTGAAAGGCAAAACACAGTTTTTTGAGCTTAAATGTGCTTATATCTTATTCCTTGTGTCTCCCTTCTTTACAGGATGAGTCAAATGGATGGCTCTTCTTAAATATGTGGTCACATTTCCAATTTCTTCCACGGTTTTCTAGAAACAAGGGGTTTTGCAACTTCCAAAATGCACAAATCACCCCACCTTCCCCTATATAGTCTGTGGCCTTCTTCTGCTATCGTCTTTAATTTTCTATCCCTTCTCCTATCTCTTCCTTCCCTTCACCTCGGTGATCCTTCCTCCTGAAACTTTCATCTGTTAACCCCTGCCTCCAAATCTCTCTCTCCTTATCTCATGCCCTTCCTATCTCTCTCTCTTTCTCTCTCTCTCTCGCTCTCTCTCCAAATCTCTCTCCAAAATCTCCATTTTCAGCTGCTGTCCCTCCTCCTTTTTCCAGCACAGCTTGTATCGGTTTGGTTAAGAATCATAAATGCTTTATTGATCCCAGAGGGGAACTTGGGTAACAAGCATGAACGGAGAAGAGATAAACATTGTGAAAATAATAAGAAAAAACCAGAGCAGGAACTTGCACTGAGTTGTTTAACAGTATCAAAATGCTTACCTTTCAGATGAGCACAAATTTATTTAGAAAATGGTGTTGAAGAGTCCTTGGGCATGTCCACAATTGACCAATACTCAGAGCTATATAGGCAGGATTAGGAAATATTGCCCATCATTCGGTGTTATAAAAAAAGCACCTTTTAAATTGGGATATGACTTTGATCGTCGTAAAAATAAAAAAATAAAGCTAGCTATTCTCGGCAACCGATTCCATAACTTCCATGTTCCTCTGGAGAGGAATACTGCTTCACATTCTACTAATTTGATGTGGAAAAATTTGTCAAAATAAGTTTGGTCTAAATATCGGGCTACAGATTTGCAAAGTCAAGCACTACACAGCGGGCTATCACAAGTGATTAGGGCGAGAACCAACCACAAGCACTTGACATTGCTCTTGCTATAGCTGCTAATGGTGCAATAACAGACACCTTACTGAGCCAGGTAAAACATTTTTGGGGTTGCAAGGCTGTTTCTTCGTTTATTGACATAAATTGTGTTACTGGCAGATGCTACTCATGAAATGTAGAAATCTTCAGTTTTTTATCTTCAAGCACTCTCGTACTTCTACAAATACCACACCTCCCTTGCCTCACAATCGTTCAATTGGCCAATGACGTCTACAATTCATTCATTTAGCATGTGTAAGAATATGTGCATTCATGTTAAGGTTGTGTAATCCCCCCTTCAACAACATCAGTATACATCTTTTTTACCCCGAAATAATCAAGCAAAGTAGGAAACTTCTACCTTCAGAACTGTTGTGTGTGTCCATATAAATGACAGAGGATGCTCTTCCATTACTGTTTGAAATGCATATTAAAGTTTTACCGACCCTGGCGCTACTGCATATTAAAACAAACACACCATGAGAAACTTTGATTGAAAGCTTACCTGTGTCAGCGCGTTAACTTACATTGTTGTACACTGTAGTCAAGTCAAGTCAGTTGTATTTATACAGCCCACTATAT
Source organism: Ammodytes marinus (assembly GCF_949987685.1). Taxonomy (NCBI): domain Eukaryota; kingdom Metazoa; phylum Chordata; class Actinopteri; order Uranoscopiformes; family Ammodytidae; genus Ammodytes; species Ammodytes marinus. Next base: position 10,046,969 of record NC_137223.1, on the reverse strand, counting down.
CACAAATAACAATTTGCCTCAGCGGGCATAACCATCTGTACACAACAGGACACCCCTATGTCCTAAGTCCATCAATTTGGCTAGAATAAAACAACCTTTAATGGGGGAAAAATGGTTGAAACCTTAAAGAGGACCTATGATGCTTTTTGACTTTTATGACCTATAAACGTTGTTATGATGATTCATAGTCATGCTTAACCATACTAAATTATCAAATAATGACTTACATGCATTTCGACGTATTCCCTGCTGACCGTCTGGGGTGTCTGTGCAGAGCACTAGACACTATTCTAGCCAGTCGAGAAGTCACGTGTTCAAAGCGGCTTGACGCTTTGTAACTTCGTGACGTCGCATGTAACTTCGTGAAGTCACCACGCGGATGTTTCCATGTATGGTAATGCTGTCACTTCCCTGTTCGCGTCTGCCTCGCGCCCTTATAGGTCCATGCTCGCGCTTCCCGCCACTGAAAGTGTTCCGGAAGGAAGGTAACCAATCACAACGGAGTGGGGTTTGCAGGAGGGGGAGGGAGGGGAGCGGAGATGGCCGAAGCACAGGCGGAGGGAGCGGAGATGGCCGAAGCACACACACTCAAGTGTTGACAGGACGTGCTGGATCGCCAAAATAAGAGAAAGAGCTTCCCGAAAATCTACATAGTTTTTTGTGATGTGATTCGTGTCAGGTTGCTCTATAGCAGTGTAAAACAAGAAATTAAGACCAGAAAAGTAGTATAATAGGTCCTCTTTAAGAAGAGCAACTGAACAGGAATCCATCATCCCTATCTCTCTATGTGTGATTGAAAAACAGAAAAATCTCGGTATGAAGGAGTTTTCATGACAAAATGTAGGTTGTTAAACACACGTGAAGAATGCGGATGTACAGTGTATGCTGTGTTTTTGTGCCATCCTCCTGTGTTTAAGGTGCTTTCGCATATTGTAGCCTACGTGTTGCTAAATTGCTCTGCACTTCTCTACGTTCTTCAACCGTCTTTTTGATGAATTATTCAACACAGTGAATTTACTTAAAAGCATTTAGAATCCTTGTGGGTGTATAAAGAGCGCTTCTGTTTACGAGGGATTTATTTCCTCCCAACATTGAAATTTCGAATAAAGCTTATTTCCAAACATGTCTGGATTCCCACTAATGCATGTGGGTTCCACGCAGGAATGTGTGTGTGTGTACGTACGTGCGTTGTGTGTGTTCGTTATTTATACCACCCCGAAAGTCAGCCCGGAGTCCATCGACTGCGGACCGTGGCCACAAGGGCACCGCTAATGAGCAGGAAACTTTTTGCTGCTATTACTGAGATGAAAAAACGCAGCCTGATTTACATGGTAATGAAAGTGTTTTGCTGGTCTTTGACACGGCTCCAAAGTGGACGCAAAACAAATATCAATTAGTTTCTTTAATCCTTTTGCCGTGTTTGACATTCCAAATCAGTTGGGGTGGACAAACTTAGTTAGCAGATTTTTAGTTTTTTCTTTTTTCTCTCACAGCGATAATTTGCCTATACATTTGACAAACAAACAGTTCGCTGCAGAAAGTGTGGGAAGTCAGGTTTCTCTAATCCCTTACCTTGATGAAAGAAAACTGGCATTCTTGTTAAGATGATGTTTAGGAGCATAAACAACGCATTGATTGATATGTGGGTTTTAAAAAAAATAGCAGCTGAATCAAGATCATATCATCACAAAAAAAAATAAGTGGTATGGTTCAGAATAAATACGAGACTCTCAAAAATCAAATGGAAAATCCCATTAGCCTTGAAAACGCCTGTGCAGTGTGTGGGGGTGTCCGAATCTGTTTAGTTTGCTTAACTATAATCCCAAACACCCTGGACCCCCTGGGGAGTGATGTGGAGGGCAAAACAATATTTTTTCTATAGAGTAAAGGCCTTTGTTTGTGTTTTTGAACACAAGTGTGTGCGCTCCTTCAAGTGCAGAGTGTGTGTGTGGAGGTTATCGCTCTAGCTTCTTTTGAGTTTACCCTACAGTCTTTGAAGAAAGCCCGTCTTTGCTTTGATCACTTTTCCTCTCTCTCTCTCTCTCTCTCTCTCTCTCTCTCTCTCTAGCTCTCTCTCTCTTCTGTTAACCCTTCTCCCTGGCATCCTCTATCATTCTTTTATTCCATGCCTCCTCTTCCTCCCTCTGTCTACCTTCTTCATCCTTTTCTCTTTTTACCTAGTCTCTTTATCTCTCTCTCAAGCCCTTCTTCAACCTTTTCGCCTCGTCACTCTTCTCTGTCTCTCCTTTTATGAACCTATTCTCCACGGTGGATGAGAGAGAGACAGAGAGAGGGAGAGCTAGATAGATAGATAGAGAGAGAGAGAGAGAGAGAGAGAGAGAGAGAGAGAGAGAGAGAGAGAGAGAGAGAGAGAGAGAGAGAGAGAGAGAGAGAGAGAGAGAGAGACATATGTCCAGGAAAATCAGAAGTGCAGGGTGTTGCGTCTCCACAGGAATTTCTTACACACCTTGTAATTGCTGTCAGCGAGCGCTCAGACAACTCACTTAATTGCCTGCCATCCAATTTATGGCCAGATTGGGCCGGCGATGGGATTCCGAGCAAAAAAGTTAAAAAAAGAAAAGAGAAAAAAGAGCGAAGCAAGATGACAAAGGGAGCAAAAAGAAAAGGCAGGCGGAGGTGGAGAAACTGCAGGCCCAAAAGGATGTGGTTGCTAAGCACTGTAAAGAAGGGCAGCGGATCCATTGTGTTCCAGTGCAGGTGAATAGTGGTATTTCATAAAGGTGAGGAATTGCATGGCATGAAGCACAGTTATTGAATTTACCCTAAAGCATGCACACACACACACACACACACACACACACCTACACACTTACACACACACACACACACACACACACACACACACGCAGAAAGAAGTTTCTGCAATTAGAACCATTAGAGACTTGAGGTAATGGTTGTAGGTGGGAGGACTGCACAGAGGACTGCACACCGGCTGCATTGTATGCATAGCTACTCTGCTATGTTGTAATTGGTATTAAGTGCAGTCATTAACGCCCAGTGGAAGTATATACTCTGTTGTTTAAAGCAAAAGTATGTTATTTTTTTTAAACACATTTCATTTTTAATTGCTGCTGCTGCAACACCTACAGATAATGCAATGTACCAGAATCCCATACGAGTGTTTCTGTAGTCTGCTGTTGGACTCCCAGCCAGTCTTGTATCACACTGGCAGTTCATTCTAACAACAAGGCTTCAAATACCACAGGCCACAGAGAAGGATGCGCACAGAAAGAGAGGGAGACCTTTTTACTTCGGCCGTAGTCTGTCAGTAGAGAAAAACACGATTGATATAGCCTGTGCTGAAGTCATAGAATAATCCACTTGTATCTAGCCCCTACATACAGTATACACAATGTAGAGCCTGGGCAAAGAAAGTCGGATTTTTTTATTTTTTTTTTTCAAAGAATCTAATTACCAGCTTTTACCGTAGGCTGCCAGTCATCCCTCGCTATTGCCAGACACAATAGCTGATGAAACACATCAAAACGCATTCCTTTGTTGTCAGGCCCCTCTTTATTCTCTCCCCGTCAAAGCCGAGTTGATTTTTCAGAGATTTTTGCCTTCCTCTGATGTCAACAGACTGAGGAAGTGATGACTTTGTAATGCTAATAAACACAAGGACAGGAAGGCTGCTAGCGAACAACAGTTGGAAAAACACCAACAAAACACCTGAGTGATCGGGATGCACCTGTGGGCTGTTTTGATTTGTGAGTGAACCCAGAGGCAGGAATGATTGTTTATTAAGTTGCTCAGTTTTGCCTCATACTGCACCAACACAAACATGCCACAAGTTCCACCGACAGAAAATAAAAAGAATTATGAACAATAACTTTCTTTTTTTTTTAACCATGACAGAGGAAATGGAGAAAGATTAATATAGCTAGGCAAGGCGGGTAATATTCAGAGGAAAAACTCAAAATTAAAGTCATCAAATATACAAGAAAAACCTGGATATTGTCCGAGATTAAAGTGGTAAATTTCCAAGAGATAACACACCCACAAATCTACGAGAATAAACTCCAATATTCTTTGAGACAACATTGTTTATTTAGCAACACGGAAATACTCAGGATTTCAGCCCAATATCACATAATAAATGTGGCATAAACCTGTTTTATAAGGACAGCATGTGAATACGTCTCTCTCTGTTATTAAACTAAGTTAGTGTTTCGTCGAAGCACAGCATGATAAGCTTTCGGACTTGGAAGACGCATTATTGTCAATTGGGCCAAGAGGAAAACAACATAATTTATGACTTTATAATCTAAAAAAAAAAAATCTTTAGTTTTTTCCTCGTAAATGTACAAGCTTAGCTGCTATACAACTACCATGGATTTAGAACGGAGAGCCTATAGGCAGAATATCCTAACGTTAATTGAAAACACAACTTCTTGATTTAAGGGTTAGGGTGGATGGAGACATATGTAATGGGACAAACGTAGATTTTTCTTCTTACAACAGCTTCGTGCGGCACATTGTAAGGAAAGCGAAAACATTATGGAAATGACCTTTATATAATGCTGATATGTTGTTTATGTTGTTTTGTCCCTTTATAACTGTGCCTGTCCAAAGCGGCCATGTATGCTAGTATAAATACAACTCATGTTTTTTTACCATTTGAGAAATTGATGTTGATGGATTTTAATCTAATTAGGAACGCTGTCTGAGTGTGTCTCTATTGCTTTTGCAGCATTTGGTCCTTTGAGGCACTTGCATAAACATACACTGAGCGGCATTCCTCTGACAGAGTGTCAGCTGAGTTGTGTTAGTGCACTGAGACATGGGGTCAGTCATATCGTGTATCTTTGCTTTAATACAAACCCCTTTAGATGATCTGAATTTAAAAACAATTGCATGATTAGATGTCTCTTTTGCCTTTAGTTTAGTTTATTTCGGTCATCTTCCAACTCATAGACAATAGACTTAGTCAAGGCTTACATAAACAATAAATAAAAACATTAAATGATTGCTTTTAGCATTGAAAACAAAAGATAAACAAGAAACAAAACGGGACGTAAAAAGTGTACGCTGTAACCTTATAGCTTATTATACCTACCCTTTTTACATTCATTATTTTGTCAGCTCACTTTTAATTTTACAGAGCAATAGTAGAAGGTAATAGAAACAAAGTACAGTACATTAAAAAGGCCTTTTGTCAAACCCATTTCATGTACACTCTGGTGTTCATGCTTCAGTTTTGTATTTGTTAATCATCTTGTGTCTACATACATTTTTGAATCCATTCTGTGAAATCCACATGCCTTTCAGTGTTTTCACATTGTTGTGAATTCTCTTTTATTCGAGTCTTCACAGTGAACACATACATCAATCTGCAGTCGCGCAGCATGTGCACACATAATCATGTAGTTTAGCCCCTATGCACACATGAGAGTCATACACAAACAAATACTCCATAATTCAGAACAAATAGGCACACAGACGAAGAAAACACACTGTAGTGAACCATTCTCACACGCACGCACGCACACACACACACACACACGCACGCACGTACGCACACACACACACACACACACACGCACGCACGTACGCACACACACACTGACACTCACACAAACTTCATTACCAGAGTCAGGTTGATGCAGATTGGGGAAATAAAGAACCACAGCTATAGACCTAGACAAAACCAAGTGTTGTAAGAAGATGAAGTGGCCAATCCCAAAATGAGTCTCCCCTCTGGGCACTGGCTTCAGCTTTGATGAATATTCATGAGAACATTGCTGGTATTCAGGGGGGGAGGGGGTGGGGTATGTTAACTCTGGCAGGGATAGTGAGCGAGGGTTACAGATGTATGGTGAGAGCTGTGGAAGCGTGTGTTTGCATTTCCTCCTCTGGGGAGTGTGACCGCAGAGACCAAACAGAGAGATGAAGAAGGTTGTTGCTGCAGTTGACATAAGGATCGTCCAGATAATGAAAAAACCAAAGACGTCATAGGTCCCTACATATAACACGTAAACAAGTGGGTGAGTAGTTGCAGTGTGTGTGCTCTCCCCAGGCTTAACTATAGGTATCAATATCATGCCGGTGTAAGCAATACTGTGATATAGGTGTTAGAAATGTTGTACAAGTAAAAATTATTTTATGGCATTTAAAGCATTTGTTTGACATTTAACAACAGTGAGGGAACAGGAATATGGCAAAATGATAAAGACATAAATAAAGAAAGGTTCCTTGACGGATTGGATAGGGGAGTTGGCAAGTTAAATGGTTTTTATCTTAAAGGTTAACACACACTTTATGGAAGGTGCTTTTATGAAGGAAACAAACCAGCAGTTTCAATACACTGTTCAAATAAACACTGTTTTATATTGTCATTTTAATACATTGTCTCGCCCTCAATTTGGCCATGACAACCTTCTTATTTTTGTATGGCCCGCATGTGTATGGCTACAGTCAACAATTTGATGACACAATACTTCAGGCAGGCGTATACACTGCAAGGACACCAGAACAAACACTTACAGTATGTTATAACCGTGCTTGGTTGGAGCTTGGGAAGAGCTGGTAGGACCGGATCTGGATATTTTGCAAAAAAAATGTGCTGACATGTTTTGGCAATATCCAAATATCCAATATCCTCCTTCTTTGGGGCTGCAGGCTACTACACTGCAGGTTGACACAAAGCAAGTCACAGTGAACGAGAGCCTGTTTGGGATGTGTAGGCTTGGGGCAAATCCAAATTACATCAAATAGTCTTTACGAATCGCCAGCTTCCGACCAAAATAAATTCTGGACAGTTACAAAATGTCCTTGGGCGACATTGCCACCTGTATTACAAGAAGAAATGTGTGGGTTATAGTTGTTGTATTCTGGCTAACCGGATATAGACAATTAGTATGGCACCCCCGGCAAAAGGAGCCGAGAGCGACGCTTTGTGGCTTCCTGGGCTTGGCGCCGCCCAAGACGAAGTTTTCCCCGTATATTCAAAACGATATGGCTTGGTCCCAGACCATACTACTAGCTGTAGTTTGGTCGGGCTGTACGAGACTAATAGTTGGTGTGTTACTTCTTTTCTTTAACAATAATTACAATCATCAAACTTTGAGATTTGTTGTAATAGTTGAGAGTGCTAATATTTGCACAGCATGTTACTCAGAGTTTTATGTTCGTCCATTTTAATCCAAATTTGTTTTACTTCAACAAGGTAGCAGGAAAAGACACAGGATGACTGGAGAGAATAACCAAGCTGGGTGGGGGAAGACAAGAAGTGTGTGTGTGTGTGTGGGGGGGGGGGGGGGGGATCAATACCAGAGATAGAGATTGAACAGGATTATGTTGGATCAAAGAATATTGTTCTAGGCAGCACAACGAATCAGACCAGTGGGACACATACAGACAATGAGAAAAGACCTCCAATATTTCAAAACTGAGAAAACAAGTTTTTAATATTTTGTTTCCTTCTCTTGGCAAAACATCGCAGTAAATACACATTATTGCTAGTGGTTAAAACGTGTGTATTTCGGAAGGAACAGGTGGGCATGTAACTACAGAGGTGTGAAATGCCTTTATCCCCAGATACCACCAGAGAGAGAGAAAGAGAGAGAGAGAGCATTAACGGACGGAAGGTAAACATAATAATGGCTCTTAAACAGGGACTGATTCACGCTGCCAATATCAGCTTGCAGTCCTGTAGAGAGAAACTAACCAAAAAATAACAGGCACAGCTTGCCAACCCGGGAGACTACAACGCCTTAGTTTCACAATCCTCCTGGAAAGATTTTTCGATTTCTTTAGTCAATGCTTAAATGAAGTGTTAAGTGTATAGTTTAGAAAATGCTCCACTGTGTCTCTATCTATCTATCTATCTATCTATCTATCTATCTATCTATCTATCTATCTATCTATCTATCTATCTATCTATCTATCTATCTGTCTATCTGTCTATCTATCTATCTATCTATCTGTCTATCTGTCTATCTGTCTATCTGTCTATCTGTCTATCTGTCTATCTGTCTATCTGTCTATCTGTCTATCTGTCTATCTGTCTATCTGTCTATCTGTCTATCTGTCTATCTGTCTATCTGTCTATCTGTCTATCTGTCTATCTGTCTATCTGTCTATCTGTCTATCTGTCTGTCTGTCTGTCTGTCTGTCTGTCTGTATTATAATATGTTATTAATCCACCACCTCGAGCCAAACTTTAAGATTCTATTGTATGGATTTCCTTGACATTGTATGTTTTATTAATACATTTTAAACCAGAGAAATATAGTTTATATTTGAAGTTAAAAATGTTTTAATAAGGAATACATTATTATATTATTACTTCATTCTTTTGTCTGTCTGGAAAAGCTTAACCACCAGACGACACAACTGAATAAATAAAGGTTGTAGTGTTTGAATACAAACTAACAATCAATCAATCAATCAATCAATCAATATCCTTTATTTAACCAGGTAAAATTCATTGAGATTAAAATCTCTTTTTCAAGAATGACCTGGCCAAGAAGGCAGCACCATGATACAATAAGAACAATCAACCACAATTCTCATACACCACATTCACCCCACTGAAAACTCCTCTTTGTTCTTGTAACCTGATGTCAGCCATGTAAAACATAAAAGAGCCAGTTGTGTATTTTATTAGATTTTTATTTTTATTTTTTAGATATTTCCATCAGTCAATATGTCAAGGCTGTACACGGTGATGCAACTAAAAAGTGTGATCTTATACAGGTGGCTTTAAGTGGGTTAGGTTAGAGTGATACTGTCACAGCGCTGTCTTTTTAGGATGATTACTATTGACTTGACTGACTGCAGAGTGTATTGACCGAGAATATGAACGGGCCATCTTAGATATTCATGACTGTCTTTTGCTCATGCATTACTGATGCTGTCGGAAAGGCCAGTCACCGATTGAGATTGTCTAGTGAATAGCCTCGACATTATGTGAATATATATCTGAATGACTATATGTATATATTTAATATGTGTCTATGAAACATTTGTAGATGTACAGGCAAGAAGAAAAGAATGATATACTGTTAGTGTGGGCGGTAAAAGGTGATATGGTTGGTTAGTTTTAGAGAGAAGTGTAAACTAAGACAAAATTCATTAGTCATTTTTTTCACTCTGGAAAGTGTGATATTTTGAATTGGTGGAGAGGATGTGGGGTGTACAAAAGCTGTGACTATGAGACTATGATTCAAAGGTTGAAAAATTGGCTCATGGGAAGAACATAATGTGCTTTACACAAGGCAACAAAATGTTTCCAAGACTTGGAAAATTTAAACAATTGTACAAGATTAAAAAAAATCCAGCTCCTGCATTGTGATGATCTCCTAATTTTCTCTGGTTGATATACAATTGTAAACGGAATGCATTCAGGTTTTGGACTGCTCCACACACCAACAAAGAAACTGAAGACATCATATTTCGGGTGCCAGAACTTCTGATAGGCACATTATATGAACCATACATTTGAAAACAAAATAATACACAAATGAATTGATAATGAAAACAGTCGGTAGTTATTCTATCATCGCTTATCTGAATATGATGTGCATTTGGCAGCCTGACTCTACTCTCCTGTAGCCTGGCATTCCCAGACCTGCCACTAGGCGCTGGCAAATTAAATTTGCTGCGCCTGTTGGTCTGGAAACTCTCCGTTGAAGCTTTTTCAAAAAGACCAGAAAGACGTTTCAATTGGTTCAATCTAATATGGGCGGGCCAGAGCCCTTTGTATGGTACTCTGGGGAGGACGTAACCGGATGACGACAGTGATGTGCATGCGACATCGAAGCCGTGATAGTAAACATCAAAGATGGCTGCGGATATGTTGTGTGAGTTTGAGACTGCTTTGGCCTCGACCCTTTACGATTTGGAAGACGGCACTCAAATATTTCATTAGCAAGTAAGTGGAATGTTCTGTTTTGCCGACCGACCACGGCAAACGTTTAATTTAACAGTTTAACAGCTGTTCGCTAAACGAACGGGGCTTACGTCACCTTGTGCATCGCTCTGAATGGTTGTAGTGCTATCCACTGCGTGCAGTGGCATTTGAAATGCACGACTAGGAGCCGCCCCTTGAGTTGGAAATTACTATTGATCGTGGCCAGACCCTCTATCGTTAGATATTAGGGTCTGGATTTCCAGGCTAACTCTCCTGTGATGATCTAGACAATTCTGAGGTTTAAGGACTTAAAATCCAGTCGGCAGGGGGGTTGGTTCGTGCGAGCGTGTTGTGCCGACGTGTACATTTGGAAATGTATATGTTCAAAAAGAGGACACCCCAGTTTGTGTTATACACTCACTTCTGTCGGCTTCTGCCATTCACAGGTCTCTGTCATGTTGCAATGCCGTTTACAAATTGCCTTAGGGACCGGAGGAGGGGGAACCCATAACCAATGTTATTTTTGTCAGTATCTGTTGGTTGTTGCAGTGACAAGGTTGGGGTTGGGTGAATTGAGTAGGAGGAGGAGGAGGAGGCGGGTGGCTGGTCGGACCTTGAATTCAAGCAAGCATAGAGACCGGACCCAGTCTGGCAAGGAAAGGGGGAAAATAAACATCGGGTCTGAAGAATCAATTTCGGCGTGCCTGTCACAGGACTGTCAAACTCCCCCACCATGATGGACAGCCTGGATATTCACAGTCTATTTGCCGGCGGGCTGCGGAGCGGTGAGTAAGTGAACCGTGCCGGGGCCTAGCACAGACAATATGAAGAGGGAGTGCAGAGCAATATCTGCTGTTGCCATGCTAGATCAGCATAAACGTCAAGGCCACTCTGGCGTGGCCTTAGGGGTCTCCTGGGGAGTGTTACGTGTATGTGGGCCTGTAGGATGTAGGTGTGTGTATGCTTAGGATGTCAACATGTGTGTGATTGTGTGTGTGTGTGTGTGTGTGTCTGTGTGTGTGTTCTCAGCGTGTTACATATATCATAGTTGCAAGACTAAACTGTTAATATCAATCAAGCTTGACATCTTAATTAACCCAATCTATTTCACCATAGGTCTGGTGTGAATACATACACACCCACACGAGCAGCCGAGATTAATCCACTGACACATTTCGAGATAGCGACGCTGAAGTGAAGCAATTAACAGCCGCTTTTCTGTTCTCGAAATTATGCAACAACACAGAAAACAAACAGTATCGTCTGTAATCATTCTCAATTATCACCCATGTGGTAGCCGTGCCGTGCCACCCACAATAACACGTTATTTGTTGTTGACTTTTTTCTTTCTCCTGCAGCTTCATAATGGAGTTCATCCAAGAACTGGTGCCAGACAGACAATATCATTCCTGAAGATCTGTATTCCAGTTTTTTCCCCAAGGCTTGACTTGTCATCTTTGCTCAGCGGTGACTGGATTTCATTTTTACTAGTTAGTTACCCGCCTCCAGATGAAACCTTCAACATCACACGCATTTTCAATTTTTTCTTCCTAAAATTAAAAGGCTTTATAAGTGCTATTCAAACACGGACGGCAGCTTCTTTTAACGCAGAAAAACACGGACACGGAGACCGAGAGAAAACAGCTTTTGTAACGCTATGATGAAACCTGGAGTCACAATAATAAAAACCCTTTATGAATGACACATTATGAATCTGTTAATCACTCTCCTCTGCCAACAGACATCAATCCATCTCTCCTCTACTCTTTTTAAATCCCTGACTTGCAAAATCTTCGACCACCATCTTTTCACAGCACACAATGTTGTCTTTACTCAAGCCAAATACAGTATTTGCCTTCAGGAAAGAGGTATCACACTGACAAACTACCTAACTGTTAGGTTCCTACGAGCGGTCGAAAATGACACTACTGATCTGATCACACATCATCCATAGCCCCCCCCCCTTCCCCTCCCAGCGCTACACTGCCATTAACTTGTTGTTGGTTGTTGTTGGTCTGCTGGCTGGAGGGCTTGTATTCAGAGAGGTTTTATGTTAAAGAAAAACGTGTTGGAGGGATGGATTGAAAAAAGAAACAGGTTGATTATCCTTTCAATCCTCTGGCGACCATCCATAGCATGGCGTCCGTTCATGCTCCATTGCTCTGGCCTGAGCGCTCCCTCCCTCCCTCCCTCCCTCGCTGGCTCTGCTTTGGGGGGCTGGTCTGGGTTCCTGCAGCACAAGACTGTAAATCCCCCTGAGTCCTGATGGCTATTGATTAGGTATTCACATCCTGCCTCCTGCACGGGGAAGAAAGCAACTCTGGCCTCTATACGCTCTCTTGCTCTGTCTCTCTCTCTCTCTCTCTCTCCCCCTCATCATCCCCTTCTCCCTATTCACAGTTGCACTCCTAGCAAGCTCACGCAGATACAACCGTGTGCAGACAGTATATCATGCAGGATACAGCCTTCTTCCCCCTTTTTTCCTCTACATCTCTTCAGCTCAACAAACATTCTCGCCTCCGCCTTTTGTTTATTTATCCAGCAGTGTGACTCTCCTCCCTTCTCTCTCTCTCTCTCTCTCTCTCTCTCTCTCTCTCTCTCTCTCTCTCTCTCTCTGCATAATTTGTTTGCTTCCCTCTTTTCTGTCGTTTCCTCTCTCCATTTCTTTTCTCTTTCTCTCTCTCTCCTTCTCTAACCCGTCACTCTGGTCCGGTCTCTCTGGGAGACCAGCAGCTGTAATTATCGCCCGCTGTGGGGAGTGTGGAGGCATGCTCTGGTTTGAGTGTCATCCCTTAACACAATACTATATGCAGATGAGCCTGCGAATATACGCATTCCACTGTTTCTCCCCTCCCAAGGGTAGCGAGGCCTACATTTAGGCGTTCACCAGCCCATGACACCGGTTTCAAAAAGTGCTGAGTGAGCAGAGGTGGTGAACCCGACTAACAAACAAACAAACAAACAAACAGGAAATCCTCAGTGGAGTCTGAGAGTAGCTATAGTAACGCATGCAAAACGCAACACGGCGCACACTTCAAAAGAAAATACAAAGGATCAGCTCAACAACCATTAGTCCATTTCTCTGTGATGAAAAACTCCTCCTGCCAAGAAACCCACTTCCTCAAACACCAAAGCAGTGTCAAAGTGTGGCATCGAAAGCTAATTTAGGAGGAAAAGAGAGTGCGGCTTAGCTATTTATAGCCGCCGATGTGAGTAAACAGTTGCACACAGGCGCAAGTTACAATCCCAACTTGAATACATCATTTTTATTTGCTGAGTATATATCTCGCTATAGCTGCAGTTTGCTGTGTGTTTATTTCGCCCCACACAGCTTTTACCTCAAAAATACCAGCGTGACATAGTTTACAGGTGAAAGGTTTTTATTTCTGTTTTTTTTGTTTGTTTGTTTTGCTGCATTGAGTCAATCTCAGAAGGGATTTTTTGTTATGTGCGAAGGAGGTGGAGGTGTGTTCGTGTGGAGTTCATGAGTGTGTGTGTGTGTGTGTGTGTGTGTGTGTGTGTGTGTGTGTGTGTGTGTGTGTGTGTGTGTGTGTGTGTGTGTGTGTGTGTGTGTGTGTGTGTGTGTGTGTGTGTGTGTGTGTGTGTGTGTGTGTGTGTGTGTGTGTGTGTGTGTGTGTGTGTGTGTGTGTGTGTGCGTGCGTGCGTGTGTGTGTGCGTGTGCATGCGTGCACCGGAAGTGAGATGAACTCTGTACAACGGTGCACATTCATGTATTCATGTGTTTCTGCGGGGCTGTGACTGAGGGGAAGGTATATATGAAAGAGGTTGTTTATTTATGATTGTGAGAGTGTGTGGGCGTCAACATGTGATGTGTATTTGCATTTGTGTGTGAGGAAGGGACATGCTTGTCACTGTGGATGTCGAGTTTGTGTGCTTGTGAGACAGAAAAGAGGATTACTGTGTGTGTGTGTGTGTGTGTGTGTGTGTGTGTGTGTGTGTGTGTGTGTGTGTGTGCGTGCGTGCGTGCGTGCGTGCGTGCGTGCGTGCGTGCGTGCGTGCGTGCGTGCGTGCGTGCGTGCGTGCGTGCGTGCGTGCGTGCGTGCGTGCGTGCGTGCGTGCGTGCGTGCGTGCGTGCGTGCGTGCGTGCGTGCGTGCGTGCGTGCGTGCGTGCGTGCGTGCGTGCGTGCGTGCGTGCGTGCGTGCGTGCGTGCGTGCGTGCGTGCGTGCGTGCGTGCGTGCGTGCGTGCGTGCGTGCGTGCGTGCGTGTGTGTGTGTGCGTGCGACAGAGGGTCCATAAACTGCAAGTCCTGAGCTGGAGGGCTGCCCAGGATCCTGTGCTAACCCTCTCTTAGGTGATTTAGGGAAGCTATCGATTTCATAGTCCTGCTTTTGTTTATCCTGCTTTTTCATAAATAGCAGATCAAACTCGCTATCACCCCTGTTTGTTTTGTTCTCTTTTTCCTCCCGCGGGCTGTTTACGCTGACATTTCCACCGCTATCCCTGTTACGTGGTGCAGCAAAATCATTTTCCTTTTTCCACACCTCTGCAGACATATCAGAAGGCAATGCCAATGACAATGAAGGTGATGAAAATGAAGAAATGCCTGAGGACAATGAGATAGCGGGGATGAAAAGCATTTCATGGGCATGTAGTGATGATCATGATAAAGCTAATGGGAAGGGTTACAGTGATGCTGACAATGTTAATGTAGTGGAATTTAATACCTTGATCTTTTAAATGTCAAAGGGTTAGTTCACCCGATTGACAAAGAAAAAAAACATATTTTCTTACTTATCTATTGTGTTATCCATGTAGATTATTATGGTTTTTGGAATGTTCTTATCTTAAAACCTGAAGCAATTACAAGCCCAACCATCTGCATGCATGGCCACAGCCATCAGTGGGAATGATTTTGTTTTATTTTTTTTGTTATTATTAAGTTGAGCCTTGCTTCAGCTGCTTGTTTCATTCATGCTTCACAATCACTGGCTGATTCATCATCTGTTTGGCTACAAGCCATCTAGTGACGTCCAATCATATTCATGCTAAAAAAAACTATTTTTCTCACTATTACTCTGCAGGTATCCTCATACCAATGTTGATTTAATGCCTCAGGTCCTAACCCAACCTCCTCCTTTATGTGTTCTTTACTTCTTTTGGTTTTCATGTATGTGTTTATTGAAGGGAGGTGGGTGAGGTCGGGGGTTGGAATTACCCTCAACTGATCCTTGTTGCTACTCGGATTCATCGAGAGCGCGCTCAAAGAGAAGGGACTTTTTTTTCTTTCTTTTTTTTTTTGCCACAAGTGTACATAACAGTGTTTAGAAAATTGCAAAAATCAAAACATCAATAGCATAACCAAATGAAAGAAAAAGAAAACAGGCCGACCCGAAAAAATTGCATAATGTAGGAGCTTTAAAGCTGTGGGATTGTGAGGGATGAAAGATCCCCTCGAAGAGCAAAGGAGTCGCAGATCCTTTAAAAGTCGAGCAGGAACATGATGACAATGTAATAATACTAATAGCATGAGCTCTTAAAGCAGGAGGGATGGCGTTTATGATGATGATGGTCATGATCATTATGAGGTTGATGAACATGATGATAGGCTGTCTGTTAAAAGGAAGACTTATAAGTTGAAAAGGATGGAAGAAGGAAATAAGGTGTTTTAATAATAACGAGCCCATACAGCATAGGAGTTATTTTTAAGGACTCAAATGTTTTGTCTGGCTCACACAGGTTTTACTTCTAGCCAGCACCGGTTTGATATTTTTGGGATGTGACACAAGCATGACTGTCTGCGGCGGAGTGTAAGGAGGGGGTTGTGTCTTTCCTCTGTGCTTGTATACTTTTAAGATCAAATCGCCATATGGGAATCGGTATTGTTTACCCTGTCGTAGCCTAGTCCCAGATCAAATGCACGCTGACGGGAGCTTACATGCTGTCTTCTGTTGTTGTATATGTATTTTTGGGTTCAGTCTTTTCTCTGCGATGTTGTAAATGGAGCTTCTGCGATGCAAGACACATTTTAGACTTGCTCTGACAATAAAGTTGATTCGTATGTTTGCACTTTCAGGGCAAATGATCATTAACACTGTTTAAAGCTGTTTCCTTGCCCTATTTCACTCTTATATCTAAGTGAATCAAGCACCAAATATATATTAATCTCCTTGCTGATTTTTGTGATACCATCCTTACAGCAGTTTCAAACTGACCATCATTTTACAGATTTTGAAAGCATAGATGCATGGACTGATAACAGATAGCAATCGCCCTCTCATTTGTCAAAGCAACCTACTGTATATGTGATTCAGTGGATGTTGTTCAGTCATAAAAAAAAACTCTGAGACTGACTCTGAGGGAGTTTATGGCAGGTTTTTAGGAGGGAATAAATAATATGAATGCAGCACTATTGTCTGACTGCTACAGTGGGCTTGTTAAATTGCTGTGCAGTAATTAAGTCCCAGCTGACTTTACATAGAACTCACACGCTTATGGTTATAAATCGACAAACTTGCAGTCACTGGCCCATTGCAATGTAATCAGGTTAAACACATTCATTAACACATCATTTAATAAAAACCTGCACATGACATTGAATTTGCGTAGAACAATTGTCTTCACTGCAGCCATGAAGCATGGTGTGTTTGCAGAGCCCATGGTTATGGGGAGATAAGGATTGCAGAATGGAGGTAAGCTAATATGCTTTCCGCTTCTTTCTCAAAGTTTATTGTTGAACAGCCTAGTGAGCTGGTTCTGGTGATTTGTCGGTGTATATTCAAACTGGGCACATTTTTATTTTAAGTTGTAAATGACATTAATCAAGTGTTTCGACTTTTTTTCGACAACCGTTTCTCGACACATACTGTACGCATACTGGGTTAAACAGGATCTCTTGTTGAAGCACGTGAAAGGTTCAATTCCCTAACATGTAGTATATAGTTACCACAAGGATTTACAAGTGACATGCCACCGCAGTAATGGTGGCTTGTTTTTTTCAGCCTATAAAACAACATTATACATAGTCAATACGGGAACTTGGCCCAAACTATTGATATAGTCGGATATACTGCTATTACCCATCTATACCTTTTCTCTGTGATAATGATACAAAATTGGTTGTTGCTGACTAACGGGAGGATGTAAGTGAGTGGATGGAAACGATGCAACGGGGAATATGATGATGATCGTTGAAATGGCGTGATGTATGAAACAATGAGGAGCACTAACGACATCTAATTCTGAGGGAAGCAGAAAGTAGTGGCAGGCTCAAACTAATGGAGGCCATTTTCTCCCCAAATAATCTTTGCAAGTCTGCCGTAGCTTATTTCATGTCAGGGGCTACAGCATTAAAAGGCTGCTCCCCCTCGCCCAACGAAACAAACAATACGGAAAACTGAAAGGCAGGCAGCCATAGCAACCATTTATCTCAGTATAATGTCACTGATGGCAGAAGGAGAATTGGTTACAAAGCTTCAATTCGCATGTGCTTAAGCTAATTTCCCACTAAATTATCATCCCAATTTCCCCCACAAATGACATTCCAATTTGTCTCCCTTTTTAAGGAGGTTCATTCGGGGTTTTTTTTTCTTAAAGCGGGCTGCGATTACACATCTCCAAGAACACAGATGCTGCGTTGTTTGCCTTGCCGAGAGCCTCTAACACCCCCCCCCCCCACACACACACACACACACACACACACACACACACACACACACACACACACACACACACACACCCACACCCACACCCACAGATGTGCTCCTTTCCCTAGGCAAGGGGAAATGGCATGCCACTGTGCAGAATTTGGACATATTCCCTACTAATGATATAAAAATACGTCACTTAGCGGTACTTCCGGGGACAGATCTTGCCTCATTTGGCTGGAATTTTTGTTTGTACGTCCTAGCTCTGTGATTCAAACTGTGTGGTCATTTCACTTTCGAGTTCCAGTGGTAATTAGGTTGGAATCAGGGGAGGAAAAAACCACCCATGTTTTTTAACCCATAGAATTCATTCTGGACGGTGTTGCATTTATGTGTCAAATAGAGAGAATAATGCATCTTATCGGCCATTGATTGCGTTCCGTTTTAATTATTTTCTGGGAGAACACCACAGAGAGCCACTGACCACAACCTTGCCCTGGGACAAGCCACCAGCTGAATCAAAATAAACGCACAGACAGAAAATTGAGGCTAGTATCTTGGGTCCTTTATCTTCGACATGAGTCAGACAACAGCAGAATGTGTTTGTATCATTTTTCAAACCTAAATTAGATCTTAGTAGATGAGAGCAGACCCCCGGTATACACTAAGGACCTTTGTTTCTGTGCGAAAATATGGAAGGAGGAGAATTTAATATGGCTGAAATGAACAGTGTTGATTCTCTGTTTTAGATGAAGCTAGACCGAACTGAACCAACGGAGTGAGCTCTAGGGATAAGATGGAGGATTAAGGGAGGAAGGGGGAACCGGTTAAGAAGTTTTTTTAAATGAGAAAGAGAGAGGGAAAGAGAGAGAGAGAGAAATGAAGATGAAGTGAGGCAGAGAGGAAAAAGGGAAACTGTCTCAAAAGTGTTGAGACATGGGATGAATGTTTGAGGCTATTGCTTTTAAAAACTCCAATAACGGCCAACTGGCTCCTGGCGGCGTCTGGAAATGGAAAAAAATGGGGAGGCTTTGAGTTGCGAGTCCAGGGGGCCAGTGGAGCGATGCGGGGCCCTGTGAGGCCCAGGCAGCAGGGCAGACTTTCCTTTGTGAGCGAGAACTCATTTACAATGGTTAAGGCAGTGGTGAGCCGCACTTAGCCGGGCCAAAGCAGGACTCCAGCTTTCATCTGCAGCATTCCATATAGGACTCCAATCCACTATGTCTTTGTAATAAAAAGAAAACACCTTGAGTATTCACAATGCACCTTTATTCATCATATTCACACAAGATGCACGTTTTCTGGCGGACCTTTCCATTTCACCAGCTCTATGCATGGATCATCTTCAGCCTTAAAACAGCATGGGATTTTTGCCTAGAGAAAATGAGCCTGCTGGGCAAGGATAGGACTAAGCGAAAAAGAAAATGCTTTCCTCACAGTCAACACCAATCCTGGCCGGCCGGGCTGCAGTAATGGCTGATGAATCCTGCTGTGGCCTCCCTGCCTACTGCTCTACACCTCCAATATTAACATAGTTTCTCAAAGTCAAAGGCAAAGGCAGGATTTGCATTCGGTTGTGAGTTTCTCGTATACAACCCCCAAGGCTGGTGTCACACCTGATAGTGCGCTTCTAATTCGCTGTCTTGGTTCATTGTTTCTTTTTTCAAGCGGTTGGGTTATCTTTGACACCTATCGTTTCCTCTGGTCCGAATCCGTTTGTAAAGTGAACCAAAATGTTGAGCCATGTGAGAACTTTCTTTTCATCCATTGGTCAGATGTGTCTGGGGCTGGTGCAATTATTACGGTCCTTAACTGCTCTACAATTGGTCAGAATGTTCATGCAGGAAAAATACAGGAAGAAACTAGATTCAATTCCTCAACCCTGGCCATAATGCATGTGCAGCTGGCTAAGGGTGTCCGTTACACGTAGCTACCTGTAGTTAGGTCGGACTCAGTCCTTTCATGTTCTCACCACAGACGGACCGCACCAAAGTTCGTATAGTGATCACCTCTTCAACAAGGTCTCAGTGTTCTTGTTTGGTCTGCTTTTGGTGTGCACCGAGTGCGATTGCTGTGTTTTCACCTGAACAAACTGAATACAACACAGGTGCAAGCTAAGTTTCTTTAATCGAACCAAACACGGCAGGTGGGAAAGCGCCCTTAGCAAGTGGTCCCCAACACCTTTGGCGTTTGACCACTTGAAGAAACAATATTTGCTTATTTTCCCGAGTGAAATTAGCTAAGCTTAGTATAAGTATTTGACATGGACGCGCTTTAATTATGTTCCCCATGGTCAATATGTCCATGTCTTTCTTTTAAAATATAGAGCGATGTTGGATTACATCATCTTAATGGGACTGGTCTGAATAAATTCTTTTTCACCATGTCTTAAATACAGGATAAAAGACTTGAAGTCAACCTTGCAACAGTACACGTTTCTTTAAGTCACTGTGATAGTGAGTGGTGATCACAGTGAGCAGAAGGTTTGCATTTCATCTTCCTTAATGTTATCTTCACTCTCAACAATATCTATCAGCATCAGAAAATATAAGGAAAGATCCCAATAACTCCTGAAGCATGCTGTCTTCACCTGGTGTTGTGTAATAAAACATCTAGGCTATGTTGTGCGCTCTCAGAAAAAAAAGCACGTTGTTGTACTTTCAGTGTACAACAGCTTGTCACTGGAGCGGTATCCTCTAAGGTACAGCTGTGTATCCTTGACATCAGATATTTATTGTACCTGTGTCTTTTCATATCCACAAATCTAGTTACAAAACATTGAACCATGAATATCATTGTTCAGGCCTATTCTGCTGTAGCCTACAAGTTAAAATATACCTTCAATAAAAGAGGAATTACTAAAACCTTCGAATCTAAGGGTAAAATGTATATTTTACTCTTGGCTTAACAAGTCCTGTCCCTTGACCTTGACATTTAGAAGAAATGGTACATATGTCCATTTTATTACTTAGTTATACCCTGAGGCCCAGTAATTATCCTTAGGGGTACATTAGTGAATAGATTACCTTGGGATAGAAATGGACTCCTACTCTCTACCTCTGCTGTACCCACTTAACTCTAGGAAGGATTGCAGAATTGTTGAACTCTTGAACTATCCCTTTAAAATAAAGCTAGAGGTTACATAATGTTTATAGGCTAAGAGCAGGTTAACCAGAAATGTTGAATGTTTCTGGATTATTTGTACAGGCTTGAATGCAAAAGTAAAGTTATCCTGTTCTAGGAAAAATGACAAAGATCAAGCCAAGGCCTGAAAAGTAAATCTAATTTTGTGTTGGATAAATAAACTTGACTTTGGTCTTTCTTGTCCTATGAGTCTGCTTTTTGAGTTTGCCTTACACCATAAAGGTTTCGGTATCTGCTCTTGAATTGTTTACGCCATGAGATAGCATTCGCGGGAGGGGAACTGTTTTTTTAGGGTATGTGAATACAACATTATCCAGGCCCAAAGCATCTCCCAAGTGTACAAATCAGTGTTCAAATACATTAAGCAAATGTGTACCCTTTTACCCTTGAAAGTATTGAAAAGTTAGCAAGGGAAAACAGCAGAAACTTTTTATTCTCTCTGCCAACGTCCTCAAACTGTTTCTTCTTGGCAGCAGGGCCTTCTCACTGTGATTTGCAAATATAGAGCAGGGCAGGCTTTATCGAAGATTCTGTCATGTACGACTGCAAACGTCCACAGAAGAGGGCGTGAGTCTGTGGATTTGGCTAGAATTAAAAGCCTCTGCCCATTGAGAGTTGGGGCTCTCCCCCATAAATCCCAAATGCTCTCATTATAAGCCATCTCCATCTTGTCAGAGGCCGGGAGTCGGGACGTGGCTCAATTTAGGCTCCAGATTGCCACCCAGCTTAATCGTGTGCTTTCTCTCTCTCTCTCTCTCCTCTCCCTTGCCAAGCCAGCCTCGCCTGATGATGGCCAACGTTGACATCTTTACGGCTTCACCCTCCACTGACTTTGCATACGCTTACACCGCGTACACTCTCGCATTGTGCTGAGTCACGGCGATTTGTTTTGTTATGGGGCGGGAAGGGATGCATTTGTGTAAATGGGTGTGTTTGCTCAAAGTACGTCCATTTATCATGTTAAGCACCATAATTTTTTGGCACTGAAATCACAACGAAAATGACAGACGACCAAGTTGCTTTGAACATTTTAAAAGTGCCCTTTAGTTTGCTCTCCCGCTGCAAATGCATCAAAGTCGAGGTCCAGACGCACAAACACAGCCCTCTCTTTCTGTGGGTGGCTTTTCATTATTCTGCGTTGGGTTCTCTTTAAAGGGGACATATTATGCAAAAACTCGGGTTTAAATGTATATTTCCGAGGTCTACTAGAAAAGGTTTTCATGGTTTATTGTTCAAAAAACCCATTAGTTTTCTACCATTTCCCATTTCTTCATCGCCTTTTCCAGCCTCTTCTGCTCTCTATCGCAAAAGGTTGGTTTTGACATCCACCCCCCTTTGCAAAAATCCTAGTCTGCTCTGACTGGTCAGGGGCCGGTTTCCCGATAACGTCATCTCTTAGCGCGCTACGAAGACTCCTACGTTATGACTTACCAAAGTTGTTTACCTCTGTAGTCGTGGTTCCCGAATGGTCTCTTAGGAGTCTTCTTAAGAAACAGTCCCTACGTGGCTCGTACACGGCGCTGTCCAGTGCTGAAATCGATGGCTCAGAGTTCGATTTTCCATTTCCTGCTTATTTCATGCGAAGCTGCATGACAAGTAGAGTCTACCGGGGGGGCGCGAGGGGGATGAAAAAAAAAATGAAAAAAAAAAAAAAAATCTTAATTTTTTTTTTTTTTTTTTTTTGTAATTTAATTTTTTTTCCTGATATGTAGCCTAGTTCAGAGATGATATGTATTTTTTTTCTTTCTTAACTTTTTTTGATAGGTAGTTGCCAAGTTCATCACACAAACACTCCAATCCACTGATATGAGATCAGTTTGCAATTTTCAAGTACTGAATTAATGGTAGGACTGTGGCCACTAGAACTGGTCTCTGGTCAGCAAAGGTCTTGAAAACAGCATAAGTGTGCTTGTGACATGCGTGCCACCCATGCATGTGTATGGGCACGTGTCCCAGCAGATTTTTGAAATCTGAATAAAAAAATGTAAGTTTGTAGTTAGCAAGTGTAACATGTTCTTAGGGCAGAATTTCATAAATAAAGGTTTATTTTTTTAGCAAGATATTTGGTCAAAAGCTAGTTGTCATCCGTCCCTCTGTCCAGTTGTTAGGCATCTGGCTGCTAGCAAGTTATGTTGTCTTGCTAATTTTACTATTCATCTGAACTGAAATAAATATTGACTTTTTCCTTTATTATCTTCGCCAGAATGCACCAGAATGCTTAGATTACATGTTAAAAACACAAAAAAATCTTCTGGGGGGGATGCCCCCAGACCCCCCTTCAGGGGTTTAGTTTTCTGACAAACATTACAATGGATACTAACATGATTTGGGCATTTGGGACTATAAATCATCTTTGAATTGGTTGTACAGCATATCACATGCTATTCATTCAGGGGTGCGATGGCCACCCCACTCTAGCTCTGTGGCCCACCTTGGCCACCCCCAGTCAAAATTTCCTGGAATCGCCACTGAGACACACACAACTCCACGTTCAGGCTGCACAGCACATTAATCGCAGGTAGCATTTTGAGCTAAATCTGGCCACTTTCCAAATCCAAGACTCAATAGTTGAAACATTCTCTGAACTGGGTTGTCAGACAGCAGTGTTTCCCATTGATCATAGACTTTGTTTTGTGAAGCTTTTTCATAACAGGTATACCTATTGTAGAATTTATTCTGTGTATGTTCTATTTAGGCTACTATTTTCTTTTCTTCTAAGGAGATTTAAAAAAAAAAAACATTTCCTCAGTGTCTCATTGATACAATCTCATAATTAGCTTTTAAAGTGCACCAGAATTTAACGTTAAAATATAAGAAATTTCCGGACCCCAACCCTAAACCCAATGTTCAACTCAAAGGTGCGCCACTGGCCTAGCCCTTGTGATAATAACAATAGTAGATTATCTATCTATCTATCTATCTATCTATCTATCTATCTATCTATCTATCTATCTATCTATCTATCTATCTATCTATCTATCTATGTATCTATGTATCTATCTATCTATCTATCTATCTATCTATCTATCTATCTATCTATCTATCTATCTATCTATCTATCTATCTATCTATCTATCTATCTATCTATCTATCTATCTATCTATCTATCTATCTATCTATCTATCTATCTATCTATCTATCTATCTATCTATCTATCTGTGTAGGGTGGTGTGTGTGTGTGTGGGGGGGGGGGGTTGTCAGGGTCGGTGGGGGGGCCCAACTGCAATGACCCAGCTTTGGGGGGGCCCAGCTTGCAGAAGGTTGAGAACCCCTGCTCTATACCAACCTATATGGGCATGGCACACGCCCAGCTGTCAGTTTTGTTTACTTTTGGCCAATGCAGCATGGAGATCGATGTTACCATGTTTAGCTTCATTTCTACAGCAAATGTCAGCACACTTACCACTTCTAAACCAAAAGCTTTACAACTGAACCTGGACAGGCTGAAAACTGTGAAAATTGCATCAAGATTTCTGGTTTCCCTGACATTATCCTCAGGTAAATACAGTTTAAATATGTCACAGTCAATAACAGAATATGAGCTAAGTATTTATGCAAAAACCTCCTAACTTGTAACATACAACGTTTTATGTATGTCTCTACAGGTTAAACTGTGGAATGATCTACAACCCAGTGGAGTGAAACAGCTTTGGTTGTGAAGCCATGCTGAGGTAACATGTAAACATGTACAGTAACGAGGCAGGAAAGGAATGTATCATGTCAAGATTCACTGGAAAGTCATTATCTTTTTTTTTTTTTTAAGTATAGAAATAATTAGTCAGAGCTGCAAATTATCTGACACCCTTTCAATATCTAATCGATAATGTATCATTTGTATTGTGATCACTCATTTTTAATAAAGTTTTAGTATTGTGTTGCTAACCGTCACTGTTTGCTTCGTGTAGTAAAGGATTACTTGAAACTCACATTTTCATAGTCAGGATGTTGGACTAGTTTTCTGACCGATCTACATGCATTGACTTGTACGTTTTTTAATTCAACCCTTTATCTCTCTGAAGATTTTTTCTTTGAAACAGTATCATTACATTTTAAAAAGACCAAAACCATACTTAAAAATAAAGCAGTTTATTCATAGTTTATTCATAGCCAGTGAAATGGAAATATAAAGTGTACATAATTAAACAGAAGCAAAGCCATAACTTGTATGTAACTGTCCAGTTGTTGCTGGTGGGCCCTGAAGGAGACCACCTGTCCCACCCAGTGAACAGTCCTCTGATGGAACAGATAGTGTGACGGTCCTTGTGGGTGAACGCTCCGTCAGGTCACTAATTTCTGTAAAACATGGAACATTCAATATTACATCATGTAGCCTAGCTGACATACATCATACCTCTGTAGTTATGGCAAAGCTACAAACTAATGAAAATATATGTTTTCTTCCATTATTAAATAAGATAGGCTACTAATAGATTCAGTATAGCCCTTGCTCAAGAAGCAACGAGTTCAGAGTAATACTGTGTGCTTTTTGAAATATAATGGACAGGAAACAAACAGCAGCAGAGGCAACTTACAGTATTCCTGTCTATTATAGTGTACATGACACTGGAGATGTAATAGGCCTACTGCTGCATGTACCACGACTGCTTACATAACTACACACTGTCAACAACAAACAAATATTCTTCAGTTTCCAAGACACCATACATTTTCACCGTCTGTTTTTCACACAGGGGCTGTCACGGACAGACTCACAGATCTAACCGTTAGCATAAAAGCTCACGGGCGCTAACTATTTAACCCAGCGTCATTCTCTCGTTTCAGTCGGCGTTGGTTATTATAGGAGGGATACATTAAAGCACATTACACACATTGAACTCATAAACGGACAGATTTGTTTTTAAATAGGACTACTTACATTTCCAGAGGAGAGATGGTGTCTCTCAGTCTTCCAGGCACAATCTCCTCTACACTCCAGTGTAACGGCAGATCACACTAACAGATTGCCAACCTTTGCTGGGCATAGCCAAACAAAAAATTAAGTAAATCCATGTAGCCCTAGTGTGCTTCGAGGCTGGGGTGTGATGGTAGCTTGAGGATGAGCTAACACTGCAGCTTGCTTCTACTCTGTGTTGTTGCATTAGCAGTGGAGGCTCAGCTGTGTGTGGTTACTAACGGGGGCGTCTTGATTTGCCAATCAACTGCCGAGTTTCTGGTGAGCTTTCCGTGGGAGTATAATATGTTAATGAAAACCGACCAATTTCGTCATCAGTCGGTGTTTTTTGAAACAGACCATCAAATCCCCCCTTTTTGGAAATAAGTGTCCCAGAAGAAACTGACATATTTGTCTTTTTGAAGCTTGTGTGTGCTGGTAGGTACCCCAATAACCTAAAAAGTGTGCCCAAACACCGGCAATGTTTGGTTTTTCATAATATGTCCCCTTTAACATAGCTATCAGTGAAACAGGAGCCCCGTCTCCAATCCCACTGGTCGGCAGGCGGAAGCCAGCATGGTCACTGTCGCGTCCATACTTGACACACTGGGTGTTATCATTAATGGAAGGCAGATAGCAAGGGGAGACGAAATACGTGGCTGTTTATTTTAGCGGCTGACTCTTCCTCTCTCGCTCGCTCTCTCTCTCTGTCTTTCTCTCTCTCTCTGTCTTTCTATCTAAAACGGTGTAAAACCAGTGTGTTGCTCATGAGAGTCGTGGAGTTCGGTGTGTTTCAAGGTTTGCCAAATGGCCTGTGTGATAAGCTGGAGAGAGGATTTCTTTGTGAGTGGGTTTATGCTTGGGATTTGTGTGTTTTGCCTGAAGGAAATCGAATGCACTACATTTTCTGTGCGTTCAGGCTCAGCTGGCCATTTGGCTAACTACTGCAATAAGGCGTGGGTGTATTCAATGAATGCTTTGGTTAGGTTTAATGGAATTGCTTCTGCATGTCTAGTGTAGGATATATACAGTATATATAATATGTGCGCTTAAGAATGATGTCACTTGAGTTGAAGCGATGGGATTTAAACGTTGTGGGAGCAGATGGTGGTGCCTTTACCCCGTGAAGTTTTCCTGTTAACAATTTGAGTTTCTCATCAAAACAAATTGTCCTAACAAGGATTGTGGTGAATGAAAACATTTGTTCAAAGCCTTTTTTTTATTCATAGACCTGCACTGTGTATATCAATGTTAACATCTGGCTCCAAGTCTTCATTTCCTCATGTTGGTGGTGCATTGCTATACCTTTTCTCAGCACGTTACCGCCACCATCTGCCGAGTATGTAAGTATAGTGTGAAGTCAAGGGAGCCTATTATGAAACACCTGAGTCTATGGGTACATTTGTTAACATTCATCAAACATGATTTGGATGTTGTTGGAGCTATTGGCTATACATCTAGCACAAGCCTTTTCACTAATTACAAGTGTGCTAATCCATATTTAGTGTGAAGTTGTAACAAACCTGACCTGTATTGAACAGGAGCCAGGGTTCTAGATTTAGCTCCTCAGCCATATTTCCTGGTGCCAAAAAAGTCCTTAGTTTCACGGATAGTACATTCCAAGGGTCACTGTTTTGCCAATTTCTAGACTTGCAGATTTGCAGCTGCTATAACTCATACACAGCTACACTGACGCAAGGCGAAAGTAGAAGAAAAATGTACTTTTAGGATCCTCAAACATCTGCAATTCAATGAATTTGGTTTGATTATACATTGTTGTGTTTTAGTTCTGGTCACATTCACACTGACTTTTTTACAAGCAATCTTGAAGGTACTATATTGATTGACAGGAAGCTCATTTATTAGACACTAGACAGTTGTGAAGATGTCTTCCTGCATCATCAATGGCACCAGAGTCCAAATGGAAACAGACCAAAACCTTCCTTTTGTTGTCTTGGTCCAATTGTTTGGTCCGCACTTGGGTTAGATTGACAGCTTTAACACTAGCCCAAATGATCCGCACTAACAGGGAAAACACACCAGGGTTAAATTAAAACCTAATCAAAGGATTAGTTGTGAAAGCACCATTAGTTCCTTGTTTATTTTCTTTATTTAACTTCTGTGGCTCCACCGTTCCTAGAACTATTTGGTGTAATAGCGCTATTGGCTTTTGTATTTTTTCAAAATGTGTTGTCAAATTGATAAATATGTTTTTTTTTCATCGGCTAACCTATTTCTTTATTCTGCAGTAGCTATGTCGAACTTTCTCTGCAACCATATTGGTAGCGGGATGATTGTTTTTGTATTTGGATCCGTGCTTCCTTCCATGTTATTACAGAATATTTCAAGTCACAGTCACTTTGCTTTATTCTTCTACACCGTCTTTAACAAATACAAAGCTTTTTGAAGTTGTCGGAAAAATAAGCACACACCCACTACTTTCTGTCTGCTTTAGAATTTGCTCACACAGTCTACAGCCTGCAGAGGCATGCAGTAAAAGCTGGTATTATGCCACATACACAGTGCACACAATATAAGCGATATCTCACCCAGCCATTCACTGCTGCTGCACCTCCTATTTGCAGCAAGAGATCTCCCAGATAACCCACTATCTCACAAATTAGAATAGTCACTCAGCCGGCTCCTCTTCAGCAAATTCTTTTACCAGCTGCAGATTTGTGACAATCCAAACCACCAGGATTCAATTTAAATCTGCACTTGACATGCTGAGTATGAGATGGCGCTTCAGCACAATAGTTCTTGCGGAGGTGACGAGGATTTTCAACAATGGCAAGTCCCTGTACTGAGAACACAGCACCTGATCTGGAAATGCCCTTATGTACAGAGCTTGACCTTGCGTGCCTGTTTAACAGTGCAGTTAAATGGCTGGCATTTTCAAACTCAGTGTAGCTGCCGATGACTTTCATAGTTGCACAGCTGTACTTCCTCATTAAGTCTAAATGTCAGGTACGGCCACAGATGAGAGGGCTAGAGTCATTTAACCTAGCCTACAACACAGTAAACACATGGTTCTGCCATCGTCCATGAAGTGGTACAGGTAGAACCATTTGGGAGCAGATGTCAGCTTCCATGCCAATGGAGTTCTCTTCAAATCACATATCGTAAACCTTGAAATATCTCAAATTAGTTTGAAATACTGAAAGTTGTTCACCCCAAGGTTTATGTGGAGCAGCGCTGAAATATTTACTCTGCCGTGCCAAAATAAACTCCAATGTGACTCAGCAGCTTTTATGAGAAATAAGAGGTTTGAATCACACAAAAGAGGTGAAATATGAAGTGTTGGGAGGTGTGCACAGAAAATGAACAGATGCTGGCAACTGGCCACAAGTCAGTAGAATTAATTAACCAGCATTAAATGCATTGGGACATTTCTGACAGGTTACAGGAAAGTTCATACATTTTTCATAATTTTTCTTCTGATGATCATAAATGACATGTAACAGCAAACAGGACCATCAGGGGAAAAAAATATATTTTTATAAAGTTTTTATTAATGCTTTTGCTAGGAACGGTACTGAAACAAATTCTACTTTGCTTCGCCATCGTCATATTACCATTATTATTCCTGCATAGTCACATATTAATTCATTGCCTCATTTTGGTGCATCCTGCCATCTAATTTTAATTTGTTTCGCGCTTAGGCGCTGGTGTCGTAAAAACACTTCTGCTTTTCTTTAAAGGGGGACGCTAGAATCAACAATAACTGAAAGTTCCTCGTAGCTACTTTTAAAAAAAAATGAAGGTCAAGTTATTCCAGTATGTTTGAGAGCCATTTTAAGAGTCTTATGATTATTTTGATGATAATTGGGATAAGATCATGAATCACCATTATTTTGGCCAGAATAATCGTGAAAGAAAATGTTCTTATTGTCCCATGGCTAGCTGCAGCACTGCATCTGGCCTGCACTGCATATGGTGTGGTATGGTGGTGTGTTATCACTGTAAAAGTTGAAAGTGTATTACTGGTTACATGCTGTTACCATTCTGCCTATGTCATTGCAACTCAGTAATCCTGCCATCTTCATACCATTTGTAAATGTATATGCACGCATACCGTCAATGACAAATTCCCAAGGATGATAAGGACGACAATAGGGATGATTGGGTAGAGTGAGATTGAGGCAGAGATACAGGCACAGTGGTCACAGTGGTGGTGACTGCAGTGTGAGCTATGCTGAGGTTCCAGTGGTCACCTTCTGGAAGCATGACAGGCATTTATCAGCATCTTCATTTGACCAGAAGTAAGTTGTACCTCCCCCGCCCCCCATTACTATAGTTACATTAACGTATCCCCTGCCGCAGCCCTGGTTAGGCAGCACACATTACATGAAAACACAGAGGTCAACCGGGATTACACGGTGCATAATGCTAAAACAAAGGATTTTGACGGAGCATAATCCATGAGCACAGTCTAGCAGTAACACCCAGTTTCAATATAATGTCAACACATGTATAGGTTCTGCTGTGGCCTGCTGGATTTACAGCGTTATACAGGATGGTATAGGGACATGGTGTAGATATGATGTTACACCGCCATCTACTGGTTGAAAGTAATAATAAATCATAGGCAAATGTCACTGAACATTGACTTTTCTTAAAGGCTGCGTCAACATCCAAGTTGTACATGTAGCGCATTTGGAGCAGATTCTAATGTTTTATGTGCCGGCTGTAATAAGAATAATAGGTGTACTCCGACCTAATGTGCTGAGGGTATATGAGGCGGCTGTGGCACCATTATATTGGGGAAAACCATGAGTGATTCACAGGGCCATACAATATAACAGGAACTTTGGATATATGTATTACCCCAAAAGCTCCAGTGTTTGTTTTATTGCACCACGAGCAATATGAAAAGATCTACTTCTGTTAAGATTGAGTAGTCTGGCTTGCGGGCATACAATGGCATTAAACGTTATGCCACTGTAAAAAAAACAAGGCTTAAATCTTATAAACCTCTTCCTGAGTTACACCTTTTATGTATATTGCCGAGTCAATTGCCACGAGAAAGGCTCAGGCAACGAGAAGATAAAACAGCTGTTGAATAATCTTGTGACCGAATGAGGGTAAGGGGATAAAAAGAAGGTGCCCATCTGCGTCAATCTACGTAGAACAACAGTCCCTGAACACAACAACAAAATGGGACACCAATTATTTGCTACTTTCACAGGCAATTCTCACCTCAAGTCATGTGATTCCAGGGACTCTTGGCCGGGTGCCCCGTAACGACCCTTGTGTGAGAATCAGTTGTGGATTAAAACAACATTTTACATAGAATTCAATTGAAATGTGTCTATTTCACTGTATCATTAACCATTGCTTTATCCCGTATGTGGCTAATTCCTAACTTGTGTCACCCTTTCATTCCAAGCTCGTTAAACTCCATCTGTGTACAAAATCTCACTCAGTTACATCGGCTCATTCACACTTAGCCTCTCTTTTTTAATTAAACACATCATTTGGTTGCGTTGGAGCAGCTGAACTAAAAATTGCTCTTAATCCAGACAGATGGCAGGACGTCATTTGAGCTTCAAAAGGTAAGTTTACCTTTTGAACAGTACGACGATTGACCTATTTTCTCATGGTGGTTTATCCTAAACCTGTAGCGCTAATGCTATAGTGTCATGAAAATAAAGCCCCATCAAAATCATATAAGAACTCCTTTGAAAAAACATCCCAAAACAGTTTTAAGCAAATTAAAACTCATTCCCATCATAATCCTCAGAATGTACAAAAGGACTTCTGCAAGATTCACCTCGAATCGGTGGTGTTTTCTTTCCATGCTGCTTGGCATGTTCTCTACAGTATCCTATCTCCAGCCTGCATACAGAACATTTCTTATCACTGCCTGACATATGGGTACATTCATGTTCACCAGTATATGACAAGAAATATCCTCATGGCTCTACTGTAGGCTGCTGTCTGTAAAATCTTCATATTATACCTACTCCATAGCAGAGAGGTACACAAGGTACACAGCTGCATCTATTATGACAAATGTATGCACAATTCCACATGAAAGAATGCAATGACCTGTGCTCCAACAGTTAATATGAAATACTACTGAGTTATTACCTTGCTGTGGAAGCCTGATTGAACACAGGCAAAGCTTCACTCACAAGCAGCTGAATGTCAATGCAGGATTTAATCAGCTGCGGGGAAACATCCAGGTATAGAAACAGCCTCGCTCAGAGCACACCAGTGAATCATCATCATCCATCTGTTACTAAAAGAAATCACAACAAAAATCTGCTATTCTCTAGCCAAATCCATCAGTTTGAAAACCTATACAAAACATAGATGACAGTAGCCGGTGGCTTCAGTTCACACGCTAAACCTGAATAGACTGATTAGCAAAGCACTGATGGTACAGAATCACAAACTGTTGCTTTGCTCATTAAAGCAGCAATAAACATTGAACAGGCGATAACAGAGAAAGCTGTCTTCGCTTGGGGCAGGTGTTTTCCTTCTCTTGTCTTTCTGCGCAGACACAGACATAAAATACAAAGGACTGAGCATATTTGTTGGTATCAGTTCTTTCTTCAGGCCAAATGGAACTATTTCAAAACATAAAGTTTTCCAAGGAAGGTGTTAAGAAAGCTAGTAGCATATGGTCAAATGAGTTCCTTCTTCAGGATCTACTGTTTCAAGCAGAGCTGACATTAGCTAGCATCATTATCGGCTGCCGAACTGTTCAGTTTACCATGTCACTTTCTCCCTAAAACTATACATTTTCAAATCCTGACTTGGGCTAAAATCTGCATTTTTACCAACTACCTCAAGTGTTTTTGTTATAGTCATCTGTTGTTCATTTGTGTCTTGTTTTTACAATACATTTGTCAGTTCAGTCCATATTAAAGGTGACATACGAAGCTCATTTTCTAGGTTAAAAATTGTTATTTGGTTTTTCTAATAGAACCTGTTTTCATGGTGAAGTGTCCAAAAAAAACTTTATATTTCTCACATTGCCATTGCTACATTTTCAGCCTCTGTCTGAAACGTTCTGTTAAAGAGCCTGTCTCTTTAAGCCCCGCCCAAAATGACCTGTCAGCTCTGATTGGCCTTGAATCCAATTGCTTATCACAGGTGGAGGTATGCTTAGTTAGGCTGGAAATGAGGTGGCATATCCCCCTTAAATTTGACTCGGTTTTTGAAAACACATGTTTTCAGAAAGGTGGAGGTGGAGAAAAAAGAGAGGGTTGTTTTTCTCTCATACTTTGAGAGTCTATAGTGACATAGTTGACCCATATTAATCTGACAAAACATGTAAAAGTGCAAATTGCATAATAGGTGACCTTTAAAACTCCATTATCGGTCAGCCTGCCATCCGCAATGTCTCCTAAAAAAGGAAGCAAATTGAATGCTCATTGCTCTGTGTATATGCAGCAGTGCCTCCATGTGGCAGCAAGAGTAAGCACATTGTGTTATGGGGTGAATGCAATATACTATACTTAACCATTTGAATAACAAGTCTCTTATATATTTTACGACTATGATAATCTGACTAATCCTCTGCTGAATGCCAGCATTTTAAGAAGGAACAAAGGTTTCCATGGGGATCCACCCTTGACGCAGATTCTTCGAATACCTCATCATACCTCGCCATAATACCCCGAGTGAAGTCAACATAATTTACAGCAGGCTTCGACTTCTTGCTTTGCACTCGATTATGAAAAATGCATAAATCAACAATTTAATCTGTCACTCACTTGATCAATCTTAGAGGTTCTGAACTCATTCTGAAAATTCATTAAAACTCTTAATTAGGAACTTCCTTTCGAACACAGCTCTCCTTTTAATATTCTCCTTCCTTTTCTTCTTGACTTCAGCACAAACAGTGCACACACAGGTATTATTTTTTTGCATTTGCATTTGCCATAGCTCACATACCAGCATGCTATTTAAGGGTAGCTCAGCTTGCCTGTCATACTTCATTTTCATTGTTTTGACTGCGGCTAGACCAGCCGAGCCTTCCACTGTTGCTAGTGTTCAGTTAACAATGCAGCCACGCTCTCGCCATGCACTGTCATAGCAACAGTCACAGGTATTTTTAGCAGCCATCCTGTGATAATGTGAATCTCTGTGTTAAATTGGGTGATTCTGCAATTCACCCAAGACATTATTGTGATACATCCTCCATTAAAACATTTATAGAGGCCAGTAATGTATACTTATTTTGATAACCTATCCACATAGACATTAAAAAACACTACATTTCACGAAAGTTTAGGGATGGGAATTGATAAGAATTTAACGATTCTGATTCCGATTCTGCTTATCGATCCGATTCCTTATCGATTCTCTTATCGATTCTAATTGTGTGAGAAAATAAGTACAAATGTGTTTATTTGTATTAACCTGCTTAAATATCTGATCAGAAGTGTGTCTAGTGTGTGCAAAGATTGTCAAGAGTAGCCTACTTTAGGATTAGGAAATTGTAAATTTTCACATTAATTGGTCCGGACAAAAAAAAAAAGGTTGGCCTTTTTAAGCCCAAATGCCATTATGTTCCCTAAAAACTAAAAACACTGACTGAAAACAGTCAAGGAAGAGCTTGTGCCTTTTGGAATATTAACTGTGCTCATTTGCATTCAAATTGAAACAAAATTCAACTGACTGATAAAAAATACAAAGAAGTCTTCTGTAAAGATAAGACCAACTATCAACTTTGGCAAATTAACCATTTGTTTGCAGAAAAAATATCGTGTATGCCCTCTCAGGAAGGATACGATATATTTTATGTACATGCTGCTCCTCAAGTAATCCAAGTCTTTTTTTTGTATGGGCAGAGATCGTTATTTTAAGTGGGTCTTTATGAAGTTTATTGGTAAACTTAAGTGTAGACTATTGTTTCCTTATCACGGCCGAGTTCCGCTGTATGTTGTTTTAATTCTCACACATTGTATGTACAAGTCCAATGGGCAATTCTGGTGTCGACTAGACAGGCAGCGGACATTTAAACTTTTAACCGCCACGATCGCCGTCTGCTTGCTTGCGCTCGTGCTTGTGCGCGTGTCATTTGACGAAATGGAAACTTTACAATTGTTGCAAGTGGCCGTATTGTCGTCTTTTCAAGTGAAAAACAACCAACATTTAAACAGATTCTGTCTCAACGCCATGTTTGCTGCGTTCTGAACCAAAACAACGCAGCGTGAGTGTCAAATCATGACGCATTTGCAACGAGCGGAACCGATAAGCGGAATCGTTAAGCAGGCATGTTAACGATTCCAGGGAAATGGTTGACTCGACACCGGTTCTGAAGAGGAACCGGGTCTCGATTCCCATCCCTACTAAAGTTATAGTCGATCAATCCTATAATATTAAGTGGGTTAGTATTAAGTTGGATCCTACTTAATATTCCAATTTACTGCCACCCCTGCAGGTATTCAACCTTGGACTAATTCCCTAACTTGTGGAAGTGCTTTGTGTAAAGAGTTCAGGCTTACAAGATCTTGCCTTGCTAGCCATGTCTCTTGAATGCTGATGTTTCTATTCCCGCAAGGCTCTTCAACCACAAAGCACCCTGGCCTGAATTTAAGTGGGGGGGACGTTGCAGTTGCATGTTATGAATCTCAGATGGGAGTCTGCGTAGAATATATATTTCTTCATCGATATGTGACACACGTTTGGTGAAATGCATCGTAGCTGCACGGAATACATTTTAACAAGTGCCCTGACGATGCAGTCCTTCCCAAGTGTTACAAATTTAATATGGTAATAGTATTCTAATGACTCTATAATGAGGTTTGAATTATTCTGGTCCATTTTGT
This sequence comes from Ammodytes marinus, assembly GCF_949987685.1. Taxonomy (NCBI): domain Eukaryota; kingdom Metazoa; phylum Chordata; class Actinopteri; order Uranoscopiformes; family Ammodytidae; genus Ammodytes; species Ammodytes marinus. Next base: position 10,011,667 of record NC_137223.1, on the reverse strand, counting down.
TTCTGTTTCGCCGTGTGAGCATATTGGGGAATGCAAAGTGACACTTTTATGCATTTGAGATTGCCTGCGCTTTCCAGAATCGCTGCCCATATCTCAGATTGTTTTGCTAATACACACAATGGAAATGATTGGCCTCCACACTGGTTCGGCGCAGGGGCACGGTGGTCCACTCTAGCTTTTTGGTCAGGCAAATAGACTTCCTAGTTCTCCTTTACAAACGCTTCCTCAGTGTCTCAATCTGGAAAGGTCATCGGAGACAAAAAGGTCAGGAGCGATCGACCTGCTTCGGCCAGCTGTGAACAACACAGATGATGATATTGCAGCTGACTGACATAATTATGTGTGTGTGTGTGTGTGTGTGTGTGTGTGTGTGTGTGTGTGTGTGTGTGTGTGTGTGTGTGTGTGTGTGTGTGTGTGTGTGTGTGTGTGTGTGTGTGTGTGTGTGTGTGTGTGTGTGTGTGTGTGGTAGGGAGGTTGTGGGTCGGCCGTGGGTGCAGGTGTTGCAGCGGTAATTATAGGTAACCCTTTGAGCCGTGTGTCATTTTTCCTGTGCATGAAATAAGTCTGTTTGATGATTTCTCTTTGAACTAACATTGACGCTATACCAGAAATAGCTTCGGACAGGTTTTGATCCCTTTCCCCTTTTCAGATACAGTGCACTGTAGCCTTTGTCCCACATGGTGGCACTACTGCATCAGCTGAAGGAGTCATTGAGAAGAACCAAATGTAGACGGAGGAGGGGGGTTATTGTGATTCAGCTCCTCACCACCGGAGTGAGACCTCTCAGAGGCAAGCTGGATATTTTCCAACTATGGATGGAGAAGCAACAACAAATGTAAAGCCTTTGGGTGTTATGAATTTGATTTAGTGGATTAATTCTCAAGCGAGAGCAAAAAAAAAGGAGAGTCGGAAAAAAAATCTCTATGTACAGCAGATCACAGGGAGTGGTATAGTAAATTACAAGTTCAAGGGCAACCTGAAAGCCTGTTTACTGTTGCACCCATTCACATGCAGTAACACACACAGCCCTGGGCTTTCCTCTCCTTATCTTTGGCTTGGAAATATATTTGAGCCCAACTGGCGTACATTTCTGAGGCTTCAATGGATGCTTATCCGTACTAAATGGAAGTTGCTGAAGTAATAATGTCATGCTGTGGCCGAACACTACTGATTTAAGAACAGGAATGGGAAATAAGTCTCTGTCACGCTGATATCAAATGAAAGGACATTTTTGCTGTATGAAGTTGACCAGCTTAGATTAAAATGAATCTTTTGTTGACAGTGTTAACCATGACATTGAATCACTGAATAAGCAGGGCTCCACAGGAAGACTGCATGCTGAGCATGATTATGTCCGCCCTTTACAGCACTGCTTTTATAGCTGTGAAACTGATGACTTACCAGAAACCCTGTCCACTCAGGTAAGCTATTTATAAACATATATGTTTATAAAAATATATGGATGAGCTTTGCACCAGAGTTATGTCATTTTTTGTACAGTATATAAATAAGCCCAGTTGTGTGCAGAGTTATAAATCCATTATGTAAAAAGGCAAGAAAGCAGTTAAGTATTCATACCGATGCTATAAGTCATGCTTTACATATGCACACACTGACAATTTACAGCTTTAACTTTTTTTATTTTTCCCTGCAAATTGTCAATTTGTCAGCCACATTTTTTCTGCTGTATGTTTTCCACATTTTGATGTTGAAATCTTAGCTCTTGCAAAAAAAGGATCTAACTCTGCACAGTGTTTTCATTTGACTTTGAATTCAAACTTTATTTAATCTCGATATAGATCATTGAGAGTAATGACCTAGTACTGAGAAATCTGGATCTCAGTGTTGACGTTTTAAAGTCCGGCTTGCTCTGGAACTACAAATAAGACTTATGAAAAAACAATCGCATTGTTGCTCTTTGTTCTACTGCTCATGTTTACTTTTGCGGCATAGTTTGGCAATCGCGATCACTTTTATTAACCATAACCACAACACGCCTTAATACAATACACTACATGCCCCATAACCTTAAGATTTACGCCGACTAAAAAAACAAGTCTTTAACCTGATGTTTGACCATAACAGCGTATTGGAAATACAAATAATCATTTTGAAAGAACAATCAAATGATGTCTCTTTGTACTACCGCGTATGTGGTTTCGTAGAATAGTTTGGCATTGCAATGACTGTTAATAGCCATAACCACAGCACGCCTTGACACAATACTTATGGTCAAGCAATGGAAACAATTCCAATTTGAGGACTATAACGTTTACCTTGACTTTACATGACCTTTCTTAATCTGACTAAAAATAACTTAATGGTTGACCATGTGAGGACCAGTTTATTTGCTCCCCAAGTTGCCATAACGTGACTATGTATGATGACTTTGTAGCAGAAGTAGTAGTTTTTACACACACACACACACACACACACACACACACACACACACACACACACACACACACACACACACACACACACACACACACACACACACACACACACACACACACACACACACACACACACACAGACACACAGACACACGCACACACTCTCTCTCACTCACACACACACACACACACACACACACACACACACACACACACACACACTTTAAGTCTATAATTTTTTACTCAAGCTGTTATTAACAAATTAACGTACAAAAGCCTTTTTCTCTGTGCCATGTTGAAACCACTAATTTTCTCCTCTGACAGATAAATGTTAGAGATAAAATCTATTTGAGATAACCTGGTGAAAAGCTGTAGAAAAGTGTTCTTTATCTGTGGGGACATATTCCCAACTGGGTTTGATAAGCAATATTTCTTTTGAAAAGAAAGAAAAAAAGGTAGCCTATAATAGCTTTAGGTTTCTCTGAAGAATAGAAGTATGATGAAATATGCTCTTGAGGGGCATAGGGTAACATCTATGATTACTTTCGGTATGAATGGAGACTATAATGAAGGCTATAGGCTATGCTAATACTTCAGTGTGAATATGTCCAAGAGGCTCTGCCCTGCACCTGCCAGTCTGAAGGTCACCCTTCGGAGTGAGATGTATCCTCTGTTGCCCCGGTGGCACCAGGTCTGTCAGTCAATGGACCAGACTGCAGTACAACAACCTGACACTGGTGAGCGCACTGCAGCTACTACTCCGTCCTACCTCCCGTCAGGCTCTGCATGAGCCACAATCAAGTCACCCAGCGACAGCCAGACACCGTCAGGAAGTAGGAGTGTGGTGTCTTCAAAATAAACAAGCGAAAGGTCATTTTAATGGGCATTACAGCCACTGTATTACAGCCACTGTATTTTGAAACGAGTCCATATTGATATGGAACATTTCTTGACACAGAAACGAAAAGGCAAGTGTATTTTATAATTTTAACGTAACCTATTTTAAACAACACATATGTTTAAGAGGGGAAAACAATAAAATCGCATAATCCTAGTAAAAATAGGAATTACAAAATAAATGAATAGCAAATTCTGATACAATTTCAGTGCAGTCAAAATAGGTCCAGTGTAGGAATTAGTCTCGCACAGCCAGACCAAACTACAGCTAGAAGTATAGGCTACAAAGGAAATATATGGCCTACTTATTATTTTTTAGTAAGCTATGAATGCTAGGCCTACCTCATAAGACCTACATTAAGCTATCACAGGCATAGGCTACAAAAAAGTATGCAAAAATGTATGCCTATTACAATTGTAAAACATTAAACTATTTCAGAGTTCAAACCAGCATACAGTTATTGGGGATATTTGTATCGTTGGCTAAAAATCATTACATTTGTCAGAAAGCTGTGACAGTCTGCAACAACAGGAAGTAACTATAACTTCCTACTGACTACGCGGCCTATTATTTTGAAAAGCCGTGACCGGAGATGCACGCGCTCCTCCGTTGGTGCTCCGCGATGACGCCGTTGACAACGGCCATCCAGCAACAGAGAGAGCAGCCTCGACTTGCCGTATGCACAAAACGCCAGCTCTCTCCCAGTTCCTGTTTCCGCCGCAGCGTTTCCACTCTATTTTGAGGAGCGACAAAAAAAATCTCTGCTGCCGCTGCGTCAGACCCAGCCTCCGCAGCCCCCGGTCGGATGCCGCGGGAAGCCGGTGGACCATGCCACGGTAAGCAATGACAACAACCGCCTTTGCTCCATGGCGGAAACGTAGCGCTCGGCACCGCAGGTTTCCCCCGCTACATCCCGGCCTGTTGACTGCTGTGCTGGCTGCTGCTGTGCTGCTGAGATAACGGCGACCAAATAGCGGTCACGGCAGACAGGAATGTATGGGTAACCCCGTACACCAGCGCCGTTATTCGGACGTTTTTTCGCGGTTGTTATCGCTATGGATACGTGAACTATCCTTTAACTGCCCCGCGTTTCTTCTTACTTGCCTATTCTCAATTGGGAGAAAGAAGCAAGTGTGTGCAAAACAATGTTGGTTAACCAGCGTATCCGTGTTACCACCGCGGAACTTTGGCCTCAAACCTCATTTAAGACCGCAGCATTTGCCTGGACTGTGCTGTATGTGTGTCTGTGTGAGAGTGGTTTCATTTTGGCATCCTCTTGTTATGAGCTAAAGGCATCCACAGTGCTACTAATGTAGACGCTTGTAGCCCACAAGCTAGCTGCGATTGTTTTTCGGTTTGTCGTCTGGGGCATACATTAACATGCACGAGCTTCTCATCGTTCAATCAAAAGTGAAATGCGTCCGACCTGCACCCTCGCGCACAACAACGTGAAAATAAAGACACCGGATGGGGTGGGTGGGTGTCTGACACTTGTGTGCATCTCTCAGTGCGCCTTCCGTCATTGTGTTTTTATGTGTGGCTAGCGAGACAAAGCAGCTTCCTTGTGATTTCAGCCTGAGTGCGCACTGGCTGCTGCTAGTAATCGGCGAATTGCTTTGTAATTATCACCACAGCCAGGCGTGCGTTTGTTTGCTGTATCTGGAGGTGTACTTAATGTGTAATAAGGCATTCCGTTATGTGATTATGGAAATAAAACGGGCTCGCCTCAGTCTATTCTTCATCCCAGTCAGAGGGAGCCAGCAGGGTGATGTCTGCTCCCCATTTCTCTCTCTCTCTCTCTCTCTCTCTCTCTCTCTCTCTTACACACACACACACACACACACACTACAAAGCTGACATACCATAGATAGCAGCACAGCACACACATTCACAGACATTAATGTATTTAGATTCAATATTTTTTTTTGCAAGACATTTCCCAGCAGGGGACATCCATTAGAAGATGTGTGTGCCTTTAAAGTAATGTTAAAGTACCAACCAAATAGCTTGTGATAAGAGTACAGCTCGCATTACACACTCTCAGTATATGAATGAGTGTAATATGGTCCATGATCTAAGAACTGAAGCGGAAGTCAAAGCACGACAAGGAACTGCGTGCTGCGAGATTCTCATTGGATGTGACAGATTCAATGGATAATAAGTGCAAAGCCTTATTGCTTTTGAGTAAAACTGATTTGTGATGTACATGACGTGTGGCTTTTTACCCCCTCCTCTCTTAGCCGTAGTATTTTATATTACTTAATGCCTGTAGATAATATTATAAGGCATATACATCAACTCTACGCACTGGGATTTTTTCTTTTTTTTGACAGCTTATTGTCTGATTATGAATTATTAGCTCATGGCGTAGCATTGTGCCACAGTTATTCCCCCACGTTTTTTTCCATTTGCACTTTGCAGCCAATATCCATTGTGTTCTCATTTGAATTGTAGTTGCTGACAAGGGAGAAAACTCAACACCTATGGATAAGTAATTCATCATTAATGATGGTATCTAATAAAGTCAGCCTCAGTAACTGGAAGCAGATTGATTGAGTTACCAGCCTTAACCCACTCATGAATAAGTAAACAGCCATATTGCTTTGACAGCAGCCTAATGCCGTGGACACGGAACTCTTCTTGCATCTCAGTGGCGAGGTAATTTAGATAGACGCCTGTTTGCATTTGAACAGTTCTAAACTGTCCACGGTCTATTATTTAACAGAAGGTAAATTGACTCATGGTTTGGCAACAGCTTGCCGTTGTGGTATGGGCGTTAGCCATATTTAGAATGAACGCACACAGCCAAGGGTGGACCCATTGATGTCAGCATAGAGCAAATAATATACATATTGTAGCACTTCAATCGAGCCTGTGCAATTTTTGATGAAGCGCCCAAATGACATAATAGTATTAGTGATATCACTCGCACTAACCCTTCATGTGTACTTGGCAGGTTTGATGTGTTTTTTTTTTGTTGATGCAGAATGCCTCCCAGCTTGTGTTGTTTTGTTCTAGATGACTTGACTGCATTAGACCCCATGCGTTGGACGAATGTTGCGTCTGCTGCCATTTAGCTATACTGTTACACAAGTTACTCCATCCATAATAGAAGAGAAGATTATTTCTAGAGTAATGGTACCCCCCCTCAGATGTTTTCTCTTTCTCTCCTTCCCCTTCCTTCCTTCCTTCCCCTCCCTCTCTCTCCCTCTCTCTCTCTCTCTCTCTCTTTCTGCCCTTTGTGCTTCCACGTTCCATGCCTCATGCAACTGTCTGTCTTCATTTTTGACTAATGAGTTCATTAAACATATTAGTGTTGCTCTGCCAAAGAGGTTAGACGCGGTGCGGTGAGCAAAAATGGGCGGTGACTCATTTTGTAGTTTTATCTGTATTTAACACAGTGCACATTTATCACGTGGCAAGCGCCGTTTCTTCTGTTTGGTTTAGTGCAGCAGGCCACTGACGAATAGAGTTTTATTTAGAATAGCAGTCAGATTTGTCTTTCCATTTCTATTCTGTCTGCGAAACTAGCTTGTCACCTGCACAGCAAGTGCCTCTGTTTGCATGGAAAGCCATTGTAATTTCAAGCATCATAGTGTTTTGGCGCACTGTACAGTGTGTGCATAATGCTTGATATTGGCTTGTGCTGTTTATACATCTCCTTTTTGCACAGTGTTGTCCCAGATATATCCATTTATTTCGGAAAACGTCAGATAGATGAGAAGGGAAGGCTGAATTGAGCTGTATGGAGAAAGAAAGAAACAACACATTTTGTTTCAAGTTATTCTCAGTTTGTGGGCCTCATGCTACAAACACAATGCACATTGAAGTGAAGGGGCTATACGGCAGTGCTTGAAGCGAGCTGCAGTAACAATGGTACCAAAAGAAGAAGGCTCATCTGTAAGCATTGTTTGTTGGTATTGTTAATCTCTTTGCGTGGTGTTTTCTGCCCCCCCCCCCCCCCTCCCCATTCCCTGACAATGTACTCTAAATAGAGCAGCGTCAATTGAAAATAAACTTGTGTATTTGTTGTTTCTGCTTTGAGGAAGGTAAAGACTGAAATGATTACACATCAATACACAGTACGTTTCTTATCCAGACTTATTATTAAAGGCTTGGTCGACAAGACAGAATTCCTTTTTGCTGGTGGATGCATTTGGTTCAGTGAGCAATCACTGTCTGCTTGTTGTTGGCATTTTGGCTGGCATTTTTCATGTGAGACTGGTGTTTAATGTCAGTTTTCTGTCTCTTCCACCCTCCAGGCTTTTTAAGACACCGGTTAAGAGATGCGAAAATCAAGAAGTAAAGGACTTTGCTTTAAATCTTTGTAATTACTGTTTGGACTTTAGCATTCACCAACTGCATGCCATGTGTGCAAACATACCTGTGATCTACGCTTGCTGAATGCATTCTTTGTAAAGGGTAAAACATGGAGGAAAAAGGCCCTTTTGCCATCACTCTTCTCCTGTTCCCATCTTACCACAGGGCCATTATTATCTGTATTGTAAGAGTGTCTGTCTAGTGATCGTACGAGCCAATCACAGGGCGAATGTGGGGCAGGTTTCCATGGAGAAAAGCGGGCTGGGCCGTGAGGCTGAAGCTTAGCTTGAGCAGCCTAACCTGATGCAGGCTGATAGCATTCTCTGCCAGCAGTAAAAGTAAAGGCCCCAGCAGGCCTGCACTGCTGTCTGCCTGTCTAAATGTCTCGCTGCTTGTCCACCTGTCTAACTCGGCTAAATATCCAAAGACAGGGTGGAAGAAGGGCGAGTTCTGAATAGGAATTCAGCCAGATAGCCACAATAGGAGCTTGGCCCCATTGCGATCATGTGGCATTAGACTGGATTTGTGTACGGATTGGATGTAGATCAGACAGTTAGCCACAGATGTCTTGGTTGAGTTTGGACTATGTGTAAATGGGTGTTGGATTTTGGATGAGGAGTAGACCAGTCAGAGATCCTGACCTGGACTCTCTGGCCCTGCATTGAGGCTGCTCAGGATGCAGTGCACTCCCATCAGAAAGAATGTGTGCATATTGGCTTATGTGTGCTCGCTTTTGCTGTATCCCTGGGGGGTTATTGCTGCAGCAGTCTGAGCTGGGAAGTTGGTCTTACGACATTTCTTCTCAGCTCATTGGAGCCATCAAAAAATGGGCCTGTACCCATCCAGATGCAGTGCTTAAATTGTCTCCTTTCCCTTTTTTTTCCTTCTCAGTGAGAAGCACTTTAATGACCCTTGTTGCGCTACCTCCTGTGTGACTTTGCATTTATTTTGTGTCTGTGATATACCTGTCTAATTTCTTTGAATATTGAGCAGAAGGACACAAAGAATGCAGTGCGCCTCCTCTGCATGGGGTACTGAATTCCCATGAGACACACTGAGAATTAGTATCTCATCAGAGTTGCTGAGGGACTCACTGTGGGATGCAAACAGCCCCGCCCACCCACTTACCAACAAAATTCTCCTGATGCTCAGTGCCCATGGCCCATCAAACAGCCTTGTCAGCCCCTCCGAGTCAACAGCCCAGCCCAGGATCTGAGCAGGCAGAGAGGGCTGCGGGGATTCAGGGTGGCTGCAAAAAAAATGTCAGCGGCCTGACAAGATACCACATTGTCTGAGTCTTATGCACCCCACAGCGTCTAACTCTTAAAAAAAGGTCTCTCTCTAGTGTGGAAGCCTCCTGAAAGTACAAACACACACTAGTGGCATGTGGGGACTGAAGGGACAGCGATTTGGAGTGTGGAAGAGGCAGATGGGTGCAGAGGGGGAAATTAGGAGAGAAGACAGAGGTAGTAATTGGGACAGCTGCGCAGCTCGAGGCATATAAGCATTCAGAGCCCCCCACCTAACTCTCCCACCCCTCCGCTATACCCACCCCAAAAAAATTTAAATAAAAGAGTGCCAGAGAGCCAGATGCCAGCCGTCAGTATTGCAGTGACAATAGCCCAAATTCATTTCTGGAGCCCAACACAAAATGCACAAGCCCACAAAGACACACACATAGGATGGAAAACAACAAGAAAAATGAGCTCATCTGACAGAATGGGTGCATTTCCCACACTTGGGTAGAAAGGTTGTGTGACAGGCCCATCTCCACACAGATATTATTGTGTTTTCAAAAGCAAGCCCAAATTCCCAGCAGCCACTCCACCTCCAACCACACACAAGGGCAATTGAATGGCCTCCATTAAGCCAGCGGTACCTGATCCAGTACTGGCCTGTATTGGGCGGCCTGTGTTTGACTTTCACACGGGTACAGAGAGGGCTCAACCCCAGGCCCTTGCTAAGTGGGACCTGGAGCATGATGAAAGGTCTGCATTATTTTTCTCACAGGCAGGGGGGCTATTTATGTGACTATCCAGGTTTAACCATCTGAAGCAAATCTTTTGAAAGTTCACAAAAAAAGAAAGAAAAACGAAGAGAAGATTTTGGTGTGTTTTCATCAAGTGGTTAGTGGATGAACTACACTTGTTTCGTTGGAAGATTAGGCAGTGTACTGTAACATGGCAGTAATAAAAAGTAGAAAAAGTCAATGTTACAAACCTGAAACAAAACAGGAATTGGTTTCATTTGGACAAGTTTAGGTCTCTGTTTAAAAAAAAAAGTGTCTCCGGTCTCAATAGGATTTACCTGTATAAATAAAGGTAAATAAAAAAGTTGTTATTGACCTTTCAGTGAAGTTAGTATTTGGCATGTTTGCTGCTATCCGCAGATGAAGACATTATGCAGAGATTGTGATGCACGCAGCTGCAGCGAGGGCAATATGGCGGAGCTAATACAGTCATATGTGTTCAACGATTGAATCAGAACTTGCTGTCGCACTATTGATCCCCAAGGGGTAAATCCATTTCTGTGACATCCATGGGGAGATCACAACGTAGGATCAGCTACAACGCATACTCCTTGTGGCTGGAAGTGATTCAGTGTGTTTCGCTAAGCGCTAAGCCCCTCCAAATGTCTGTGCCAAGTTCAGAGGAGGTGAGGTGGTTCATTTGCAGTGTGAATCTCAATATCAATCAAAGAGTTGATTGTTAGTGTGTTTGGCACTTGCAGTGTGTGTTACAGATGGTTGGCGGTGTAGGGCGCGGTTGAGACGATGGTGAAGGATCATAGAGGATTGGCCTGAGTGGATATTCGTAGCAGGAGTCCTGTCACCTGGGCCCAGCAGGACGCTCCGGATCACAGCACGGTAGCAATCAGACAGCAGTCACACACTGTGACAGAAAACATCCGCATTCAAACATCCTCTGCAAAAGAATATAAAGAAACTTCCTGGAAGTCAAGTCATGTAAATAAAATGTACATAGCCCAGTATCTCAAATGACAAAATTCCCTCAAGGGGCCTCACAATCTGTACAGGGAAGGACATCATCTATCTAACCCCTACAAGAGTAGAAGACCACCACGGAGACCTGACAGACCAAACAAACACACAACCAATCAAAGGAAAAATTGAGGGACAAGGACAACAAGCACACACAAGGCAGAGACAGAATTATGCCTCGTTTCCACCGAGTAGAGCGGGTCGGATCGGAGCGGCTCAGAGCGGGACAGCTCACTTTTAAGAATCTCGGTGTTGTTTCCACCGCCGACCCTACCCTTACTGGTAGGGCGGGGTTTAGGCTGGACTGCGATAGCCGCCGCCAGAATGTGGGTCAAACTATCGGGCTGTGGAACAACTGTGGTCAAGCCAGCGGTCTCTTGTTTTTGCTTGGTCAAACCAGCCGCTTCTTTATTTATTCCCCCCGTGTTGTGAGCACAGAGACGGCTCGGTCCAACTGATAGAGACAGTGAGCGAACAGCGCTGGCTGCGGCAGCTACGTGACATCGTAGCAGTGGGACACAGTGTAGCCAACTGATTCATTTAATGACGAGGAAAAACACCACACAATAAACAGTGCCGCGCTCACATTTTCGCCAAAACTCTCTTCACTCTAGCTGAGGTGACTACAAACGGCGGAAATGATTCAAACCAGCCGCTTCTTTATTTATTCCCCCCGTGTTGTTGTGAGCGTGTATTTACTACTATGGCGTAAACACACAGAGACGGCTCGGTGCAACTCATAGAGACAGTGAGCGAACAGTGCTGGCTGCGGCAGCTACGTGACTATGGGACACAGTGTAACCAACTGATTAATTTATTGACGAGGAAAAACACCACACAATAAACAGAGCTGTGCTCACATTTTCGCCAAAACACAAGACTATCTTCACTCTTGCCGAGATGACTACACATGGCGGAAATGATTCTTTCGACAAATCAAATGACGGCAGTGTGTAGCTCCGCCTTTTAGGCACCCTTTCAGGCGGCTAGTACCCCTACGGAGGAGTACTGAGATTTGGAGCGGCTCAGAGCGGTTAGGTGCGCTTAAACCGTACCCTACCCAACTTTTGGCAAATGAAAAGCCAAACTACCCGGACCGAACCGCTCCGATCCGACCCGCTCTACTCGGTGGAAACGAGGCATTAGAGGCCGAGTCTCTTGGAGGACAAAGAACAAGAATGAAAACATATGATATGAGGCACTGACAGCCAAGGGAGAGGGCTCCCAGGATGGCACAGACAAGCCTGAGCAATACGGAGGACACAGAGGAGAAAACAAAAGAGATGGGAATACATCTTGGATGCTTATAGGACAACAAACAGAGTAAGAAAGTGCAGAGCATTTCAGTAAGTTTACAGTATTCTTGTCAGCAAGACAAATGGATTACAAGTACTAGGCATAATAGATAAATTGAGACTGTGTCAGACCAGGTGAATGTGATTAACAGGGAGTGCAGAGCAGGAGGGAGTGGCCGGTTCTGAAATGACATGAAAGTTAGAAAGGAAACCAGGATAACAGACGAAAACAAACTAAATACTGGCTGAAGTTGTGACAGACCGGGACAGAACCACCAGAAGGATAATGCTAACCCGCACAAAGCCTGAAGTAATCAAAGTATGATCAACTAACTGAAGCTTAAGGAAAGAAAAGATTAGCTTTATGTCTGGATTTAAAATCCCCAGCAGAGTAAGACAGAGATCAGATGGGGATAAAGAGACAGACCTATTTGAAATGTTGTAAGTCAACCGAAGGACCAAGAAGTCTGCTTTGACAGGGATACACCAATTGACACCAACTTTTGCCAAATCTGATTCAGTTATTTCTAATAGCTACTAAAAATGAAAGTCCACCTTTTTAAATCCTTTTAACACTGCTTTACTTTTGCTACGTCCTTCCAAACTGACAAAATGTAGAGGGTGCCATGAATTAAAAAAAAAAAAAATTTTAAGATATTTTTTTTGGCATTTTTATGCTTTATTGATAGTGTAGAGACAGAGTTGAAATGTGGCAGAGAGGGGAGTGACATGCAGAGAACGACCGCGGGCTGGAATTGAACCCTGGTCCGCTGCTGGCCGAGGCCCCACCAACTGAGCTAAGGGCGCCCCCTATTTTTTTTTCTCTTTGACAACAACTGTGAAATTTACTTTTTTTTGTATACCACTCACAATCAACCAAACCTGCTTTGTTTTTGAACACTTTAAATAAAGATTAGGGATTGCTGGCAGATATCCATTGTTTACCAGGCTGCAATATTAATGTCTCCCATAAGGATCCTCAAATGAACAGCTTGCAATGCAGCAACAAGACATTTTGTGTTCTCATGAAAGTGCACAATGCTCCTGACAAAAACAGAAAAAAAGCTCTGATATGCTCACAATCTGTTTTCCCCCTACATATAGCTCTATTACCCACAGCTTAATAAAACTGCTTGGTGTTAAACGTTGGTGGATTATTTTATTTATAAAATGAGGATTCAATCGAGGACTTTAGCAAAGGATCAGGGTTGTATTTCCAAATTTAGGATTTTTGGTTTAACCAGAAAACTATGAATGGTAGTTTCATTGTAACCATCAACGACTAAATGAAATCCCTATACCGGAATTTTCAGGTTTCTGGCACAAATTCATAGTAATCATCCTAATGTAGTAAATTATGTTTTTATACTGGGTTGGATACACATTGTAACTTTGTCGGACAAACTTGGTTCTTCTAATGTTGTTGGTTCAGCAAACAAAACAAATACACATAGACGGGAACAAAAGCAGGGGTCACAGAAATGTTAAGGAGCAGATTACATCATGATCCTCACGGTGATTCGACAGGAATTTATAGTGTTTTTTATGTAATAGACTACGCATGTGCAGAGTGGAGCCGTGACATCAGCGTTACCAGAGAGACCGTTTCCAGTAGTTTACAAGGTTCCAATACAGTTGCATTTTCAAAAGATTCAATCCTGTGAGGTGGTTTCAAAAGTTTGAGCTTTCAAGCCTGCGTTTTCTGTTGTCATATGAATGCACCGTTTTCGGTTTCCAGTGTAAACAGGGCCTGAGAGTCTGAACATTTTTATTCCACTTCACAATTATGCACCACTTTGTGTTGGTCTTTCACATGAAATCGCAATAAAATAAATGTACGTGTGTGGTAGGTTGTAACATGACACAATGTGGAAAAGTACAAGGGTTATGAATACTTTTGCAAGCCACTGTACACTGCAGTTCCGATGCATTTGATCAATAGATTTGAGGCTGTATTGACTGGATGTATGTGACTTGAAACATTTCCAGAAGCTTCCCCCCTTTGGATGATTGTGGGCCTCTCAGTGATGTCCAATCTCTTGTTGCCTAATGATATTTCTGGGTATTAAGGAGTTTGGCGTGCCAGAAAAGTCTCAGTCCTAATGCTTCAGTTATTGATTGGGTTTTAAAATGAATTTACAGTGCTCATGTTGCAGGCTTTGCATTATAGATATTGCATTTCTTCAATACTGCAGTGTCGTCACTATGAGTTTTCAGTTCCTTGTACATTGCAGACGGCAGGTGCTGGTAGCTTGCAGGTGCATTTCATGTAAGTAATGTTCATGTCTCTTGTGTTAAGTAACACATATTACTCTCAAGACATCTCAGAGCTGCCTGGGGGGGGGGGTGGGTCCATCAAAAGAGAGCAAATGGATTTTTCAGTTCCACATCCTTTCTTAAATAATTACAAAAGTGAAAAGAGTTTCATGTATCCTTGCTTGAACAGTGACCATAATGCTGAGGGTAAACCGAGCTGTACATTTTCTAGACACCTGTTACAGTGCCGCAATCTAAACCATCCAACTAAAGGATGTAATCTATCTCACTATAGAGCTGCTGACTGATGATGTGGAGGGTTAAATGTTTTCTGGTTCTCTGAAGCAGCAGCTAGATATAGTGTATCCATGGTTTAGCTGATTGCATACGGGGAGGAGTGTGATTTTACCAGCATGAGCCTGATGGTGAATTACATTTTTTGTCACTTCCGCATTGCTGGTAGAACTCGCTGTGGTTGGGGCTTGGTTTTTCCCTAGACGGACCAGTCAGGCCAGGTTTGCTTCACCACATCAGCAATAGGGTTGGGGTCATCTGACAGCATTTTAACCAATCTGCATTCTTTCGACTTTTGTATCTCCTTTAGTTTAACTTTCGTCATTTGCCAGCAAGTAAAATTATGAATAATTACAACTCAAAGGCTCTATAATCACTTTTTGTTGGCACTTGATGTTGTTGGAGATGCCCAAAATACATAAGGTTTTAGTGATTGCTTCCAAATTAATCAACATTAATTTCGATGTTTGCCTTATTCATTTTCACAACCTGTTAGCTACAACCTGAAAATGAGATGAGCTGCAGAAGATGTGAAATTTTGATTGTTGACTGACTTTTGCACTCGATTTTCCCCTTGTCTAAATAATGGAGGACCTCATTCAGAACTATGAGCTAAGGAGGTTAAAATATGGATTTGATTTGGATAAAAAGTTTATATGGGACGCTTTTGCATTTTATATGCTGCAATCAGCTAGATCAATTCTCTAGAGAACAATCGCCATTCAGTTGAATGACAAACTAATTTAATTTGGGGTTTTAGAGTGATGTTATAAATTGATGTGTCCTATCAGCCAACACTAATCAGCACATCTGTATAATGCTTGCTGCTGCCATTGCAGGCCCGTTGACGCTTCCAGACCCTCCTTCGGCATTTGTGAGAGTGGCAGGACTGGCATTCACCTATGGCAAAACCCATAATAAACCAGCATGAGGCCATTGTATCTGTCATGCCAGTCATGTAGCCCTAGGGGTGTTGCTTCACATGGTTTCCTCTCCTCCCCCTTCCGTGTCTCCTCGTGTTGCCGCGGCACCCCCTCCGCCAAAACAACCCCTCATTGCCAGTGCCATCAATGCAGCGGGGACTTTAAAGGGCCCACTTGGCAGACCCTTACCTCAGTTTTAGCTGTGGTCTGAGAGAGCAATAACAACATGCCAGTCAGATACAAGAGTCCCTAATAGGACTCAATGAGATGACATAGCAGTCCAAGGCTGATTATGCTGTTGGGGTTGTGGAACAGACATGGAGAGAGGAGGGAGAGAGCACGAGCAAGTGACTGTCCACATAACAAAAAATTATGAAGCATTCCTGATGCAAATGTCAGTAAAGCGCTACACAGGACTGAATTGACAGGATGGAGGTAGTCTGAAGCTGCAGGAGTGTCTGTCTGATGGTGACCCAGAGCTAGTTTTGACGAGGATCAAGGAGACAGTCGCGTGATGCCAGCCACACTGCCAGGTTTTTCCAACATGCGTCTGTCAAATGGCTGTGTGACAAGCCTCTCCAGAAAGAAAACAGCCTCCCCCTAGCCTGATTTTTTACTTTTCTTTGATCTTGTGACAACAGCAAAGAATGGAAGTTGGCACATCAACTCAGTGAGGAACTTTAAACAGCTAGCGAGGGCTTCGCCTCCTCACTTTGATTTGTTGAGTTCAAGGATTATTATAGGTGAATCCATAGTTCCCCATGGTTGTCCTCCAACTCTTGATGTTTAAACAAAAAACGGAAGCCGTGCAACCACCTGAACTGCTGTGCGGTCACATTAGAGGATGAATGAGGCAAGCCACAACCCTGCACGCCATACAATACTCATCATTATTCCAAATGCACAGCATAGAGAACGTGTTATTGAGTCATAATGGTACCTTACAGTCGCTGCAGAATAACGTATCCTGTCAGCAATTTAGAGCTAATTACACGTTCTCTGTTGAAGCACTTGTCCCAGTGAGTCTCTACAGCATGGAGTGGGTCAAGCCTGACCAAGGTCAAGATGTGAGTGGCAAGCTTCATCTGTTAGTTTACCCTTCTGTTTGAAAGCTCAACCATCCACTCCATAACAGAACGCCTTCCGCTTCCCTTTTTCTCCTCTCCGTTCATAGTGGCATCATCGCTCGCCCTCGGTCTTTGCTCTCCTCTGGCAATCGACGCCCTAATTGAGGCACTCTTGTGCCATGTTTATCACCGTGGCAACGTTGCCCTGCAGATAATCATTGTCTTGTGGATTAGCACTACAACAGAGGAGAGGCTTTGCTTTAATTCCACTAACACTGGACCAAGCTCCTTTGTGTCGGCTCGCCTGCCGGGCTTGTCTTAACTGGGATTAGAGGCATGGGCTGCTAGCGCCCACCAGGCCTCCACGCTGCGCTCATGCCCCTGCCCCTGCCTGTGTACTTGAGTCAACTTCATGCTTTCACTTGGATGTTGATAGATAACATATGGAAAAGCATGGGAAGGGGATACCAGCAGTTTTCCAATGATCCGTCTAGTACTCTGTTTACTGACAAGGCTTTAATCTTTGTGGGGAAATCACAAAATATGAGACGCCCAACTGTAAGACCAATAACTACTCTAAACCCTTATGTCATAATTCATTTAACTGGCATGCAGAACTGCTCAGTAGGTTTTTAGGAGAAACGAGTCACAGTTGGGAGCAATTGGGTCTGGTTGGTGGCAAGTGCAAGGAAAGGAAGCAGGCGTATAGCAGGGCCGTGCTATGCTGTCCTAGCCTGATCTGGTGGTGCATGGCAAAGCCCTGGGCTCCATGGGAGAGTGGCTATAACCACATGTCTGTTCCTGCCGGCAAAGGGGAGGTGGAGAGCATAGAGGCAGAGGAGCGGAGAGGGCAAAGGAAAGGCGTAGGGAGAAGTGGGGGCAGCCACTGACCCCGTAAACACACCAGATTAGGAGAAATAATAGAAAAGGGTCTTGGCAGTGCTTGACTAATATCCGTGGTAATTTAAAGACGCTCGGAAAAGAAATGTCAGTGATGTGTGGGTGGGCAGAGTTAGAGTTAGGGTGTGTGTGAGAGAGAGACACACACACATAAGCAATCTGCATGGAGGAATCCTGTGGTAGAGCGTTCTCGGCTTGTCAAGCAAACAAGTGGTGAGCCGTGCAAAAGGAATTTCAGGCCCTCTCAAAAATGACCACACAACTGCAAGGGTGCTCCTTGGGAAGATTATCAGAGTCTGTATGCTCCTGCTACAGACAGATGAGCACACAGACATCTACACACCCTCTTTATCTCAGTGCTGATTCATTTTGTAGCATTGTGGTTTCACAAGGTGAAAGGTGTGACTAACTATTATCTAAATGGTTTAGATTGCGGCACTGCAACAATAAAGCTACCCACCAGCCAACAGCACTTAATTCAGTTGAACTTGCAGTGTCAGTCCTTGGCAAGGCCAAAGCAACATAACATAGCCAGTGGCTCTGGATAACATTTCTCCTATTTAATCCAAAGGGACTGTTGCAGACTCGGACTTGTGATCCCTCTGTGACCCATGTTTGAATACGATTTTTCAAACAAAACAACATGACAAAATCCAAACTGAACTTAACAAACACTGTGGGCTATTCGGTGTTTGCCTCCGGTGTGGTTGCTGATTGCAAGTGGTGGGTTGGAGGGAGGGTGAGTGGTGTGAGGCAGGCTGCTGGAGCAGGTGACATCTGTGACCCTGCACCACAGCAGTGTGTGCTGGACACATGCTCCTTCCTCAAAGGCTACTGGCAACCTTTCTGCCTCGTTGGGCTCATGGCCACACAGACACACACACACACACACACACGCACACACACACGCACACACACACACACACACACACACACACACACATGCGCGCGCACACACAAACAAAATACTTCCTCTTACTGATTCCACTGTACGGTTATCTGGAAACTGATACAACTGCCACAATTCAACATACCTATGGGATTTAAAGACTGTAGAAATCATTTCCCCCTACATAGTCTACTGCAGTGACCTACTCTGGAAAAGGGGCTAACAGCTACTTTGGGAACATGACAGAGTGCCAAACATCAGGATCATCGGCTTACAGAAAATGACTTCCAGATATGTACAGCTAAGAGCTCGTACTAGGTCAGTCTTTCTATTTTACACTGAAATCTAATGGAAAACCTATCTCAGGACTAGACTGCTCTGCTCTTCACTGATACAACACACACATACACAGTGCATACTAGGGCTTTCACTTTTTCCAAAAATGAAATTCGAACAAATTTCGATTGTCCATAATTAATTTTAATACATTGCACTGCATACTGTACGTACGCGTAGGCCTTCATGTGCATGCGTAAATAGGAACTTTCTCCGGCTTCACAAAATGACAATCAGATGATTGATCTCGCTTGCAGAGTTATTAACCCATTACATTTAACAAGCCATTAGCTGCCTGATAATTGAACTGTTAATTAAAACAAAGGCTTTAGTTTCTCCCTATCGAGCCCTAAACCCTCCACACTGAGCTGAAGACCATTCATTATTCATATAGGCACCGCATAGAGAAGAAAAATACAGTAAAGCGCAGAGTTTGAACTCTTCATCCATTTTCCCCCCATTTCTATTACCTATTCTGTCCAATATACTGCATTTTCCTGTAGAACCCTGTTTTTCTATCACACGCATTACAGTCATGTGCTGGGTCAAAAGGTATTCCTTTTCAATTCTCGTTTAGTGCAGCTCTACATGATTTCTAATAGTTTTACATCCGCTCTGCCTCCGTGTTACCCATCGCTTCTCCTCCCCTCTCCCTAGAGGGAATGCTTTTCTCTTCCTGGTTTCTCGTTGCATACTGATAAAGCAGAGTCTCCCTCTGATGTCTCTTATCTCATCCCATCTCCTGCTGTAAAAGAAGAAAAAAAGCTCTCTGTTTGTTTTATGCTTCCTGCTAGTTTTCCTCTTTTCCACTGGTTCCTTATTTTCCCCACTTACCCCTCTTAGGGGGTGACGCCCAGTCCCTCGTCCAAGCGTTGCGTGCAAGGGATCAAAAAGGCCAGAATGACTTAATGGCGAGCTGACCTGCCTCCTGACCCCCGTTGTTTATCAAATTCTCCTGTAGCTAGATAGTCCCCCCCCCTCCCATTATGTGAGAGGTATAGATGTGTTGCTCCATATCTCTGGCATTGCAGTACTGTGCTTGCTTACTTCCACTGACAGAGTGTGTGTCCACGGCAGGCTACGCTTGGCTGCATCAGGGTAATGCTGCTGGCTAGCTCGGATCCAGCAGACAAACAACATGTATTATTCTTGAGGCAAGGAGAGTGGTTGTTAAGCCGCAGGCCCTCTCTTTTTATGTGTTTGTGTATTCAGACTAGCCTGTTTTTTGTACACAATTGTGTTAGCCAACGCATTGACCTACAAGGTAGGCAAGACTGGAAGAAGCAACCGCCCAAGACTCTGTCAGACCTGCTCTAACCAGGCTCAGTGAAAGGCAAAGTCAAACGTGCCAGAAGTAGAATCAGTCAAACACAGTACAGTGTTTGTGTAGACTTACAAAAGCTTTGCATTGTTTGTTTTTGTGCACAGCGTGGTAGTGATTTTGCAGAAATAAAGCGCTGAATCCAACCGAAGCCATTGAAACCTGTCCTGTATAGAGCTGAAATTGTTTACGTATATCAATCAGTCAATTATAAGACAATCAAGCAGCAGTTTTAATTATTTCAATATTTTTCAAGCAAATAGACCAAAAGTGCTGCAGTTCCAGTTTCTTAAATGTGTAGTTGTCCCATGCTTTTCTTTGTCATTATGTGAAAATATAATGAGTTTTTAAAAACAGTGATGGGCATTTTTCACTATTCTCTGACATTTTAAACACCAAACAAGTATCGGAGACAATAATCATCTGAAATCGGCTATGAAAATAATTGTTAGCCGCCGCCCTCAATTTAATATCTTTGGGTCTCATAATGTTGATGAGACAAAATCAGCCATTTGAAAAACAAATAGCATTTCTCACTGTTTGTGACATTTCACAGTCCAAAAGATCAAGTCATTAATCAAGGAAATGAATGATAATGAAAATGATCTTTAGTTGCGGCACTGCTGGAAATGACACAAGTTGCAGTTTATTTTTGAGCACCACATACAGATAGATACAAATCCTCAGGCAACATGGGCAGCCAAGGGAATACTGCTACAAGGAGACGGTTAGCCATAAAGGTGAAGTTATCCTTTTAACGAGCTACGCAAATAGTGCTTTGAAAAGATTCATTTAGAAAAAGCTGACTACAGGATGCTGGCCAAGAGAATGGAAAAAGCAGCGGACCTGGAAAAAGGAACCAAAAGCGTCTCTGTAAGCTATATTTTATATTTAATAGAGGTGTATAAACCGTACAGACCATTTCATTAAATGGATCAATCAGTTAATTTAAAGTGGGAATCAAATTCATTCACAGAAGGTCACTAAAAATATCGTAAACCTCAAGTCGTGTATTTCTTTTATTTATTCATTTTTTACCACTCTCTAAATAAGTGCGTGCTGTACCGTATCAAACCAGACTGTACCGGTCATTAGAAACCAGGCTTATGATCTGATACACTTATGTCTCATTTGATCTCCACCTGTCACTGTTCCTCTTTAATTCTCAATCCATGTGTGATATGTAGAGTTGTACTAAATGGCTATAACAACACATCTTCTTGATATCCGTAATACTCTTTGTACTCAATCTGTCCCTGTCTCTCTCTCTCCACACACACAAACACGCACAAACGCACACACTCATATGCACACACACGGAGATGCTGGCCTGAGATCAGGTGTGTGTATGAGGTTACAGTCTGCTCTCTCTGTAAGGTTCTGAGCTCCCACCAGCATTCCAGATGGCCATGGTGTCCTCGCCACACCTTTTGGCCACAGGACACTCCCTACATCCTTCCAAAGCCCGCTCGCCCCCGCCCTTACTTCCTGTTACAAAGTACGCAACTGCAAATTGAGTGAAAGATGTCTTGTACAAATTGCCTCATTAACGTTAATCGGGCAGTGATTACATCTTAGGGATTTCTGGTACACCTACGTCCAGGGAGCAGGGAAATCATCTGAAATTGTAAAATAATCCAAAATCCAAAATGATGGTGACATCAAAACTATCTCAATATTACCTTGCTCTTTGCACTCCAAATGATTATAGATTACAGTTAGATGAATGGGGGAAATTATCTTGAATGAAATAGATTAATTTTTTTTAATTTTTTTTATTAATGGGAATTTCTGTATACAGTAAATTAGAAGAAAACAAAAAAGCCCAAATCAGCCCATAAACATGATACACAATTGAAAATCTGCTGTATGATGACACGCAGTGTTTGCAGTTGAATCAACATGTGCTTTATCTTTTTAGGCTGCAATTTTTTTTAATGGCTTAACTTTAAAAGCATGTCAAACAAGCGCAGATCTTTTGTTGTTTCGAACCAATCTTATTTTTATATGAATCCATATTCAAAGATTTGTTCTACAGCAGTTTCCATGCGCAGGGGGAATATTCCTGTCAAGGACCGACCAGACACTTATTTGTTTTAGAAGAGAAAATGAAAAAGCTTTCACAGACTACCTGCATATTGCAATGCTATGGCGTTGGATCGCTCAGCGGATGAGAAAAAACAGACTTTTATTTCTTAAAACGCATCATTTCATGATTTGCTCTTTTCACTGGTCTGTTACACATTCATGCAGCGACTCAAATTGTCCCTTTTTAAGTCGAGCCAATTCTGGTCACACTAACCCATCCTTTCAACTTTAAGTCAGTCCACTTGTTCGTCCTTTTACTTTTTACTCATCATCATCACGCCTTTCAATCCTTATTGCTGCGAGGTTTAGCTATTTGGTATCTGTATTCCCATTGGCTCCCTGTGCGCAGCAGCACCTCTTTTCATTAACGTGCTTCATTCACTCCCTGCTGTTCTCTATTAATACGTTCCTACTTTCACCCTCCCCTGGTGAATTCCTCTTGTACTGTATATACAATATACACTCCCCATTTGTTGCCCCCATCATGATTATCTCTCCCGCTGCCCTCTTCTTCCTATTCCTCTCCTCCTTTCTTTCTTTCCTTCGCCATGTGCTCCCTGTGGCTTTCTTTCCCCTCTCCTTGCATTCTGTCTCTCCCTGGCTGCCTCCCTCCATCCTTACTGCAGGCTTGATTCAACCTTGTCTGTGCTTGCCTTGCCTTGCTCTGCCTGCCCGTCCGTTCAGGACTTGTCATACGGTGATGGCGCTAGTTGGGCTGACATCTCCCCTTAGCGCTCAGGGCATCTGATGTCCATGACGCTAGCATTGACCTGTCCCTCACTCCCTTAAAGCGCTGACATCATCAAAGTGTGATGTGCATAAGATTAAAAGGTTATTTTATCTGATTGATTGACATGTATTTCTATTTTTATGTGGTTTCCACTTTTATGTTGTCTATTAACAACAGGTGCAGATGAAAACAAGCTTTTCAGCTAACTTTCTGCCTGGGGGGTCGGGGGGGGGGGGTATTAAAGGTAGAGTCAGCAATTCTGTAAAAAGCTCATTGTCAAAGTCATTTTTTTTGTCAAAAGCGTTGAATATCGCCTTATGATCTGTGTGTGTGTGTGTGTGTGTGTGTGTGTGTGTGTGTGTGTGTGTGTGTGTGTGAGAGAGAGAAAACTCCAGTGTTAATACACAGCCTTAACTCTGTTAAAGGGCATGTTGCTAGCCATGGGGGGGCCTCTTTGTATACCAGTTTACAGAGCCTGGGCTGTGTATTATCAACTGATTTTCTTTTTTGAGCGCACAATCGTGAGGAGATATCCACTGATTTTGACGAATCGATTTCAATAACAAGCGTTCTCACTGACTCCAAGAATCACTGATTCCACCTTTTATTGCCATGTATGGTACGAGCCACATTTACCTCCATGCATTTTCCCAGATTAGAAGAGGAAGGAGATGAGAGAGGTTTACATCCTTTGTCTCGTTCCTTTTTGCTTTTTCTATCAAAGACGTATTCTAGCTGGCTGCAGATTTTCAGGCCTTTTCATGTGTTCCCCAGCCTGCCTCACTTGGTATTATCTGGCTGTTGTCTGAGAGAGGGAGATGGAAGGCATCAGCACTATTCTCTTCAGAGCTCTACCCCCCTCCCCTCCCCTCCCCTCACCAGGGAGCCACCGCTTCCTTGCACACGGCGCTTCAAACGACGCACCTCGGATCACACGCGCGCACATGCTCACAAGCGCACATACCCTTTCCAAAACAACAGAATCTCCGTCCTTGATGCGAAAGTGCACCCGAATGAAAGTCTCCCCAGCATCCTCTTTGGTGGAAAAATTGAGTCATGGTCCTTATTGCCCACGTAAACTGACAGACAAGCCAAGCGAAAAATGGAATCAAAATGTCCCTATATTGGGGGAGTGTGTGGTGGCATGAGAGAGGGCACTGTGTGATGCTATAACAAGCACAGGCAAATCCAGGCAAAACCCACCCAGGGCTCATTGAATAGAATATGGCAGTAAAGACACAAGTCTGCTGCTACTGTAACCTTAAATTGAGCGCTCTTTATGAATTTGGAGTTAAAGGATGTTGCACAGGTTGGCAGTATGTGAACGGGTTCCCCCAAGGGTAGGTGTTGCTGTTCGGCAGGGCATTGATCAATAGATAGATTGGTAGATCCATTGTAGATGGATGTGTGGTCTCATTCTGAGGTTTTGTTTGTCTAAAGATCGTCACTATCCAGAATCGTGAATTCTTTCCTTCACCAATAACTTTTTCATGTTATATATAATATGGTTCATACGCCGTTGCCGTGTGGTAAACATGTATTCATAGTAGCTGCTCTACAGGTCCAAACACTTGCGCATCATTGTACTGAAGGAATACAATGAACAGAATTTCAATGATCAATTTCGTAATGTTTCAATTACCAATGTAACTAAAGTAGAGGCTGATTAGTATAAGGTCCCTCAAGGTTGCACTCAGTGTTCTGGTTTTATTAATTCAAGTAACAGAAAACTAACAACTTATTTGAGTTGCAATGGGCTTAGGGTTTTACCTGGTACTTGACTGGAATATGTTCATAACCTTCTGGAAGCAACATCATTACACTTAACCCATTGATGTCTGATGCTGCGCAACGCAACATATCTGCTGTCTGTCGCACAGCATCAGGCATCTATGGGTTAACTGTAGGTGGAGACGTTTATTCACCATGAGTAGTTATATGATTGTGCGTATTTTAAGTACTTTGTTCCTGGCAGTTTGTGAGATTGCGGCTCAGGTTGTCCACTGTGACTCAATGAAGTTAAATAGCTGACACAGCCGGAAAGTTTTGTTATGACTGATAAAGAAACAGAACTTAAAAAAGTTCCCAAAAGTTTTGCAGAAACTATCAACACTCCCAAAGCCGTTGAGGGAGGTGGGCAGAGAGGTCGGGGATTAGATGTTTCCACTGATGTTGGCGATCCCTAGGCAGCAGAGCGGGCTGCGGGGAGAGAAAAGTGAAAGAGCGCCCATTTAGAGTAGGCCATGCTGATCCATCCAACCTAGAGTGATGGGTGAGAGATCTGCAGAGAGGACCGGGACTGTGACAGGCAGTGCTCATTAATGCACCAGCGTCTGCTAGAGACCAATCAAGGGGCTCCACACACAAGCACCCTTATAACCTAAAGCTCTCTCGCTCTCTTGAACACGCACGCACACGCACGCATACACACACACGGCTATCCAAGCAATGAGACAGGCGGGCTAAGCGTGGGCACTGATGGCTTCACTGCCTCAATTGATGGGTGCTTAGAAGTCGGCAGTGAAAAAGCAGAGCTGGAGATCGGGGAACCGGCGAGACTAGGTGTGAAAGAGATGGAGCGGCGGGCCTGCTCTGCCGATGACTCTCTGGTAGCGCTAGCAGTAGTGCCACTTCTGCTCATCATGATTAGCCAACATTACATTAGCCCACATGCTGCGCAGTGGTTTCCATTAAAACCTGGAAATCCTGAAAATCTCTTAAGCTGTCTCTAAACACGCCACAACCCTTTATAAAGCGTCCTCAACTAGGGCTGCACGATATTGCCCAAAATGATTATCACGATATTTTACCACAATTATTCAGTAATTTTATTGAGTAAAATATTTGTATTGGATTGTCACGTAAACATAACAGCGCTTTCATATCCATGTGATCGGCTATGCAATATTACTGATAATGTACATATATTTGCATAAATATAATAATTATTTACCTGAAGTCAATGCATTTCCACAAAGAAAATATAAATCAAAATATTGCACCAAAACTTTACACAAAATCAAATCAACAGAGCACTGCTTTAACTTTTCCTTGTGCTACATTTCTGTTAAATAACGCATCTTTGTTTCCTCATCTGACCTCATTGCATCTCCTAAAAGCAAAATATAAAATATTTTACTCCATTCATTGTACCTGCATGATGGATGTGTATAAAACTTGATTTTGAACTAAATAAAATTGTGCCCACAATGTATAACTAAAATAAGTATATTATGTCAAAATAAATCACAACCTATATGGCTCTATATGTCGGAATTTAATTTGAAAGGACGGAGACGGGAAGTGGCAGGTAACACTCAGCAACATGTTAGTTAACTGTTGCTGCCTCTCATGCCTCTTTACTCGCAACGCGAGGTTTCATCTTCGCTTCAGGTCGTGTGTACGCCGAGGCACTGACTGTATGGAGTTATTAGCAACCCTGAGAGCTTGTCTAATAACTGGAATAGTCATTGCAAACCCACTAAGTTCTTATGTAATGAAAACGTAGTTCAGTATGCCAGTAAATTTATGAACGACCAAGGATACGAACTAGCAGTGGTGGAATAGTCTACTCGCCCAGCTAGACTGTCTGCTTCAGCTGACTGAAGGCTCAGGCTCAGCTGTTAGCCACAGAGCTACTGTTTTGCTAACACTCAAGACTCGCATACTGTACTTGACAGTAAATGTAATCGGCCAACATGTTTAACAAGAGCTCCATCTAGCTAACAAAGCAATAGCCCCCAAAATCAATAACACAATTCACGGAGAAAATGACTGCCGAACATTTACATGGCGGGCTGCAGCCTGAAGTTACCGTATAGGCTAACTGTCAATGTGCGGCCAAACGTACTCACGTCGTCTTACTGGAGTCCTGTCGGACATTAACCATGACTCCTGTGTTCCCTGCTCTCCTGATACATAGTCGTGTTGAAAAAGTATTCCATTGTTTTCTGAACGAGTAGTAGCCCTGTTTGTGGACGTCTAAACTATGACGTAGGTCCTTAGGTGACCCGTTCGCTATACATTATTATACTCTTGACAGCGGTCTGTCTTGCTGGAAATAACAGACCTGGCAAAGTGTCATGTAATAATGGGTTATAAATCCGGCCCCACACAAAAAAAGAGACTAACAAGGGGATGTATGTGATTTCACAAGCGCAAATATCTGCTCTCGCGATAAGCAGCAGCAGCCTGCTTCTTCGCGCGGCTCTTGGAGTGCTTGCTATCTATGCGGGCAGAAAATTGTTCACACTTTGGGGGCGGAGCCACTGGACTTTGATTGACAGCTCTCGGGGAACCTGGGGTTGCCAGGTTGGAGCATGGACAGGCACATGATCAGCGAGTGGTTTGGGGAGTGATTGATTTGCTTCGCAGCTGAGCACACATTTAAAATATCGCACATTCATGTACACGTCATCGTGGGAAGCCAATATCGTCATCGCGATGTAAATTCGATATATTGTGCAGCCCTATCCTCAACTCCAGGTGCTGAATTATACTGGGGAAAAAAAATACTGTTATTTATGCATTATTTAACAAATACTATAGCCAATGCACAAGTATCCAGGGTGAGTCACAAGCAGGGCAATGATAGAATTAGTTTATAGTTGTGAACTGCCAACGTCAGTCAGAACCAATATTGCATAAATATCAGTCTCTACAAGGAACTAGGAAAGCTCTACTGTGGCAGAATGTAAATGTGAATGTAGAGATGTGACGGACTTGGGCCAGGCACAGCGCAGTGTCTGACAGGGTACTGTGTCTGTTTGTACTATCATCCAAATGTTTACCTCCCAAATACCCATCTGAAATGTAATCAGCGGTGTGTGCATCGATTGTAAACCTGTTTGGGGGTGTGATTGACTCAAACGCTGGACAAACAGGACGAGTGCCTGCGAGCATTCCCCCTTGATAAAAAAGGAAGGACAATCGCTGACTGGAGGCGTGTCGCCCCTGATCCGTCCTTGACCGCGCGGGCGAAGGGAAGACAGTAAGAAAAGGAGATTGTGTGCAATGCAGAGAATGAGTGCACTGGATGCTATGGGAGCTGTTTGCTTCATTCAGGCTTATAAGAGACAGGACAGCCAGGGCTATGACAATAAATGACCTGAATAACTTGGTCCAATCCTTAAAGAGAATTTTATAGTTCAATAGTTGAGTATTCAAATATACAGTATACTAACCCTATTTGCTTTATTTGACTTTTTTTAATCACTGAACTATCTGCCTTTTGCCATTAACTTGTTTTAGTTTTTGTTCATTATGAATATGTAGCATCAAACAAATAGCTATCACATATTTTAAGGTTAGAGAAAATTAATGCTTTACATGAATACAGTCAAAGCATGTGTTCTTGGTTTGTCCGTTGGCCTCCACAAATAACCACAAACATTTCTGCTTAAAAAAGAAAGAAGCAGAAAGAGGAAGAGAGACACTTCCTCCCGTCTGATTTCAGTTCCTGTATCGTTCCCGAATTTGCACGTCAACAGTAGACGAGGGCTGGAGCTCCTTTCAAAATGTGCACGTTTATAGCGTGATGCAATTTTACGAAACGGATTACTTTACAAAAAATGTCGTGTTGTTTTTTTTGACATTTTGAATTAAATGTGAATGCAGAGATCTGGTGAGGTTCATCTCAAATATGTCTTTACTCAAGGTGCATGCTGGGAAAACTTGTAATGTATCATTGATTCAAAGTAAAGACGTCCCAGACAAGATTCCCTTTTTCTCCGCCTTCCTCTGATTTGCATCAAGCCCCGACCACAGCGAGTTCTACCAGCATCCAATGCGGAAGTGACACAAAATGCAGTTCACAGAGTGGCCACTAAGAGGTGGTACCAAAACAGAGCAATTTCTCATTGACTCCTATGTTAAATAGGCCGTTTTCTAGGGCTGACCCGAATGCCATTTTTCAGGCTTCGAGTATTCGTTGGTTTTTCTGAGCGAATATTCGGATATTCGTTCCAGAAAAACACACCATCAAACCAACATTAATAATGCCAATGTACTCACTGAAACCGAGTGTGTGAGCCAAGACAGCAAGCTGCGTAGTTTGTTGATGCTTTAATAACTTTCGAACGGTAGTAAATTCGGAGTTCCTTACTTTTTCCCCGTGGAGGCAAACAGCTGTTTTTTCGTTCCAAATCAGCTGTCCTCTGCGGCATCGTAACCCGTATATGAGCTTATCAATTCATCCAGGAACGTGCATCTTTTCGGCGATTTATAAATCCATACAAAGATCCAATATTGATAGTCTTTTGTGTCCATATTATATCCATTATTGACCGCGTATTCCCATGAAGCAAGCAAGTCACTGTTGATGATGGGCGATAGCAGCGCTGCATTAGGAACGTAAACAAACAGCTAAGGTAAGCTAACGTTAGCATTACGCCAAGCATTAGGCTACTTTTCCTTCCAAAATCGCGCTAATGTTGTGGTATAGAGTTAAGAGGAACACATACTCTATTCTTTCTCCATCACTCTCTCCCTACTGCGCTTGGTGCCGCTTTTAGTTTGCCTCACTCTGGTAACATCACGTAGCCTACAGCTGATATCACCGGTTGCGCTGTGAGAAGACAGCGGCCAACTAGGTCAAAGTTCAAATAATTTGATCATATATTAAATGAACGTCTAATGTGTATTTTACAATTGTTGTATAACTTGAAAATAATAATTATATACATATAATTATTATTTTCTGACAAAATATGTTGCAGTTTGAGCTACTTTTGCAAAAAAAAAGAAGAATATCCCGAATACTGAATTGAGCTCCGAATACTAATTTAACAAACGAATCGGGCCAGCCCTACCGTTTTCACAGCATTATTAAACCTATTTACAGCCTTGTCCAAAAAAACATTATTGTCTGTATGTTAAGGTCATATCTCCATGACAATACTAAGGGGGGTGATTGTTTTTGGATCACGCTAGTTTTTATTCTATGGAGGTTAACATTTACAAATAATAAGGGCCGCAGCCTCTTCAGTGACAGCTAGCCGCCCACTGGCCCTAACTTCGCCTTGGAGGTATACGTCAGCTAAATGGCCGTATCTCCCTCCCCCCAACGTCACATCAATGCCCTTTTTTGGTAAGAGGAAATGAGGCGGAGTAAAAATCTGACATAGGCCAGGACGATTGGATGCAGTTGAAATAACTGAGGTCAGCCCTGCCACATCCATTTTATATACTATATATACTATGATTTGCATGGATCATGCTTCTGACAGGAGACTGTGTGCTCGATCACATGAGGCAGTAGTATGAATCAGGGACCAGACCAGATCAGTCCCATTAGTTGAACTGATGTATGCGTGTCTACTGCATATGTGTGTGTGTGTGAGTAGATTGGAGTGGCTGCTGGACATTTTACACGCAACATGTCGGTTTGATTCAGAGTTTCCCCTCGGGGCGCGTCCCCCCCTTGAGCAGCTTGGAATGAAAACCCAAGCAGGTTTCTGCTCCGTCAGAAGTGCAGCGTGGAGCTTGGTAATGAATTCCAGGAGGCTGAGCATGCTAACAGGTTCATTATTCCAGTTTGGTTTAGGAGTAATTACCATTTTGCATCCAAAGCCATTCAAGACTAGGGTTGCTCTTGTCAAATTAAGCCAAGTCTGTGAATTCAGATAAATATTTTCTAGAAACGCACATGCACACGGTGGGCCTAGCCGTGACAGCCAGATATTGCTGTGGCCATGTTAAATTCATCTTATTGTTTATTTTATTTTTTGTGTTTTTTTCTTATATCCCCAATCTATCCAGTAACTGAAAAGCAGCAAGGTCGTATCTGATTGGCGGATGGCTTTCCAGGTTCAGGATCTGAGGTGAACTTGTGACCTCCTTCCTTTTATGCTTTTCTGGCCCCAAAGCGAGTTCGTTATTATCATAATTTTTGGATATGGCATGATCCTAATAAGCAGCAATGCATAGAGCTTACATCAGATAAGCAGACTCATTTAGGTCTCAGAAGCACATCTTTTAATTATGAAAAAGAACAGGCCCCTCTGGTTGTCTGTGTTGGTGCACTTTTTCCCTGACTGCACAGAGAGCAACGTCCCAATGGTGTATGTGAAAATGCATCCGGTCGCAAATGTCAAACTCTCATAAATCCTTTTACAGATATTTGTCCCATCAATTTTACTAAAAAGATATTTTCTGAAAGTAATGTATTCAGTTGAATCTCCCAACTGGCGTTTAGAGAGAGATTAATTCTCCAAAATGTCAGTGATTCACCACCCTTTTTGAGCAAAATTTGTAGCATTGACAGTGAGTTTATGGCTTAAACTGGCACCATCTTAATTTTAAAGAGCCCTGCAGGTTTTTTAAAAAGCGATAGCAATTTAAATTCTTAAACTCAAAGTAATAATTAATACACGTTTTCCGCAGTCGTTGAAATCCTTGAAAATGTAAAAGCATTAAATAAATAAGTAGACATGAAACTTCTTGAATATAAATATTTTGTGCAAAAATTTAAATTTTATATTTTACTTAAGTATGTCAATGGTCGTCATTCCACTGTCACGTGTGTCTCCCGCCGTCTGTTAGTTCCTGTCATAACAGTTCTCAGGTTTATAACCCTGATAAACCTTGATCGTGATAAACCTTGATCCGTGTCTCAAACTACGCTGTGCTCTGGTCCTTGCGTGGAATTGGGCCTGGAGAATCTTTTGAAAAGTCCTTCAATTTAAGGTTTAAGAAGGTGTGGGGAACCCTGAGTAATTAATTCCCCCTTACTGTTATATTTTTACCTTCACATTTGTAACCCTTGTTGTTTCCTTGTTCTTTTACATGACACTTGTATTACTTGGAGAGAAATCGTCTTTCATTGCACATGCACTTTTGACTTTATTAGGCTAAAAACACACAAGAACTATGAAAACACTTTATTATCTGTAACATAACCCAATGGGTAGTAGCCTACAATAGGTTTCCCTGTTCTGTATGATGCTACATTACAGAACATTACATTATGTTACTGTTGATAGTACACGATATAGCTGAAAAAAACATGCTGTTCAGAAGTGTCAAGCTATCTTTGAAAGCATCAGTGTTTGTCTTGTAAAAGCTCTGATTTTACAAAACGCATAAAAACGTATTTTCACACATAAATTCACATTCTCCAGCGGTCGGGTAGAAACTCTGACTACACTACCACAAAACTCGACCATGTCCGCGCCCAATGGCATTTATCACAGTGGGCCTTTGTTGTCTTGAATAAATAGACATATTACTCCGTGTCCACAGTTCAGCCCACACTGCTGGCTACCCTCAGGCACACGCTCAGTCTTCAAGGGAAAAACATTCTCTGTGCTTATATTAAAGGTCCCATATTATGCTAAATGCACTTTTTAAATGTGTTCCAACATATCCATGCGTCCACGGTGTGCCTAGAGACTGCCAAAATATCAAAAAAAATAACAATCTCTCCTTTTCTCACTCTCCCCTTTTCTGAAACCCCCACCCCTCCCCCAAAAAA
Organism: Ammodytes marinus; assembly: GCF_949987685.1. Taxonomy (NCBI): domain Eukaryota; kingdom Metazoa; phylum Chordata; class Actinopteri; order Uranoscopiformes; family Ammodytidae; genus Ammodytes; species Ammodytes marinus. The sequence continues at coordinate 9,979,481 of NC_137223.1, read as the reverse complement.
CACTCCAGTCAGAATTATCCCCTTTTCTGACCTCACAAACCGTAAAGCCAGAAGCTTCCACTGTGCAGCCCACACCCCTATTTCTTATTGGTCCACGGCCCTGACAGACAGAGGGCGAGGCGTATCTGGCTTCGCTTCCGGACAGGGGGCGGGGGGAGCTCAAAGATTGTATATTTACGAGGGGACCTGCAACTCTTTTTTAAAAAATAGGCCATTGTGAGATTAGCTGAACATCAGCATAGTACAATAAATTATCTGAAAGTTTTTTTCAGCAAACAATTAAAGAAAAACGTATTAGGGACCACTAAGACCATATAATATGGTGTATAATAGAACCGAAAAGTGTATAATATGGGAGCTTTAAATTAAGCATTCGAATGGAAACACAGAGAGCAAGTTGACATATGAAAGCATCATAAACACAGGAGAAACTAAGAGTTTCCTAACTGAGATGTTATGTAATTTCAAATGTCTGCTTTAAGAAGGTACACAGTCAGTTGACGTTGTAGCTTCTGCCTGGAAATAAAGACCTTCACAACTTTTTTTTTTAAATCTTTATGTAATCACTTAAAGGGATAGTTCATTATTTTTGAATTTGGCTTGTATGGGGTACTTATGCATAGTTACTGTGTAACCTTATGGAGATGGCACTCAGCACAGTCATTTTAAGGAGTTTTTACGTCTCTGTAGCAGAAGTCAGTTTTGTACTGTTGTAGAGGGGACCAGCCGACACTGTTCTAATTCCTACATCTGCCCTGGAAATACCCATGGTGTCTGCAACGGTTTCCCTTTGTAGATGTGAAAGAGGGTTGCGCTTGTGTGCGCTGGGATTTGTAAACTTGAAAACACAAAATATATCTTTTCTCTCTCTCAGAAATGTGAAACTTGGAAAGAAATAATAATCCACGGACTTTCTGCAGTGTGAATATTAGTTGCTTGGCAACAGTTGTTGGCATCCGACAGGAACCCTCAAGAAAAGGCAATGGTGAAAGAGGCGGGTGGGTTGGGGTGCATTGGTGGCAAAACGGAAACATAAGTGGATTGAAATAGTTTGTACGGACAAAATTGCAATTTCCACAAGTGGCTATTGTTTTGACAAATTGGCCCACATGCAGGACACTTGTTTACCCGACCAAGGCCATTTGAACAGCTGGCCCACCATTACTGCAGCTATTTTAAAAAGTGCCTCTTCGTAGCTCAAAACTTTCAACTTTATTTCCATAGATTTCTAACAGTGATAACAATGAGTTTTGAAAGTGATGTAATGCTGCTGATTTTAGAACTATTGTGATTGCTAAAATGACTGCGGTCTGTGCTCAACACAAAGCTGTCATTTTATATCTTAATTCGGTGTGATTCCAACATGGCTTCCTCACAACACCCCACAGCTCAGTTGCTGTTGCTATCCCTATAAACCCTCTCTCACTGCCGCTGCTTTTTTCTGTGTTCCTCCATCATCTTTGGCTTATATTTGCCATTTCCCTCTCTTCCCTCTGGCAACCAGTGAAGAAGTCATCGACAATGATGCAGGATTCTTGTAACGCGCTTCGCCATTCAAGCCTATTTTCTTCGTCAGATTGGGTGTTCGTATATTTATAATCTTGGGGCACCAGCTAATGGTGTTTGCAGAGCAAAATCAGTTTAGCGCGTGTTTTCCGTAATGGCCTTGACTTCGTGGCATTGCCAGCGGCCCTGTCCTGAATGGTGGAAGGATCGCTCTAATTTGGGCTAATGGGTGACTCAGCCGTCATCATCATGTGTCCCTCAGTACGCTGCAGATGGCTAGTGAGCCACGGGTGCGACAGATCCACCGTTACACACACACACACACACACACACACACACACACACACACACACACACACACCCAGAGCACAACACAATGCATCAAGTCTGTGACACATGCAGCCAACATTGACATTTGTAGAGACACATCCAGTGAGGGAGGGCGGGGGAGAGGCATGAAACGAGGCTCAGCCATAGGTGCACAAAACACAAAGGGAAGAGGTTAATCAGTGGCCATGCTAATCGAATAATTTGTCATCGGATTAGATTAAAGCATTGAACCTTCCCTCGGGCAATCTTCCGCGGAGATAACTGTGGCTGCGGCAAGGCCCAGGTATCAAATAGCTGTGAAATGATAATGCATGGTAAGTGACCGCTCGCTTTTGTTCAAACTCTACTTATCTGCACATGCTTGAAAATAGAGACAAGGCGAAGCAAATCACCGTGGCAACTGGAATGCAAGGTGGATGTTAGGCAGGCGCTTTGAACGGGGGACAGTGGCTCCTGTGCGCTGGATGCTGGGCTGTGTGATGGGGTGGGGGGGGCGGGCATTGAACAACACGCTGGATCCCCGATGTGGCAGCGTCTGACTGAGGGCCAGGAAGGAGTGCTGCAGTGGCTAGTTTACATTCCACAGAGTCGGCTATGCTTCAGCAACATTTGCTAAGACATACACACACACGCGCTGATATATTTGCAATTTTTCAACAAAAAAAAACATACTATCTCTTCCACTATGCCCCTACCAGTAAACAAATTCCTATACCTCCACCAACCAGTCACTTCCTATTCCACCTGGACACAATCATTTTCCGTCTCACATCAACCGTGTAGGCAGATAACAAACCACCTCATCTGTACCTACTAGCCCCAGCACCCCCTTCTCCCATTCCCTTGTTGCCTTGGTAACGGCGTCAATTTGCTTCATTGCAGTGGAGGACGGAGGGAGAGAAGGTGGTGGTGAGAGGTTGAAAGGGTTGGGGGGAGTCGGCCCCATGGGGAAGGAACCAGCCAGTGTACAACTGTTTGCTTACCCCCTCATACTCCCCTACCCGAGAGACCCATTACCAGGGGTCAGGGCTCTGGTCTCGGGGTGGCTCTACGCAGGCCCCGGTGTACAACCTGTCAAAGATCAGCGGCGCAAACTGAGGACACGCCTGGATCGTGAGGCGAGGTTACCGGTGTATGACTACTGGAACGAGGAGCGCAATAGCTGTTTGCACATTCGGCATTTGTACACATATTGATTGTAGAGCTGGGCAGCTGCTACGGGTAAATAAATAGCCACTCAAGCACATTTTGTCTAGTAGAAAAAAAAATTATTCAGGTTTTTTATTCCATGCAAAGATAGCAAGATTTGTTTGGCAGATTTGCACATCGATGACTTCTCGGTAGAGAAAAACTTGATGTGTGTTAAAATGTGTTTAAGCAATTGCCATTATCTTGACGGTTAGTGTAGGTAGATGTGTTGAAGCGGTCCAGCTTTTATTTAGGTCAGTGTGTGTCAGAAGAGTTTTAATTTGACACTGTGTTTTGCGTCAATCATAGGGGAGAGTGGCCTAAGTTGTGCATTTTCGAAGTTGTGCCACCCCTTGTTTGTAGAAAACCGTGGAAGAAATTGGAAATGTGACCACATATTTAAGAAGAGCCATCCATTTGACTCATCCTGTAAAGAAGGGAGACACAAGGAATAAGATATAAGCACATTTAAGCTCAAAAAACTGTGTTTTGCCTTTCAAAGTAAAATTTCCACGATCAAGGTTTTTTTATTATTGTGTCTGAACACTTATAGACAAGTTTGAAAACATTTGACACATGTTTTAGTGCTTTGGTATGCTACATTTTGAGTCTATACAATTAGCACAATGTCAGCCCTAAATTACTGCATCATGCTTATTATCCAAATTTCTGGGATTGGGGTGATTTGTGCCAAAGGGCCTAGGTGAGTTATAAGTAATTAAGTAAAATATATTTATAAAAGCACATTTATGACAGTTTGCACTGTCCAAAGTGCTGTACATAGTGCATTCAGTAGGTAAACAATGAAGGTAAAATAACAATAACCAAAATAAAAGACGTAAAGCCCATACATCCACATAAACACAGATAGTAGTGCAGAGGTAAGATAGTTAATGGGGAGGAAACACCAGGGTGTACATATGGGTTTTGAGCCTTGATTTAAAGGCAGAAATGTAGAGGGAATCACATTTGTCAGGTGGCAGTTGGTTCCACAAGCACGGAGCAACTAGTGCAAAGTAGGGCTGGCCCGAATTATTCGAATATTCGAATACTCGTTCGGAAAATTAGTATTCGGAGTTTAAATTAGTATTCGGAGCTTAGTTTTTTTTTTTTTTTTTTTAACATTTTTTTTTGCAAGAAGCTAGTACTGCAATATAATGTCATCAAATAATTTTATATTTGGATATAAAAGTTAGTAATATTGTAGTAGTAGTAGTAGTACGTGCGCCCCATTGCCATTGTTTTTCTTTTTTTTGCCATATTTTCGCTTGTTGGAAGTTTTATTTTGAAGGGGACACACCAGGAAATGGTGAAACTACAGCGAAAGCTGCCAGTATGAAGTCAATATGACTCTCAGCAGAGTATTTCAAAAATCACTTTACTGATTTATACGGGAGAGAGAGAGGGGGTGTGGTCGGGGAAGAATAAGGCCGTAGACAGAGATAGAGCAACGGAAAACTGTTGCGCTCATCATGATCTTTTTTATTTCTTCACTATATTGGATCTCTATATGTGTCATTTATCCAAAAATGAAATGCCAGAACTAATTGAAAATTAGGTTTTAAATCCCTCGGATTTTGATTGCACAATTAAATCGTGAAATAAAGGGATTATTCGCGTATACGACTGAGGGATGTTTTATTTTGAAATAAACACACCGGGTAAACGTGTAACTAGAGTGAATGCTGCTGGTATGACTGTCAGCAGAGTATTTCTCTATCAGTTAAAGCACAGAGACGCGCTGCTCTCAGAAAAAAAATAGGCGAGCCTCCTGAGGTGAAGGGGAGCGTCGCTGCAGACGTGCCTCCGACGCGCCTCAGCAGTGCGTCTGAGGTTGGATGTGTGCTCGCTCTACGTTGATTTCACAGTCTGTGACATAAAGTCAGACGCAGACGCGAGGTAGACGCGCAGTAGAGGTAGGATGTGTGTGGGGGCCGTATGTGTCATAGCGCATCCATTACTTCACCTCCGAGCGCGTAAATCTTCATAAAACAAAATATGCAGATACTGTCAAAATCGGTTCCAGGGAGTATAGGGATTATTAACGTTAAAAAAAAAAAAAAAAAAAAATGTTTTTGATGGTGTGTTTTTCTGGAACGAATATTCGAATATTCGCTTGGAAAAACCAACGAATATTCGAAGCCTGAAAAATGGTATTCGGGCCAGCCCTAGTGCAAAGTACATTTCTGAGAGTTGTGCCAGTGGCATGGCTGTATACGCAGGTCACCAAAAGAAAGTGATTGTCTACAGTAGCTCAGAAGAGAGTGACATCTCAATTCCACTTAACGACACCACTGATGAGAGTTCAGATGATGATGGTGACTTTGTCATTGTGAGCTTTGCAGGTAAAACCATTAGATCTGCTAGGCCTTGTTTAAGAAAATTGTCCTTCAATCTTTGTCAACTATTTACTTTAAATACACCTTAAATAAGTGATTGTCTAATGGATTTGTCTTGCATTACAGTTTATGAGATATAGCAATGGCACAATTTACCCCATGGTATTCTCTCCAACTGCACAACTTACACCACACCGGGGGCAAGTTGTGCAACAAGACAACTTTTTTTCCGAAAGCTATATTTCTTCAACAGTTTATTCCAGATACAAAGTTTTTATTGCCAGGGAAGCACAACACGCTGAAATATATGTACATATTTGAGTTGGAGACTTTACTGTCAAGGCCTTACTTTAAAGTCACTTTGAGTGAAAAGTTGCACAACTTAGGCCACTCTCCCCTACCATTATTACATATGTCACTTCAAGGGAATTGGATCTGTCTTTTTTATGCAGCTTTTTGGGACTTTTAAGCTTATATATTTTACATGAACATTCATGCAGATTCCAAGGCAATACGATGCAATAAAAAGTAACTCACTGAACTTTAGCTATCATATTTCTTTGTGCTTATGATGCAAGTTGCAGTGGGTGGACACAATTACAGTAACTCTTGCTAACTGCAATGCAATCCAATGCAATCGCTTTGCAACGAATACTACTTTACCGGTGTGAAGCGTAGTAGTGTTTCATTGCTTTTCTGTCTGTGTGAGAGAGATGGTTGATCCAACTCTGCAGTTGGTTCTGGTGTCACAGTTTGTTAGAATATGTGGCACTTTTATATGTTGTCCATTGGAGAAAAACAAATCCCAACAGCATATTGCAATACTATACCGAGGTGTTTCTATTACATCGGAAGAATAATGGAAACACTGACAACATAATATAATTCAGTAAACCACCACCACAAGCTACAGCTTCAAATAATACTATACAGCGGAGTCAACAAAGCCCTGCCACAGCGTCAAAAAAAAAAAGGTATTATAACCTTCACAGAGGTAGATATTGCCGGGTTGCATTGGAATTTTCAAATCGTATGTGATTTTGTCCACCTCCTGTATGGAGAAAGCCATCACAAGTTCATGTATTGAATACAGTGACAATCTTTGAACCACATCTAGTACAAGAGAACATGGACATAACTGACTGTATATGTATTGCGCAAAACTGGCAATGATCAGTTGGGAGGATATAGTAGTCTTGTAAATTTGCACGAGAAAGTTGGACGCTAATCTAATTTGCTTATAATAGAGTGAGAGAGCCTGAGCAAAGATGAGATATTGAGCTGTCTAAATGAAATGTCAACACAAATGCTGCCAAAATACAACCCACTTCAATATGGACACGCAACGCAAAATTGATAAACAACTGTCAAACAAGCAGAGGATTTAAGAGTATTTTACAAGTCATTAATAAACATATCCCACACCTCGAAAGCCCCCCGGCCATGAAACTGACTGCCAACTATTGGGTAACGCTGCATATATTACAAGTTTGTCATCCTTAAAGAATGCAGAATGTGCTTGTGTGTTTTGGTATGATATTTGTGTGAGCATGTGCCTTGATTTGAACTATTTACGCTTGAGTTACCATGTGCGCTGAGTGCCGCCTTCCTCGCGGCCCTGATGGAGCCACTGGAATCGCATCAAATCAAGTCAACCTCATTTCCCCTACTCCAAGGAATTCCTCTGACGACCCTTGCGCCAGCTAAAATGTGCCACACACACGCATATACACAAGCATACATAAAGATAATTCAAAGCAGTGACAGGTCGTGCACATAATGTTCCTTCCTCTCTACCCCTCTAGTAGTCCCACAATGCCTAGTTGAAAGGACCTGTAGCCCAGCATGTACATTTTTTTTACCCCCAGGAGACATTCACAGGAGCATATAATGAGAAAGCACCATTATGGGTCCAGCCTGCTGCTGCTACCACGGTTCCCCGTGAGGTCTTTCTTTGTGTTAGTTAAGGGGAAGAGCAGCCACAGACACTCCCCTGCTTCCCTGCTTGTTAGCCAGCAGTAATGACTAGACTTGGGGGTGGGGGGCAGACTAGACCAGGCCAAGGCACCGGGAGCCTGTTCCCCTCTGCTGGCCCTCAGCTAACCGACAGGAAGTGGAACAAAAGCAGACACCACGGTGGACACACTTGGAGGATCAGATCCGACACACAAGAAGGAGACAAGAAGAGAGAGTATCCAGGGGGTTGGTGAGGAGAATTCTACCGAACTATAACATTACTGATTTACACACAAGCAAACAGGATCCAGCTAGCAACCCTGTCTGCTCACAAGATCTTGCATTAGATCATTGCTGGCTGAGCAGCAGCGAGATCAATGCGTAATTTGCACAAAAATGTGCCTCGTAGCAGGTTTACGTGCTTCCCAAGGATCATGTGCTCACAGGGATGTGCTTACAAATTCTATGCCAGGCAGCGGTTTGATTAGGAGAACTTTATCAGGCATCGTCTAAGCTGAGGGTCCCGCAACATAATCAAATAAGACTCACTTTCATCTGAAGATTCAAAATAAAATCAAAGCAAGCGATGCCTGTGGTGTTCTGGTAAACAAAATAAAAACTGCGAATGCATTTCACAGTCGAGTTGTTTCTATGATCTCATGTGTCTAGTAGTTTCCAGATGGTCTGTGTATATCTATGATTAGTGATCTATACACACACACTCGCATCCTGTGTGCTTTGACAGAGAGGTACTTTTATGTCTGTTTATTGTGTGCACATTACACACAAGTAGATCAATAATTCAGAGGGAGACATGAGGGCCATCTGCATTACAAGGCAATATAGCAGCAATAACACAGAATGGCCTGTTTGTCATCGTGCCCGTTGCTTGGTCACCAGGAAAAGCAATGGGAACAACCCCTGTTCATGTCACGTAATAATGAATGCCTTGATAAGGATGTTGTATGGATTGTAATATCCAATTGAATGTACTGCAAGGGCCCATAAACAATGATCAGCATGACATACATAATCTCGACGACATGACTACAGCTGACTGCATTTATGCCTGCCAGTGTTTGCAGGATCAAAGATGAAATCATGTATGCTGCCTGAAGAGTGGGTTGGCCGTTGAGGAAGAATTGTGTTTCTCAGCTTGTCTAGCAACTATGGGTTGCAGCAGGGAAGTTTTTGTGAGCCATGACAAGAGAGCCGAGAACGGAGTGCAAGGACGGGCACAAGCAAGACTTATTTTGGCACTAAAATTAAATACGTCAAACAAAGTATATATTGTGAACGATATTGCTCTGGGTGAACGAGAGAAGATGATAGTGTTTTTTTAATCTTTTTTTTGTTAGCCCTGGGGCCATAGTCTCTATCCCTTTATTGTGGATTGCTGATCCAGTGCAACGTTGTGTGAAGATTCACAAACAACATCTGCAGTGGCAACCAGGCACTCCCTCTGTGCCTCGTTCTGCTGGCAAGTCAGTCGGCCCACAAGCCTTCTCATCTGCTCAGGCCATCATCCCTGCTTCCCCTTTCCTTTCCTGGTCCTACTGTCATTGCTTTCGAAAAATAGCATCTTTTCATCTGAACTTTTGACTTTTGACAGGCCCAGCCAGCTTGTTACCGCAGATTTATTTGAATGGGTTTTAGCTGAGCTAACTGTGGTGCTGAAACCACAATAGGCAGAGCATTAATGATTTATGTTTGTGATCTAACCTTGGTGCGCGGGGTACCCCTCCTACTCCCCCCTGTCCCTGAGCCTATGCATTTAAAGGTTGAATTTCTTAACCTACTTAATGTAAAGTTTGGTGAACCACGAGTGATATCCGATTACTCATGCTTCGGCTTTTGAGTTCAGCTCCATCCTTTCGTTGATTCTAGTTCAGGAACCGTCAAAGGTCAGCATTGTGGAATAGACAGTCGGTACAAGAGAGAAAAGAGGGAGCTATATTATAAATAGATGCCATCAATTAGGGGAACGTCCTTCATTTGGCATGCGTCCGTCCTGGAGGGAAAAATGCATATGCAATCTTTAACAATGAGTGTCACTCACACCGCTTTCACCAGACACATGACAGCTGTTCTAGTGGCTGGTTACACATTTGGAGAATGGGAGCTGGAAGCAAGCAAATGGGAAAAGCACAATCATTTCACATGGGGACTGAAAAAAGCAACACACCAGTTCCTTTCCCCAGAGGAAGATTGATTGACTTCTTTACACTGTCAATACTGGTGTCAGGACCAATGTTTAAGAAGACTGACAAGGTGCACTTTTAACATTACAAATGTAACATTGCTGTCTGATGTGCAACGTGGCACGTGTCCCAGATCCCACTGAACTGGAGTGAGCTCCACTTGAATGTCTCTCAACTGATTCTAGTGACTGGAATGGGAGCTGTGCGTTGGCGTTATGGAAACAAGGCTGCAGGTTCTCCCACTTGGATCACACTCTTCCACCAGCAGTTGAAGTATTTAGTCTTTTCCTTCACTTTCAGCTATTACAAAGTCAAATTTGTGTAAACTCAAGGCCTTTCTTCAAGATGTTCCACCGTTTTTTTTATTTTTTGGAGGGGGGGGTGGGTCACAATCAGTTTTTGTCAGTCAGTGTTTATGACAATAAAAGTATAAAAACGCTAAACACTGACATGCAGTAAACTCCTACCCAATCTTTACCAAGCATTAATAAGGCCTCAGCGGTGCCGGCAATAAATAGAAGGAAAGCACCAGAAAGAAATACTTCCTTTCGGGACAAAGTGTTATTTTATTTCTCTGTTTCCCTTTGTGAAGGACGTGGTAGTAAAAGGAAGCAGTGATTGTGTTTGTAGGTGTGATTGCATCAGCTCTGCGTTTGCACAGCCCGGCACGCTGTGTATTGGGTTTCTCCATCTCCTGTTAGTTAATTTGATTGGAGCAACAGGTCCTGCTTGGTGGTTGGCGAGTTGTGTGGAGAGAGGAGACATTATGTGGTTGTTTTCTCAGGCTCTGTTAATAGGGGTCAGGGAAGACTGTCTGCCACCATTTCTCTTTAATTGCATTTTGGATATGTCATCCCCTAGAGGTGAGGCAGTGTTGTTTTTTTTCATTTTGGCAATGAGTCTGGTGTCCTTTATATTGTTCTCTGGAGGAAGAGTTGAACCATTTAGAGCAATGCCCAAATGACTACACTAAAAAAGCCATTGGTAAAGAAACCAAAACCAAAACCTCATTCCAAGTGCAGACTTTAAACTATTACACAATGTGTATACATTAACTGCAAAAGCCTGAAAAACAGGTCACATTGAGTGGAAGAAGCGTCCAAGCAGAAGCTGATGGGTTTAGCAGACACACATATTGTCAGCACAGAGCCGGAGTGGAAGACACGGGAGAGAAGTCAGGCAAACGAACAAGCACGGACTCAAAGCTGAAAGCACATCCTGACAGGGACGAGGGGGTTCTGTCAATACGGCTTGTGTTGTGTCGATGCAGGCTGCTGCTGTACTGGATACACAGAAAAGAGGTATGGCCCTTTTTTAAAGAATGATGGGAGGGAAAAGGACAGATAGCGGAGTTAAGCATAGCTTGTAAAGTGCACAAATTGGTTCCCGACTTGGAAATTGTGTCCATGATATCGCCCACTCTAGCAATTTCTGCATCAAGCTGCAACCAAACTTGGAAACATCCAAGCACCTTGAATCCCAACATGGCTAAGTCATTTCTCATTATTAATGGAGGGCAATACTATTTCAACATTTTCAAACCATCCTGACCCACAGAAAGCAATTAAATGGAGATTCCGGTGATAGCTTACCAAAGTCTGCTCTAGGCACGTCCCAATGGTTTCATGTCTTAATGTCAAGCTCTTACTAAAATCTGTAAAGATGAGGAAGATGAATAATGGGGTAAATAGGAAGCTGAAGACTAGAATTATGTAGAAAAGAGTGGAGGACAGGAATCACGCAGGACAGCAGTCAGGAAGGAGCACAGCAAAAAAAAAACACCCAAATCACCCACCTGTCAATTATTAATTTGGTAGTCTTTAAAATGTATTCATGCCGGTCGCTAGTCCATCATAGTGCCAATACAGGCTTACCAATGCATCCAGCTGTGGGCAATTTCGAGTTTTCTTTTCATCTCACATGCAATACTTTTGGAGTGTGGGAGGAAAAAGCTAGAGCACCTGCAGTAATCTTAAAGGGAAGAGCAAACATGGGGGTTGAAGTCGACACAGAAAAGATCAGATCTAAGAGTTGGGGACTCTGAGGTGACATCCTGACTATCCATGAAGCCCCAAGGCCTCCTTCAATATTGAAATGTCTTTGATATGCATCAATCCAAGGACAAATAGTATTTTCAAAACACTTAATTTTGTCTTGTGCTAAAATTATATTAAAATGGGTGACATTTTCAAAAGATCTAGTGAATGGTTCTTGATTTTTAAGAGGTAGGCGTTTGTTTGAACAATTGACTAGACATGTTACTTGGAATTAACTGTCTACTACTGAGATGTTTTTCCTCATTTCTCTTTAAGCAAAAACGCACAGAAGATAAATACAAGATGTCACTTGTTACTGCTGACGTGTTTTCGTAGTATGGGAGAATTTGAGGTCACGGAGTGAGGGAGCTTTGGTTTGGAAGACAAGGGAATGGAGGTAATGTTGCAGTGAGCGACGAATCTGTGGGAGCCGTGTGATGCTGCGGTTTATAGAACTCCCTCTCGGATAAGTCAGGACTCGGGGCCCCTCGGGGGAACACTCTTCATCTCCCACCACTGTCTGTGTCTACAGTCGCCATCTTTCTTCCGATTACCACCTCCTTGGCTCCCACTTTTCCTGCCAAACAGCTTCTTTTTTTAACACTCACTCGTTGTCCTTGTTGTCTGGGCATTTATGTCCTGTTTACATTTCCCACTTCCTTGTTTCAGTCTTCCTCCTCTGGCTCTTCTGCCTAAGCTCTCTTACATATTTTTTTCTTTTCCACAGTCGATGCTTTATCATTCAGAGCCTGGGAGAGGGCACTTTGACTTGTGGAGGGTGTGGGTAGGGGTTGGGGAGGGTTACTTTTGCCCTGAGCCAGGGCATAATGGGAGTTAACCGCCGACCGTAAATCCTGTTGCAGAAGATGAGTGAGGTGGAGTGTGCAGGGGGTGGGGTGCGCTGCTTATTGTGCTAGAAGACGTTACTTATTGCACAAGAGACCGCCGAGCCCCCTGCTCTCGTCAATCTTGGCCTTTATTGGGAGATTGCAATAGGAGATCAGGACCATTTTTCTCACTGTCTACCTCTGTTGCTCGTGTCCCCTAACCGCTGGCTTGGACACCAGACACATTACTTACTCTGTCTGTTCTCACTGCGGTGATATTTCTGATTCCCTCCCTTTACTTTCCTGCCGAACCCTCTCACTTGTACCGTGGTTAAACTTTAGTCCTTTTCAGTGGAATTGTTGTTGACACCTGAGGGTTTCATTGCTTTGTAAACCTGTGCGTCCACACTTCACCTATGCCAATTTGGCAATCTTCTGTGGCTGTATTAACTGCAATACTCTAGTTTGGAGGACTGCTTTTCCTCCATATTTTGGATAGTAGCTCTTATTGTGGTTTGTGTTCCAATTACATAGACTATTTATCGCAATGTGAGCTGGGCATGACCACTTCCAAGTCTTGTTTCAAAGGTCTGATTGTAATCCAGGCAAAATCCATATTCAGTGAATCCAGGCGTATCACATTATGCGTCACCGCATATTCAGATGATAAAAATCACAGAATTTAGCACAGTGTAACAGTAGCTGCTCTCTCTCTCTCTCTCTCTCTGTCTGTCTCTCTCTCTTTCTCTCCATCTCTCTCTCTCACTGTCCTCTTTATTTCTCTTCCTCTCCCTCTCTTTCCAGCATCTGGTTTTCTTCCATTATCCCTTCTTTTTTCTTTTTCCTTTCTCTTGTGCATTCAGTCAGTCATTAAGCCCTCTTTAAGCTGACTGAATGAAGGTTGGCACCCTCTGTATGGGGTCACCACAGACCCCTCCAACCCCCCTCACTGCCCCCACGTCCCTGGCTCGTCCCCGGCCGTGAAAGGTCAGCCGTCATTGGGACTCATTACAAGGAACACAAGCTGGAACAGTGTGTGTGTGTGTGTGTGTGTGTGTGTGTGTGTGTGTGTGTGTGTGTGTGTGTGTGTGTGTGTGTGTGTGTGTGTGTGTGTGTGTGTGTGTGTGTGTGTGTGTGTGTGTGTGTGTGTGTGTGTGTGTGTGTGTGTGTGTGTGTGTGTGTGTGTGTGTGTCTGTGTGTGTCTGTGTGTGTGTGTGTGTCTGTGTGTGTGTGTGTCTGTGTGTGTGTGTGTCTGTGTGTCCAAGCTGCAATATAGCTCAAGGAGGATAGATAACGCAGACCTTGAGCTTCTCTTTTTCTGTTTCTCGCAAAAAATATGATGGTCATGGCTCTTTAAATTGCGCTCTCTGGCTTTCACATAGTATTTTATGTCTCAACTCCGCTATGCATAAAGTGAATGATCAATTTGTGAAGATGCTTAGATCCACAGTTCCTCTGCAACCCTTCCATCCCCAGAAAACTAATCATTCAAACTCTCACACACACTCTCTGACACCTAATGTCCTCTCTGCTCCAGACATGATACATGCAGCAGTTTGAGCGGCATTGACTCTTGCTCTTTTCCCTTCGCTCTCAAACTAACACACAAACACACACACACACACACACACACACACACACAGACAGGCGCAGAACCAGTTCATCACCCTCTCTGACACGGCAAATTTACAACGCTGTCCTTGACCACAAGATCCACCTTCACTCGCCCCCCCCCCACCCTGCCCAGGTCTGCGTTTTTTTATTTGGACATAAAAAGTAATAAGAGAGGAATGATTGGTGTGTTTTACTGCTAATCATCTGTCCTTCCACCCCAATTAAAACAACTTTTTTCTGCATAAACCGCCAGGGCAAATATGCCCGCAGCCCTCCACCCCATAGGGCCAATGCGGTGTGTTTTTGCGTGGCTACACTGGCTAGTGTACCCATCTTTGTGTCACCATGTGAGTCAGTGCGCGTGCATGTGTGTACCCTGCTGTCAGCAAATTCCCCACAGAGATGACCTTGAAGGAGAAGCTGTGTGCTTAGCTCTGATACTGAATGCCAAGCCGCAGCGGGCTCAGCGGTTGCGCGGCTAGAACTTCCCTGAGACCTTTAGCCACTTCTGCCAGACTTAATCCCAAAAGTTGCCACGAGTTGTACTTCTTTCAGTGCTCGAGTGGCAGCTCTGCTCAGATAGCTGGTACCTGATGATGGAAGTGTGTGTCGCTCTGTTCATTTGCCCCCTTGTAAAGGAGCTGACAAACATTTTATTTTTAATCTCTCCTGTAACCTTGTGAAAATTATCCCATGTCTTTATCGGATTCCGACCGTAATTTTTCTTTTTAAAATGTGCTTTTATTTGCTCTTACTATTTACATAGGGTTCAATTGGAAAATGTCTTGCACTCACATATTCACGTCCAAATATATTTGTTAATTTGTTCAGGTATCAGTATTGTCTATATTGAAATCATTTTATCAGTCAGTCTTTTGCCTCCATTTTTCAGGTACTAAAAAAATGGTGGGCATACTTTACATATACTATACAGATAATTAAATTTTTATTAAATTGTTGTATCAACAACTGTGGCATGTGCAGTGGCGTAGCTCGGAGGAATTCTTAGAGTGCAGTGTCTAGCTGTATGAATTTGGTCATGGTGACCAAATTCATGCAGCTAGACACTGCACTCTAAGAAATGTTTTCTTTAGGTACCCAAAGTCAATCCTATGAATCACCTTCTCTAGTGCTTGTTTCTGGAAATAATGATGAAAACATGGTCTGAATGCCGTTTTGGTAAATTATTTTCTCTGGCACGAATAGAAATTGGCGGGGAAACCCTCAATCCCTCAATTTTAGTTATTATTTATTGTTCTGCCAAAAATCAGTGCCATTGAAAGATAGTGACTCCAAATGATATGAAGTAGCCTTTATAAAACATACTATGTGTAAATTGCCTGTAATGGTGCACCCGAATCCTCCTTCTAAGGACATTCTGTAATAAAATGTTTTGAGAACATGACCCTTGTGCACGCTCTCAGGCTTTCCATACATGTATTAAAACCTGGTGCAGCCACTTTGGCCTCCATGCTCTTTACTCTACCAGCTCGCCATCTACTTTCTTCTCTTTCCCCCCCTGTTGTCCCCACTCTAGGCTTTCTCGCTGCCATTTAGTCTACGTTAATGGACTCTTACCCATTCGGCTTAGAAATGTTGTGAAGTAAACAGCTGCTCATGAAATATGTATTATTCTCTTTTATGTAAGTGTGTGTGCGTGCGTATGTGTATGTGTGTGTGTGTGTGTGTGAAGTCAGCCGTACCCGACCGAGCCAGCAGACTCACGCACGGCCACTCGTGAACACGTGCGTGCATATAAAGTGCTGGGGCACCCCGAAAAAAGGCTGAGGGTGCCTGCACATCTTGGCTCTGAGTCAAACACTCTGCTGCTGGATGAGTCAGACACTCGCTGATTCTCTTACTGATGAAAAAAAGTCAGAGTCGCACTTACAGTACAATTGGATTGAATCGTAATGTGTTCATGCAGATGGAGGGGAAAGAAGAAAGCAAATATTTCAGGTTGCGTTTCCTTGAACATTTATGTTTATGTTTATATTTGAAATCTGTCAACCGCCTGTTACCTATTACTAGTGTGAACCATCCCATGGGAAATGGGGTAGAGAATTGGTGGTCGAACCTGCAGACCAGCTGAGAAAATATCCAGAAAAGCAGCTCAGTGGCCGTTTGTAGGAAAAGTGAGGCCTATTATGTGGAAGTGATTGTAGCTTTATGGCTATAAAGAAGGCTGTTTCCCCAAGAACAGCTTGTTCAGCAAACCGTCAATGGCTAAATAATGGTTAAAAATTGCTGCAGGAGTTGCTTGGAGTTGTTTTTTCTCTTGTTGCATTTCTGTCGTCCAAACTTCTGCAAGCTGCCCCCCTCCGTCGTACTCTAAACGCCATTATCGGGAATCACACGTCTCGAATCAAAAAGGCGGCTGGGATGGAAAATCGCAAATTGATTTATTTCAAATTTTTGATAGTATCAGCACAAAAATACAGCTCCTGTGCGATCGCCGAACCCATTCAGCTTCATCTATGAAATCGCTATCTTTAGCCTCACAGCTTAATATGTTGTGAACAGCTTTTTTCCCACTTTCCGTTTCCCCCCTATTGGCATCCTTTTGACGCCGCGATACATTCTGTCCTGGTCTCTTCTTACCTGTCTGTTTTCCTGACACATGTATCATATCTCTAACAACACGCTTCACGCCATCACATGTACCTCGTCTTGCTGCATACATAGCTAACACCCTTGGGGTTGCCCCTAGCAACATGCATTAATACACTCTCCTGAAACCAAGATTGGAAGAGAAGCAACATATATAGATATTTATATACATATGGAGGAGATGTGACAGAGCCGTTGTGGTCATGTAGCTGTAATAGAAGGCCGTCCTCAGCCGAACCCCATACATAATTCATTGGTGCTTATTGCCCCTGGAGAGCTCTGATAGACGACCTCTGCCGTGGCTTGACTCACGTTGGAACATCAACTAGCAAGGACTGAAAACAGGTCATCTCTTTGGTAACCCTTCAGGCTATCCGCATGTTGCTGCAGCACCGTGGGCATTATGTGACAGAGCCAAGTGGACCGCACCATCCTTCACTCGGGCTGTCGCAACGGCAAGGTGAAGGGCATTGTGGGAGAATGATTGTGTTTTAAACGCAAGGTCAGGAGGAAGATTTGTGGGGCAGCGCAGCAAGAAGTCCTATTTATGAACAGCACCGGCAAACTTACTCTGTCCATTCATACAGTACGAGGCCTACGCAATTTAAAGAAAAGAACCTGTGACATACTTCATTTTATTCAAAGAAGTTATAAGACCTCGCTGCGATTTCCTCCCTTTACATGGCAGATATGAGGGAGGACGGGCTTTGTTGAAGAATAAAGCAGAATAAATATTTAAAAAAGAGAAAGAGGCACTATAGGGCCAACTTCTCTAAAATACCACAGTCAGCATATCTGTCACCCAGTCAACTTTAGAAATGATTGTGGCACAGTAGGGGGACTTATTTATTTATATCCCCTGACATTATTATAATTTCCATTATTTATGTAGCCCCCTGTTCGTGGTGGACTCGAGGGCAGATGTGAGAGGTTTGAGAAAATGCAAAAAAGATCTCTGGCGCTCGGCTCCCACAAGGCCATATCTCTGCTGGAATATTGCCCTGTCGGATCTTCATCAATGGAATAAATTGTAGCAGACTATCATTTTCTCTTTAATCAGGTCGCATTCTGCTGACACAAGGCCCAATAGAGTTAGTCGCTTCATGCTTTCGGAAATAAAACACAGCAATCTGGAAAACCATTGAAAGAGCCACTTCATCACAGAAACCTCCTTCAGTCATTCTCTAATAGCTTTAGTTTTTACAACAGAATTAACCAATAATCGTGACGGTTTTATACCCTCTGAACTAGAGTACCTCTATTTATTTATGATCATTGGGTGCTTCCAGTATTAAATTGCAGGCGGTTGATCTCGGGTTCCGTTACCCAACATTTACACACTGTGTGCTCCCAGTAATGTGACTACATGAGCTTGCACTCCTCTCCAGTATAGACTCAAACATTAGGGAGAATTTGTCTTTGCTATTAAAGGCGCTCGACTGTAATGATTTCGGCAGAAAAATGTGACGTCAACAGACTTTACTGCCATTTCCAGCAATGAAAGACCCACATACATGACCTTTAGAGAGACGGATGTTTGACCTTTAGTGAGACTGATGTGTTTTTTTATGTGTTTGGATTTGTTTATACCTGATTAATCTAATGGTTTTTCTTTTGACCTTGTCACATGATCTAAGCTTTTTACTGTACCTAATAAAATAGCTATAGAAGCACACCAGCATTTAAGAATTGCACTTTATTAAAGTTGGGGGGATGGCAGATGGTGAGATAACCTGACTTTTAGTCCTTTGTATGAGGGAAACTTTTTTTTTTAAAATGGATCCTATAATTTCCATAATGCAACTCTAGAGTTTCTCAATAGACCTTTCCTGTCTGTTAAATGCTTTCATTATTTAAAAAGTCTCCAGTTTAATGGAAGGCAGCCCTGATTACATCATTATTTGTTCATACTTTGGTAGATTCCTCTAGGGAATCTAAAGGAAGAAAAGCAAATGTTTTTAGCAAATTTTAGAATTTTCTTCTGCCTTTTATCTCTTTGTTATCTGGACTGATATCTGACTTGCAAATGTCCCAAGTAGGCCAAAAACCCTGCGAGGAGTTCATGTTAATTTCCCCACAGTTCTATTAATATAGCAGTAATATATTACTCGCTTAGGTTTGACTTTCAAGTACAAGCAGAACAACTAGCCGCAAGGGTTTATCTCTAAAAAGAAAAAAAAACTTCCACATATCCTATTTTGCAGCCGTTGTTTGTCACATCGCACAGTTTTTATATTTATCACTATTATTCCACTGAACACAAAGCTCATTATGGCTGCTCAAACTCAGAGACAAGGGCTTTTTTTTCCTCAAGCCTGCCTTTTAGTGAAGTCCCAGTCGTGCATTAGCCAGTGGAGTGCTCCTCTCTCGCAGCTCCCATTTTCCATAATAAAACACAGCTCAGCACATCCTTGTGCTGCATGCATAAGGAGGAGCTACCCTTGTGTCAGCCTGGGTTAGTCGCAACAGGAGCGCCGGGCAAGGAAGGAACGCCTGCACAGGTATCAAAGAAAAAAATATCCCATCATTCAGAGAATAGTTTAGCACCTCTTTGTTTCAATCTGCTATTACAGCACGGCACGATTTATGTCCTATGTATCGACTATGCCGCCATGGTAAACATGAGGAGCCACTGTTAACCTACTTCTGTTGGAATGGCAAACCCCAGCAGGAACACGCTCTTCTGTCTTGAATGCTCACGGGCGGAAGCACAACAGACACAGTCACGTGTCAATCAACCCACACTCCACCACGCACATTAAGTCTAAGATGTTTGGCAATCTTCCAGCACAATGTGGCACACACTCGGATGTGAGTGCACACACACACACACAGACACACACACACACACACACACACAGCTGCCAGTCTTCATCCCATGTCTAGATGTGGCAGGGGCTTTTTGTTGGGGGAGTTGACAGCGAAGGTTGCTTCATAAACCCGGCACGCGTCCATCTCCGTCTCCCCCGCTGCTCGGGGATGAAGGGGAAGTGATGATCCAGGGATTTTTCATTCCCTCTGCTCCATTGAGCTCACAGTATCACCTTGACAATGTTGCGTTCTGTCACTCTGGCTATTCTGGCATGGCAGCGGGCACTTGTGGAGGAGGAGAAATGCTCCAGGGGGGAACTTTGTGGGATTTCACCGCCCCCAAACAAATCCATTAGCTGTCGGGGTTTAGTCGTGCTCTTTAACTCAGAGCGAGGGGAGAAATTGTTGGAAGTGGCTTGTGGTAGGCTGCGGTTGAGGATGCGGTGTGGGGAATAAAATATGTGTTCTTGGTTATTGAGATGGCTTCTGTATGTGTGTGTATGAGTGACAGCTTTTGAGAGACTGGTGTATGCATCAATACAATTGTGCGTGTGTATGTGTGACGTGCAATGGGCAAGCAGACAGGACATGGAAAGTGGAACATCCCTGTGCTGGCTCGACAGCAGTGCAGCATAGCCGAGGGACTGCACATCACTGTGTAAATGCAAATTGCAGTGTCACGCTGATCAATCCTGTAGGCTGCTGCTCTGTTCTGTGCCCTCTATTTCAGTATGACACTACAGTATATGATGCATGTGTCATGCTCTGCCTGTTCCGGAGTATTTGTCTGACAAGGCTCCTCGCTGGCCTTAGCTCTTGAGTGATTTTCATTTGCTTCTGTTTGACAAGCACATTAAGTATTTGCAAGACAAAACTTTGTATATCAAGCTCGACTAACCCGCCATGTCTTTTTCCTTGTCGCTACAGGACACAACCTGAATAAAAGAATCCCGTGGGACAGGAAGGAAACGGCAAGAAGGTGTGGTACAAGCTGGTCGGCGGAGAGCCGGGCAGAGGGGAGAAGACACCGATCGGGCCATCAGAACACAGAGTCCTGGACATAGCTAGCCATGCTTTAGCCCACACCGGATAAACACCCGCTGCCTTTACTGACACACTCCTACAGACACAAAACACACTTATCTCCCCCCATCATCTGCCATTAGTCCTTCTACACCGTCCCAGCGAAGATGTCGATGCAAATGTTGGCGCTGTGGCACTTGTGGTGACGGGGGGGGAGGGGGCACAGAGTGTGTGTGCATATCCGGCAGGTGGGTGGGTGGGTGTACAGGCACACCGAGAGGCATCGTCAGTGGGGGGGGGCAGGTTAAACCATGCGGCCCTGGGCGGGTTCATGGCGTTGGATTACCCTGGTGCTGTTGGCCTGGGGCACGCTGCTCTTCTACATCGGAGGTCACCTGGTGAGGGACAGCGAGCATCCGGAGCGCTCCAGCCGGGAGCTCTCCAAGATCCTGGCCAAGCTAGAGCGGCTCAAGCAGCAGAATGAAGACCTGCGGCGCATGGCCGAATCGCTCAGGTAACAACAAAACTGGATTCTTACACCAAAACCCTTTTTATTCTTTACTTTAAGATCACCTTAAATATCATATCAAAATAACCCTCTCCTTCTTCCACCTTTCTTTCCACCTTTGGTAAAAAAAAAAAACAGCAGCCAGGTTCTCACCCCATATGATGGCGAATGGGTGAAGTACCCCCATTACAAACCTAACTTAGCACTACCTTCACCCGTGATGAGCACACCCTCTGAATATGGCAGTTAGATTTAGGACCAATCAGAGCAGACTGGGCTTAAAGACAGACTCTAAAGCAAAGCGTTTCAGACAGAGATTGAAATGAGGACATATAGCAATGGCACTGTGAGAAATATAAAGGTGGACACTACACTATGAAAACAGTTTCTTGTAACAACCCAAATTACAATTTTGAATTTTGAAACTGGGCGTAATATGTGACCTTTTGAAATAAGAGTTTCAGAACCTGAATAAGGCTTTGCATGGCTTTGAGACACATGCATTCACTATGTGTTAACTAGAAGCTAACTAGTATGAAGCATCTGACATGTTATACAGTTTCCTGGTTGTTATCTGACATATGAGTCCTAAACTTATAGGTTATGTAATAGTGAGTCAGTAAAAAAAAACATTACATAAACTATAAAGTAATGAATACTGAAAGTCTTACACAACACTGAACTGTGTATAGTGCTCTCTGTTTCCATTACTGGTGATGAAACATTCAAGCCAAATCCAGCAGAGTGGGAAATGCAACCAGTCCAGGCAGGTGGAAAACCCAAGTCATGTTCATCATCAACTACTGAGTCAGTCGGTACAGAAAGCACATAGTGTGTCCTGGATGTCAAATGGGGGGGGGGATTTGATCCCAAATATGATGAAAACTAAAGTGAAACAAAATAAATATGTGGATAAGCGTTGAAGTCAACGTACCTCATGAAAGATAAGCAGGGTATTTCAGAAATAAACCTCACCAGCAGTAACAGCTGAATCATCAGCGTCTCCCTCTTCCGTTGTAATCTACAGATCTACAGATTCTCATCCTTGGCTATGGCAAGAGGGCGGGGACAGCTTTAGTGAACATCTGCATGAGTGGCAAAGCACAATAGTTTCCACACTTTTATCATTACTGGATCTTTGGTGCAAAAATAATGTAATGCGTTCACTATACTTTTGTTTTTGAATTTAAAAGAATATGGTGCAATCCATCAATTCCTTAAGTTTTTGCAAGACCCGCAATTGAACCAGCAACCTCTAGCTCCCTGGTTGTCCAATCAGTGTCATTTTACACATAGTGTGGCAAACTGGCAATGTGTGTATGGTGTGTTTTTTTTTTGTGAAAATTCAATCAGTATCTGATTAAATTAGCATATTGTGCTGCTTACAGTTAAACAAGTGTAACTGCAAAGTTTCATCAAAAGCTGATCAGGCTTGCCAGAGATGCTCTGTGTGACAGACAGACAGATGGATGGACTGTCAAACACCTCACCGGATTTTTCTTGTGTCATTTTGGCAGACAATAACACATTGTACGAGCCCATTAACCAGACAGCATCATTCAAACATTGAAGCAGTGTGTATAAGGGAGACAGATGGTTTTGTTCTTTTCTCTGCATGCTGACAGGGCTTCTTTATGCACACAAACTATGGGTCCCGTGCAATGGCGTGTACGGTCTGCAAGTGTGCTTTCATTTTGAAGGGAACTCAGTGGTGCGTCCTGGGGTGCGACGTTTTAACAGGGAACCCGCGCCTCAGATGTTGCCTTTGCTGCTCCTCCTTGATATTCCGATTCACTTTGATGCCGGGCCCTCATCAGTGCAAACACAAACACAAACACACATGCGCACGCGTGGCTTCAAACAGCTGGTCCCTGATTAAATCCCTTGCTTTTGTAATTATTCAAAATTGGCTCGGAAACAAAGGTGGAATTCATGGCATAAAAAAAACAAGTGCAGCTTTCAGTCGACCAGTGTCCAGATGGGTCCCCGACACACTGCATGCGTGTTGCTTGTTATTGAGTTCTGCTGTTGATCTGGGATCTGGGGCCTCCGCAGTTGTTTACCGGGGCAGCGCTACAGTGCCTTCTCAAGTCCCTTTAAGCCTCAGCAAAGTGTCAGGCACAGCAAGCCAAAAGCAGGCAGCTGGCTTGCTGAGGTTAAGCATTATGAGCAATCGACAGAGACAGAGGGTGGTTTGCCCTCTCTTCAATTGTGTGTCTTCGCACAATCATGCGTGTGTGTGGGTGTGCACTGGTCGAATTCACGCCCAGCAGATAACTGCACCACCGCCGCATCATGTGGTGTCTCTTATCCTTTATATTGGAGCCCTAATAGACGCAAATAGGCTGCCAGTCATTCCTGCCACAGCTTACTCCTTTCGCCTTTCTTCCGATCCTTGCTTCACTCCTTATTCACCTCCCTCCTCCTCCTCTGCCTCTTTCCACTAGCAAACTGCTGACGGAGGCATGGCTCCGAGCCACTCTCCAGCCAGCAGGTTGTCACAGACTGACTGACCCTGTAACAACTCACTAGCTCACTGATGGACTAGCTGAACGCATGCCTAACCCAATCCACCGAATTACACATTCTGCAGCTACGGATACGCTGTCTGAGAGCATGAATCTCCGAGTGTTGTTGAAAAAGCAGAAACAGTTCCTTTGCAAGCAACCCGCTGACATTAAGTCATAAAGAAAGTTTCATCCAAAGCACCTAACCTTTGCATTATTGCATCCATTTTTTACGGGTGGCCTCAGAGAGATTGAAACCCATAAAACTGACATTATTACACCTTTGTGTTGAGTTGTTGCGCAATAGAACCACACTGCATCGTGAGTGATTTACAGTTCAGGGTAGGATTTAACTTGGTTAGTGCCATCACACAGCTGCAGCACTAGATGGATGTGTAATGAATTATTGGACAGTGTTGTGCATTCATTTTGATACTGTACCTCCAGGGATCATGTTTACCTTGCTCATTTGCTTCTTGATGGTGAGGGATAGCCATGCTGAAGCAGTTTGTGTGGGACTTTGATTCTCTTGGTCACAAATTCAAAGTTTGTGTAGCAGTACGATGCCCAGATATTGGCAAGGACTTCACCATACATGGATCATGACTCACGATATGATAGCACGATACATTACAATACAAAGATGCACTTTATTGTGATATTCCCCTGAAAATGTTAAAACAGACCTGAAATACAAGTTGCTTTGTACGATCGGGCTGGCTTTTATACATCTCATCACAGTATTTGGACAAAATAAATGCAAACAATTTGATTCAAAACTTTAATATAACTGCAATAGAGGCAACTAGCCGTACCGTGACATATACAGGAGCGGTGGTTGTAGTTCAAAACCCATCTAAAACTTGAATTTATTTTTGAAAATATCGATTTCTGGAGCTAATGATGCTATACAGGTGTAACAGAAATTACTATCACAATATATTGCTGTATCGATAATTCTAGCACAGCCCAAAGCATCACTGAGAGGATGAAGGTACATTTGTTATTTAACCAACTCAGTACTTCTGCACTACACTACTGATCATGTTTTCCCTCTTGACTCTCCATTATTTTGAGAGTAGAATTTTCACGCAATCAACACTCAGATCCAAATCAGAGAATCACCTGGCTGGCCTACAGATCCAGTTCAGGGACCCAGTTATTCGGGCCACTCTTGTGCGATTTGAGTGACACGGCCAGCGTGCCAACCCACCAATCACCCAGCAGCATTAATGAGAGGTGAGCACCAGGTCGAGTTGCTCGGCCTGTCTGGCTCCGCCCTCTCCACAGCTGTCAGTCACCTCGGGCACAAAGCCACGGACCCTTGTGGAGAGGATGACACGCACCAGCCTGATGGTGTGACATCGAAGGCAGCGAGGGCTGAGAGTGACAGCTGGGCTGAGCGATGAGGACCTGATCGATCCCCCAAGGCAGGCCAACACAGGCATTGAAAGAGGGAGGGGGGGGAGGCAATGCACAGGAGGAAGGGGGGCATGATGGATGGCATGAAGACCACACTAAATAGAGAGCAGCAAAGAGGAAATGGAAAATGAGGCTTGAGGGTTTCAGAAGAGTTGCGGAGACCGCGGTCATTGCACTAAAATCTGGTCTCCAAATGGCACTGTTCACATTTTGCCTCCCTCAATTGGGTCCCAATGTTTTTAATAAAACAAAAATGTTATCCAGAAAAACACAGGTGTGTAGCTTTGAGTGATGTTTAAGGAAACAGCGAGAGGATGAATAAATCACGTAAAGGTTTCTGCCCAGGGCGCTCCCACCAAACAGATGCTGCTGCCGTATCCAGCCATGACCTCCAACACTGTCAGAAATAAGGGTTCAGTATAGTCCATTGCTGTGCACCAAGACACAATCTACAGGTGTACCCCCAAAGGACAATAATTGGACTTCAAAGCATTTGTATTGGCCAAAAAAGTACACCTTTTCCAAGCAGTGAAAGGTATGAACTATTTCTTCCTAAATTTACTCTTGCCTATTGAAGGTTTGACTTTTTTCTTCCTAAATAAGCGAATGTTGGATATGGTTGTATTTCCATGAAACAAAAGAAATACAAGTTGTGTAGGTAGATTCCTGGATATGAAAGACAAGGGTACCGGAAAGTACCCCAATGTCGAGGGTGCTACCTCAGTGACAATCCGCTGTACCCCTACAGGTACAATAATGGGCTTCTTTTTTTTTGTGAGAGTGCATCGACCTGGCCTTTGCTCAGGCCCAGGGAAGGGACTACTACTACTACTACTACTACTACCACACACACACACACACACACACACACACACACACACACACACACACACACACACACACACACACACACACACACACACACACACACACACACACACACACACACACACACACACACACACACACACACACACACACACACACACACACACACACACACACACACACACACACACTAGCCCCCATTGTGGGAGCTGTCTTTGTTAAGGACATCTTTGTCAAGTAGGGCTGAGAGCAGAGCTGGCTCACTGTGGATGCACTGACGCATTAAAGCATGCAGAGCAGGAATGTGCCATTCAGAATCAGTTTACATGGAATTACACTGTTGGCGTCAGTGGACATAACATGGATCCGGCAAAGGAAGGAAACGTAGAGATCATGAGATTAAATATGTTGACACAATGCAGAAATATTGACACTAACGCAACAGATTCACTTATCTAATGTAGTGCATATATGCAATACAGTCAGACAGGCAATACTGTTTTTTTTTTTTTTTTTAACCTTTATTTATACAGGTAAATCCCATTGAGACCGAAGCCTCTTTTGTAATTGGGGATAGTTCCCATCGCTATCTCCTCAAACGGGTATTTATTATTTTGTACCAATTTGGAACACTGGTAGCAGTTTATTTCATAGTAATACCAGATTTGTTCCACATGTTTATAGTGTGAACTAACCTTTTACCATCAACACATTCCTTTGGCGTATGACTCATTGGAATCAATTGGTTTCGTGTAACACATGGCGAGTTCCCAGGAAAGGTCAGTCCAGTCTTTGAAGCATCACATTGTAGTGATTCACACATGCAGCAGAGTACAGGAACGGTAAATCAAACAGGACCTTCCTAATGCAAAGGCACATTGCCTTCATGTAGCCCGCCTTCATCTGCAGCACCCTCCTAGAACACTTTCCATCTCCATCCATATGTATGGGTTCTCCCAGGTCAGCGCAGAAGGCTTATTCTTTTGAAGTCAACCGCAGCGTATTGAGTCTTATCACAGAAATATGCATGCGGCGCAGTGCCACCCAGGAACCCCGCCGTTCAAACTGCTTCGCCCCACCTGCGAACACCCCTGTGAACTCCACGGTTTTCCGGGTGGTGTGCCTGGGGGTGCCAACGGAGCGGCAGCTGGGGCGGCGTGTCAGAGGAAACTGGGTTGCATGTTGAACCTCACCTGGTTTTCCGCCTCAGTGCGCAGTGCCGGTGGGGTTCGTCACCCCCTGCTTTCATATCTTGTCTCTCACTCTGCAGTATGCACCCCTCACCCCATCATCCGGAGTCTGCCTTCTTCCTCTGTGTGTGTGTGTGTGTGTGTGTTTTGTTACCGCTGTGTGTTGGATTGAATATATTTTACATCTTCATATCCTTGTTGGGTTGCTTGTGTTTTTTTGCTGCACCAGCTTTGTGTCTCGGCAGTTTATGTCTCTTTGGAGAATGCAGGCCAAACCCTCTGTACCACTTGTACTCAACCACTTATCGTGCTGTTTTACGTTACAGGTTTAGCAGCGCCAAAAATCCTCCGAGAAATGAGGTCACTTAGGAATGAGTCCTACTTCCTGCACAATGGTGTCACTAGCAGGTTAGGGTTAGGGTGTGGCCTTCGGGAGATCCTGTTGACTGTAAGTTTCATGTGAAATAGTAGAGTTGATATACCTGAAAATGGAAACACACCTGGCTCTCATTTCAAAAGATGTGTCAGGTCGGCCAAATGATCAGACTACATATTCCATAGAGGAAGAGAGGGAGAGAGAGAGAGAACAAGAATTTAATACATGCATATAAAGTTCTGATGCCCCCCCCCCACCCTCTTTTCCCCTCAGTTATTTCCGTGTTTTGTTTATTTTTAAGCACAATGCTCGGTTAGTGCTCAGCGAAGTGGGAGGCCAGAGCTTCTCAGGGGGGCTGAAGGCTCGAAACAGTGGGGGCTGAGTTGTGCGGCAAAGAAGGGGCTGCTTGCTTGCGACTGTAAAAAGTCTCATCTTTATGCCTGCCAGCGACTGCTGTTCCTCACTCAGCGAGCAAATTGAGTTTGCATGCCTTGATGACTCATTAACATGGCCTTTGCAAGCACTTCACCAATGCCCCCGTGCATTCAAACATATTCCATTTTTTAATAGTTTTATGTAGAGGAATTGATTTGGAATAATTTCAGCGGCAGCCTCGTCGGGCTGCTTGGAACTCTTTTGTTTTTTTTTTGTCAGAGTGCTCATTTGTGCTTTGGTGACATGCATGCAGTTTGTAGATATTCATAGTTCCCCGCCAACGAGATGTGAACATGCTTATTTATATCTCTGTCTGTATATCAGGGAGCGATAATTGATAAAAACAGACCATTTTTAACACGGATCAGTTCGTCTATATTTGCACATGACAAAAGCTTATTGGTGCGAATAGTATATAGTTGAATATGTGAAAAATTACTGAACATCATTTAATGAGCATGAGGCTTTGCAAGATTATTAGCTTTAAACTTGCTGAGGCTTTTATGTGTGATGCTTTTGAGCACAGATATGAGTCACGCATTCTCACAAATTTACAAGAAAAAGCCACAAAGAGCTGCGGAGACTTTGTAGCCGAGTTGGGCATCAATGGTTAATAACCATGTAGAAGATTGATGTGTTGTTTGTGATCTATGTACATGTTTTTTTTTTTCTTTTTTCTTTTTTTTGACAAGAGATCCTTTTAGTTCGTACTTACACATATAATAATAAACAGGCCACCGTGACCACTGCACTGCGGCACCAATTATCAGACAGTCATGATAAAAGGACAGTAAAAAGGGGATTTCCCGTGCGCCTAGAGATAAATTGTCAAAGTAACTAACGAGGTCTAATCTATTTAGTGCACTTGAATAGCTTTGACGTAGTTGTTTACTAAATGATAAATAATTTTGTATCCGAGCAGTATGCCACTCATCTCCATAATTTGACAGTTAGTACATAAATGAGTCATTAGGCTGAAACGGGATGTAATGCTTGGATGTATTGTTTGGGAAATTGATAGGCTGGAAATTATTCAAAAACTTTGAGCTTACCACAAAAAAAGTAAACAGGACTGTGTCTCCTGGGGGGCTCAACTGCAGTATAAGAAATAGAATAGAAGCCTCACTAACAGACCCCGGTCGTCACTGCTCAGCTTTCACTGCTAGTTTTTGAGATAAATCTTAAACCATCCGAATGAGGATCGGTTTACCCCAGTAAGGTAAAGTACATATGCGACTTAAGCGGTGTAAGTTGAGAAGATAAACGTTCCCAATGCTTCTCCACACTTCTACACAGTGGAGAACTGAGTTTGGTTGACGGTGTAAAAGGAGTTTCAGCAAAGATTTTACAGATCAAAGATTTAAAAATCATGAGCAAAGACTAATTACAGCCATGCGAATGGTGTGCACATCCAGTCAGGTGTGGTGACGGTTGGAGTTGAGGTCTGGGAAGGGAAGAAAACTGTCATTCACCTACTGTACTATACAGCCCACTGAACATTGGGTCTGTCTAAGCGATGGGCTAAACCCTATCCATACATGGGGTTACCAGATTTTGACCTGACTTTGACACAAATGGCGCTTTTCCACCGCAAATGTAGCTCGACTCGACTCAACTCGACTCAGTTTAACTTGGTTTGGTAGCAGCACGGGTCGTTTTCCACCGAAAATAGTACCTCCTGAACGTGGGCGGGGTCGTCGTAAGGGGCTGAAAGCCAACTCCGGAGTCAAGTAGCAAAGCAGAAATTACGAGCAGTTGTTGCACTATTAACTGAACCAACCGCCAAAAACACGGATGAAAAATGTTTAAGAAAATACTCCCCTTGTATCTGTTTGCTAAAAGAAGTAGAATAATATTGCTACGGGCCATTAAAAGGGAGGGTTTGTGTCCTGATGTGTGACTGCCACACAGTCAGCTGTAGGGATGCGTCACGTACATCCCTATGCACGTAAACACGGGCATGATAAAGTTGACTGTTAAGTGCTTGTTTCAGGATACGTGTTTTCAAATGCAAGCCGTGTCTCAGCCTGAATATTTTATTGAGGTAATCAGTGCAGTCCGAGGCTTGTAATGTAATCGCTC
Source organism: Ammodytes marinus (assembly GCF_949987685.1). Lineage (NCBI taxonomy): Eukaryota > Metazoa > Chordata > Actinopteri > Uranoscopiformes > Ammodytidae > Ammodytes > Ammodytes marinus. Next base: position 9,949,692 of record NC_137223.1, on the reverse strand, counting down.
GCTATCATGTCTGTCCCAGCTTGCTGCTATAGGCTATTTATTAGCCTAGCTGCTATGTCTCCTCTCGTATGTTCAAAGTAACTTCCCCAACAACAGCCAACACAACTGTGAGCTTAGCGAATATATGGAGAGAAAAAAATCGGGTCTGTGATGCAAATCAAATGAAAGAGAGCCAAAGAAGGCTGCACGCGGCGAGACAAAATACACATAAAAGTCCCGGAGAGTTGTTGAAAATCATGGGGAATAATCAACAGAATGAAGCCGGCAGACGGTAGTCTCTGGCCAATCAGCGGCCGGCCGTCTGGCGACGTCACCTTTTAGCTCGACTCAGCTCGCTTGGTCCCTAGAGCGAGGTGATACTAAAAAAGCAGCCGCTAGCAGGTACCAGGTACCATGAAATTGCGGTGGAAACGCCAAAAATGCGAGTTGAGTCGAGTCGAGTTGAGCTGATACCATGCGGTGGAAAAGCGCCAAAAGTGATTTTGACAACAAGCGTTCTCCAGAATGACTGACTCCAACTTTAACTAGAATACTACGACAATGTTATTATTATTTGCGTTTAGTTAACAGGGATACAGTTTTACTGTTTCAGGGAAGGATTTCTGCACAGTTGGCCATAATGTATTTTCACCCTCTGCCTTCTCCTGACGTGGCCATCCTCTCCTTGTGACAATAAAGGCTATCTTATCTTGTCTTATCCTCTCCTTGTGTCTCTCTCCCCCAGGATACCAGAGGGTCAGGCTGAAGCTGGGTCGCTGGCTGCGGGCAGACTGCGCTCCCTGGAGGACCAGCTCACCCGGGCCAAACAGAAGATCCACAGCTTTCAGAAACTCACTGGAGATGGTAAGCAAGGCCAGTGGTAATGGTTCAATGGTTGCAGGGAGGGGGATTTTGGCTCAGCTTAGAACTGGGTACCCTTCGACAATGTTACTTACATTGGATTTTGGTATTAAGATTATATACATACTTCACACAGCTATTGTTACAGTATATCAATGTTTATAATAAACCTTCTTTATTAAAAGTACCTTAAAGGTGCTCCAAGGAACTTTCCGTTTGTGTTCATTCCTGCACCCCCTTTGGACAAAATCGGTAGTGTTTTTACTACGCCAGCTGTAGTTCAATAGCGTGTGCGTACCCATGACAAAGGCATTAAGAAAAACAATATAAAAATAGCATTCTGGTGGTCTTGTTTGCTGTTACATGCCATTAATGATCATCAGGAAAAATTAGACTGTTTCAGAAATTTCAAAGTTCCTCCTAGCACCTTTAAAATACATCAGAATTACCATTCTATCCTTCCTACTTTTGTCAGTATGGCCTGACATTGGCATTACATTTCATTTTAAGTGGCATTAAAAACGTATTAAAAAGTCTTGGCTGGAAGAATATCGCCAGGGGTAACCCTTTAAAATATGAGAGGATTTGATTTTAAAGGTGCAAGGGGTTGACCAAATATATGGTATAAAACCAGTCAAAAGGCCTCCTGTGAGCTTTCGCCCTAAAGCGAGAATCTCGGCCTATAGTCCAGTGTTAAAGCTGCTGTAGCTGGGTAGTGATTATGGCAGGGGCAGCTCCGTCGGTTTGGGGTAAGGGTTATGTGTGTATTTGCCACTCTAAGCAGTGGTTCCGGAGGGGCCAGGAGAGCTGTCAGGTGAATGGGGGCAAATGTGTGAATGAAGTGGAAGCAATGTGAAAACGCCAATGGCTAGAACTTGAGAGAGAGAGAGAGAGAGAATATGAAGTACATGTGAGCGTGGAGGGCGGCACGGGGTCAGCCTTTCCATCTTGCCGCAGGGGAAGAAAATGCTAAAAATACCCTCCAGATTTTTTTTTTTTTTCCACCAAGGGGAAGGAGTGAGTAGAAGAGAGATAGAGAGAGTGAGATAGGAAGGTATAAAAAAAAGAGGAGCCCTTGGATGACTGCTTGAGGCTGTCTCTTTCCTCAATTTTTTTCTTTTTTTGGGGTGTGTGTGTGTGTGTATGAGAGGGGGATGTTCTCAAAGAAACCAGAGCAGCCAGCTGTGTTGTCCATGCGGGGTTACTCCACATTGTTTGGCTCGGGCGCGAGGTATAGAGTTCCTTTTCTGTTGTTTAGAATTGTGTAAGAAAAACACAGACAAGAGAAAGAGAGTGAGGGAGAGAGAGAGAGAGCAAGCGCCTCGAGGCACAACAAACTGTGATCAAGTGCTCCTTAATGAGGTCAAAGCAACACCCAGGCAAGTATGTTATCCACAACCCTTGCTTCATGTGCCATCAGTCTATTATGCCTAGTATTCCCACGGAGGTGCTTTTGAACTCAACGTCATCTTTTTTTCATTGTTCCACATCATTTCGCCTCAAATGTCATGCCAGGCTGAGTGTCTGTTTGATATGATTGTTTTTTTGAGCTGCAGCTGTCTTTACTCTCTTGCTCCCCCTGCAGGACCCGGGCCCACTCAAGAGGAGCTGCGGAGGAGCGTGGAGAACGGAGTGAAGGAGTTCTGGTACTTCGTCCGCAGCGAGGTGAAGAAGCTGGCCACCGTGGAGCCCGGCGAGAGGCAGAAGTATGCAGACACGCTGCTGCAGGAGCTAGGACACCAGGAGAGGTGGGTGTGTCATATAGAATTGGATATGTAGAAATGTTCCTCTGGTGTTGTGTGTGGGATAGTGTCTAAGTGAATTACAGTGTCACCTCCAGAAAGAAAGTCAAAGCAGACCCGGCTATAGAGAGAGCCTTTCTGTGTGGAGTTTGCATGATTTTTCCCAACGTCTGCCAAGGTGTCCACCCCAAGCCCATAGTCACGTCCGTGCCATGATTTGGAGCTTAATTGCCCATACTGTTGGCGTGAATGTGCTTGTCTGTGTTGTGTGGGTGTTTTCCCTTCGACATGAAATGAGGAACTAAATTGGGTTGACAGGTCGTGATCGATTTATGGAAAATATTCAACCTCACCGAAATGATAGATCCCACCAAGTATCGGGTACATCATAACATGTATTTCCTATTAGGAATTATAAACCCTAGTAGTGTGGTGGTCTGAAAGCTTCTTCATAACATGTTGAGCATTGCTCCTAAAACCTCTGTACCTGTAGAGCAGAAATCCCACTTATTTTCCTGGCTAGACGATGAATAAGAGGTCTTATGTTTTAGGCTTAGGTTTAGCAGCACTGCCCACTGAAGAAGTCAAAAGTTGAAACTATTTGCGGGAGGACTGGAAAGCAGCCTGTCATTGTGGTTGCTGAGTAACAGAGGCCAAACGGTCATGCACACACACACACCCTGTCTGTCTTCTGGATGGCCGGCGTCCACACATCTGAATGAAGAAAAAGGCCTTGTGTCACTTAGCCAAGTGGTTTATTGTAATCCAGCTGAAGTGGCTTACAGGGCCCATTGTTTTAGTCATTGCAGCCTAAGCTGCTTTCCCAGGACTGATTCCTAACCCTGTGCACACAGACTCACAGCAGCATACACATATAGTCAGACTGTCACATGCATTCACATTTCGTCCGAGCCCTCCCAGATTTCTCTGTATGTGCTGCAGGCAAAGACTGGGAGAGACAGCACAAGATAGGGGCAGAGGTTGGAGAGAGCAATGAAATGTTTGACTTGAATAAATGCAGTGCTGCCTCATTTGAATTCTACTCAGGAAGGGGGGTGAAGTCCTCCTCTTGAAAATGTCTCTAGTAGTAATAAAAAAAAAGGTAGCACAATGTATGCATTTACTTACCTTACCTGCTCTCACAATGAGAGTGATCATTGCTCTATGAAGAGCCTTCGGTTTCACCAAGTCTCAGTTGGCCCCTAAAATGAAATAGTGGAATATGTTTGTGAGGCAATGGAAAATTCAAATGTCTGCAACATGAAAGGACTGAAATGAACACCTGTAGCTACAAATGAGTCACTATCCAGTAAGTGCCGGGCTTTCAGCAACATATGCTGCAGTAATACACCACATCAGTGTTTCTTAATATCAATGAAAGAAAACTTGAAGGAAAATGGTGTGGTGTGATTTTCAAAGTTAGCAGGTACTTAAAGGGCCCAAGACAAATTCAAATTTAAAAGGTTAAACTTTGAAGGACAACTAGGCAAACGCCATCTGCTGATGATTATGTGATCTGAATGAAAGCTGTGGAGAGGCTAATGAAAGGACCATAGGGTTAGATTTTCTTTTTAACTACAAACATATGTTATTTAGACATTCAGTTTACTCATAAGAGAAAAACAAGTAAAGATACTTCTAACAAGTAATTAATAATAATAGGTTTGGGCAAAGGTCAATAACTGCAGTGGAAGTATTGACTACAGTTGAGATATGGATCGCACTGTACATGCTGCAAACACATGCAATGAGTGGCCTGGAGTTATTTCACACACAAAATACAAGCCCTATACTAGCAGTAAACTAAAATAACTATCAATTATTAAACCGCAAGAGTTACAAACTGTGCATCAATAAAATGTAAGCGTGAATCCCACAGGTAAAAAACACAATATAACACTGCTGCTTATTCATGCAACAGGATGGATAGGACTGTATGCCTGAAGCCAGTGTTATATTGTGTTTTTGTGTGTGAGCGCGCTTGCATGCAGGGCTGTGTGATGCGTAGTGCAGTAGTTATGTGGTAGTTGTGCTTGTAGTTAGTGCATGTTGCATGCTGCTTGCTACTCTGCTTTCAGCAAGCTTTCAAGGTTAAGGATTCATTTGAAATGAAGTTAACCCAATGGTACTGTTTACTTTAGTTCCCACCAATGACTCATCTCATAGAACGGCCTGTACTCCAGTCAGAGAGTAGTACCGTTTGACTTGCTTTTTCTCTTGGCCTTTTTCTCTTGGCCTTTTACATGGTGATATTTTTCTCATTTTCATTTAACCTTCAATTTATACTCGAGATCAATTAAGGGGGTGACCCTCATTTGCAATGATGTCGACTCAAACAAATGCAATGCAAAAACAACTTTTAACGTGCTCTTCCATTGTTGCATCTTCACTACTGTACTACTACTACTACTATCTTCTTCTACAGTAGCATCGGGGAAGCCCACAAGCTTCACACATGCCCATGGAAGAGCACACACACATTGTTGTTGTCAGGGTTTCAGGGAAAGACAGACAAGAACCCAATTGCAGGAAACAGTTCAGATTCAAAAGTCCAGTTGGGGCAGGCAAAAGGGAAAGTCCAAAGACAGGTCGAAACAATGCTGGAAAGCTGGGTGAACACACTAGGACATCTGACAATCTGGCAACTGACTGAGGGAACTGAACTGAGATATATACTGGGGCTGATTAACTGATGAGGAGCAGGTGAGTGTGGGGCAGACCAGGTGAATGTAATTAACAGGGAGTGCAGAGCAGGAGGGAGTGGCCGGGTCTGAAATGACATGAGAGTTAGGTTGCGTTCCGAATCGCATACTCTTTCTTTTTTCTATTCTACATACTACATCCGACGATAAAAAGAATCTAGTTAGGATGCAGTAGGCATACTATTGGGACATACTTTACTCTCTTATTTCATCATAACATTGCGCCTTGATCTTGCCTCTTGCTTTTATATCCGTCGCATCCCCGTTTGTTTTCATATGGAGGCTTCGTCGATGTGACGTCACTTCACGTGCGCACTGGATTGTGGGTCAGAATCGCCCAAATAGGATGCACTTTTCAACACTAACAATCTTGGCCGCATGAAGTAGGACATCCGGGTACTTCTAACCATCCTAAATCTGGCCACAAGAATCGGGACATCCTAAATCTTTTTTCTACATACTATATAGTAGAAAGTATGCGATTCGGAACGCAACCATAGAAAGGAAACCAGGAAAACAGACATATGAAAACAAACTAAATACTGGCTGAAGTTGTGACAGTTGTTCTCACAAAAGCACAGCGCACACCCCCAATACATCGGTACTTCAGGACTTCATGGCTGTGTGGTGTGTTCCGTGTTCCCACGTCTCGCCTGCCAATTCCCTCAAGGCTGGTCCGTTGATTCCTCCTTGTTAAGTTTCGCGGCCGGCCAGTTTTGTTTTCAACAGAGGGGTGCGGCGATGGCTCCCACTGTGCGCTACTGGTAGTGTATACACATTGTGGTTCCTGCTTCAAAATGGGGACAATGAGTAATGATACTGTTGTAGGAGACAGGCACTGACTATTCACCCTGCCGCACTGTTGTTGAAATGGGGCATGGTTTCTTTTATCTGCTTTGTGTGTACGTGTATGTGTCTCTCTGTGCATGTATTACTGAATATGTGCATAAGAACTCTCCTTCACCATGATGTGACTGATTTGGGTCAAAGAAGTGAGTAATAAATTAGGCTTGCATAAATGTGTGTGTGTGTGTGTGTGTGTGTGTGTGTGTGTGTGTGTGTGTGTGTGTGTGTGTGTGTGTGTGTGTGTGTGTGTGTGTGTGTGTGTGTGTGTGTGTGTGTGTGTGTGTGTGTGTGTGTGTGTGTGTGTGTGTGTGTGTGTGTGTGTGTGTGTCTCTCTGATGTGTCTGCATCTGCCCCTTGGCTGCATATATCAAAGCTCTTGGGCATGTTTTAAGTGGATGGTCACGAAATTTGGCAGTATGTGACATGTCCACAAATTCACGGACGGAGAGTTTTGCAGATGGCAGACTCAACCCAAAAAAGAGCTAAAATAGCTGAACGACGCTGTTCTCAGTCAGTCAGCATGAAATAAATGTGTCTATCGATATCCTGAAAACATGGAGAGTCTCAGTAATGTTTAACACACAGTATACTGTTAGCATAAGCAGAGTGCTGGGTTATCCAAGAGGTGTGGGATTTGTTTTGCTTATGAGGAATGGAAATATGAGGGGAGAGAAACTTAAGATAATATCAGTCACATCAAAGAGACCTTTATTCATAAAAGCAGGACTATACTAGAAGTGAAAACATATATAAAAGTGTCACAAAGAAGGAAATTTATCTGGACAGACAAAAAGGAGGTCACAGACAACATATGCAAATAAGTAATGAGAGAGCCATAAAATATTCAAGTTCACTTAGTCCATATCATGTTGATATAACTTGTCTGCACGTTCAAGTAGGTATGGACCATGATGATATGAGTATGTACTCTTATATTTTGATAATGATATGCAATGATATTACTGTAAATGTTCTTTTGTTTTTTAAACCGGTAAGAATCAGAAAGATAGCCAAATAAAGCAGCCCTGCTCATAGATTTGCAATAGCCTCAATGATGTAGTAGCGGTGGTGTTTTGCATGTATATCACTAATGTATGCCTATCTGAGAAAAAATTATGGAAATTATTTTTATTATTTTTTTATCCAGCAGACAGACTCTTTGCAACTGCCAGGGCCATTGCGGCAAACGCAACGTGTGCTTAGACGTTCCCAACCGACCTCTCAGAGACCTAATTTGAATAAACACATTAGCTGCCTGTACTTATATTTGGCAGTCTGAGAAAAATGCTCATAAATCTGATAAAGTGCCTGACAAAGTTTGTAGCAATCCTCAGTGTCCCTGTTAAGCTTTAAGCTAATGGAGATTTTTTTTTTTTTGGTGTGTGTGTGTGTGTGGCTGCAGGTCCATCATGACGGACTTGTACTACCTCAGCCAGGCGGACGGCGTGGGCGAGTGGAGAGAGAAGGAAGCTAAAGACCTGTCGGATCTGGTGCAGAACAGAATCACCTACCTACAGGTATGTATCCATGTGCACCTGCTGCTAAGCCAACTGGTCTCTCTCTCTCACACACACACACACACACACACACACACACACACACACACACACACACACACAGACATGGATTAATAACAAATACGTGCTAAGGATTTTGGCGAAGGCTTCCCCTCACTTGTGTTAACGCGCATATGCGTGTTTGAGGACATCTTTCACACTTGCGCTTGTCTCATTTGCACCGTCCATAACTGTTGGCATCCGTTTTTTTCTGCAGCAGTCGGTACTGACAAGCAGGATCCTTGTTGCTTGTCGGCGATTTAGCGCCACACACACTCACACACACACACACACACACACACACACACACACACACACACAAATGGCAAAACGCGTAGATAGACACACATGCAGACTTGTGGGAAAAAGATGACAGATTGGCATACGGGCATATTCAGAAATGCAAAAAAATGCAAGACAGACATGCGGACACACATATTTACTCGGGCTTAGATAGATGCACATATGCTTACAGCTCCCCCCCCCATACACACACACACACACAGACAGACACACAAACCTGAGACCCTTGACACGCGTCCACTCCCCCTTCCCCCTTAGCTCCGGTGCTGCCTGGGTTCTCAGGTGGGGCAGTGCACGGCGGCACTGGGCCCTGCAGCATTAATGAGCCGGTGTGTTTGATGAAGAGGACCCAGTCAGTCTGGCTGGGCGGAGACAGCACCACTAACAGCTGCTGTCACCACTGCTGAGGGATCACACCGCTCCACCAGCTGCCATCACTAATTCATCACACACACACACACACACACAGAAAGAGTAGTGTGCAGATGGATTCACCCACACCTACGCAAGCTATTGGCGTACCCACACAAGCGCTCAGCCACAAGATTGATGGACATGCTAGCACCCAAAGAGATGCCGTGTGCGTGTGTGTGTGTGTGTGTGTGCGTGCGTGCGTGTGTGTGTGTGTGTGTGTGCGCGTGCGTGCGTGCATGCGTGTGTCTAGCTCTCTCCCTCATACACACTCACACACGTCTATATGTACTCACACAGGCAGCAGACTCCTACCCTGCTGTCTCAGCCACCCGCACCGGCCTCTCCCTTCATTCCTGGTTTAACTAACTCCATCCCTGCGTCTGCTCCATCTGTCCACTTGCAATAGCTAGTCAGTGAGCATGGCTGGCTTCTTCAAATGGATTTCTGTTGTTCCATTCTATTTTTGCACTATAAGCCTTCTACACAGCGGTATTGATTGCTCACGAGCAGGAAGCTTGTTTCTGGATCTTTGGGCGTATTTGCACTGCGTTTCCCAGTGTTCAGACCAATACTATTTTAAAGTTGGATTCAAAGAGCACATGATGTGTGTGTATGTGAAAGAGGTTGCTTATAGTAATAAACCCATTGGGAATTATTAACTGACTGCACACTTAACAGAAGACCAAGATAAAACACCCCAGTCCCACTCTGTTTATATATTCTGTCTGCATGTTTATTTTGTTGTGTTTGTTGTCCATCTGTCTATTGTCTGTCGGCGTGCGGCCCTTAAATGTAATGTGAAGTGGAAAAGAATTTCCCCTTGGGGACAATGAAGTCTAAAGTCACACAAACACAAGCTCCTAATTCCTACTAATGTTGCTTCATATCCGCTGAATGTTTAATTAGGCAATTGTGTGCAACATAAAGAGAGCAACTGGTGAATGTCTTTACAGCGAAGCCAGAAAATAGTGGAGTGGAGTGCGAGCCTTGATTACATTATATTCTTTTAATGATGAAAGCTGAAGAAGAAAGGCAACATTGTGTTGTGACACAGTAGCAATGAACCCAGGATCAAATGGTGTGTTCTGTATTGTGCCTAGTGTTCTGTGCATTGCACCAGCTTTGGTTTTAGCACATGTCGTCCAGTGCATACAGGCGTCCTTTTCTTCCAATACTTTGTGGGTGGGTTACACAATGTTGACTCCAGCGACGTGAAAGGCTAACTCAGCAAAGAGCAAAGAAAGCTGCTATACGAAGAGGCATTTACAGAATGCAACCCATTGAATGGCTCTAGCTGTTGGTCGATAAAATAAAATGAAATGAGAAAACGTGTAATGTCTTCTCGTTTAGGCTCTCTTATAATTACATTTGAGTTTCCCCTAGGTGGAACTATTTTTTTTTTCTGAAGTCATTGGATGTTTTCGGCTTGTGCTAATTACCTTAAAGGACAATTTGTTGCTTCTTCAAGCGTTCAAGGTTTCATAACGTGTACACTACAGGTGCTTTTCCTCTAAAGGCGTCCATGAGGAAAAAACAACAACTTCAATTAGCTGGATATGCTGTGAAAAATCTGCTGACAACAGAAAGCAAACACAGATATTCACTGTACCCAAACAAAATGTAATCTTAGGACTTTTTCTTCAAGTGCGCCGCTTCCCTTTCATCTTCCACCGACGGTTCTGAATGTGGGCATGGCAGTGGATAATTACCTAAACTTGACATGCTGTTGTTTGCTCATATCCAGTTGTTCTCGGCCACATTCATGACATTAGCAATATCGTATTTTTTCTCTCTCTCTCTCTCTCTTTCGCTCTTTCTCTCTCTCTCTCTCTGTCTCTCTCTGTCTCTCTCTGTCTCTCTCTCTCTCTCTCTCTCTCTCTCTCTCTCTCTGTCTGTGTGTGTGTGTACTGAATCACTCGACAACTGCCTCATGCTCAAAATGCGCACCGTTTAAACAGGCACTTAACCCACAGTACAGAGCGGTACTCAGAAGGTGCCTTTTGTGCTACGCATCTGCTGTCATTATCCTTGAACCGAGTCTCTCTCATCGCTTGCAGAGTCATTCCAGCCTTGTCATTATCAACCCGGGACCCAATGGTGGGCTTCCCCTCACGCCACTTGGCCAGCGCCACCAGGATGATCTCACACAGATAATTGTGAGACGTAAGAAAAGCTTCACGCGGGGTGCTTTTCCCAGCACTCGGCTGTAGATTATTAGTGCAGTAAGTCAGCTGGCTCTAGACCCATGGAAGTCTAGCAGTGAACCGGCAGCCTGTGGCTCAGAGCAAAGACCTGTGTGGCTTGTTGTGTCAGCTCGTTGACTGCTGTGCTCTGTTCATGTTATTGAACAGCAGCGTTGGTAATGGTGTGGCAGCGCCCAAAGGACCTGTCTTCGTCCTCTCCCTCAATTCCTCTTCCTCTCCCTAATTCCCTCTCTTTTCCTCTACCTCATTTCCTGTCCTCTTGTTTTGGATCATCTCATCTCTCTTCCTCTTATCCTCCTCCACCTTTCCTCCTCCTCCCTCCTTCTTCCTCTCTCCTGCTAGTGTGTGATAGGCAGCGTTAGCGGTTGGGTGCCGCGCGGCCTGATTACTGTGAACCATTGGCAGCTGCAGCAGTCTAATGAGGAAAACACTCCCATCAGCCCGTAATTGCAGTTTAGGAAAGCTGGTTGGCACGAGTGTCGCAGAGTCGCTCAGACCCAATCACAGCCCGCCCAACGACTCATCCACAACACAGCGTGTCACTGGCTTTTTTTCCTTCTTCTTTTTTTACTCAGAAAAAATACATTTTTGTTTTGCCCCCCCCCAGTGCCTTTCATTTGGTATTCTTTCCCCCTCAGACTCTGTATGATATTGTAGCCAAAATATGAAAAGAGGCATGGTAGCTAGGTGGGACATTGAAAAGTGAAGGAACGAGAGAATGTAGAAAGCAACTTTAGGAGGATGAGATGTGGATTATTAGAGATATCAATGGATAAGTATTACTGTCAACCAATGAAATGAAGAAATCCAGCAAATTAGCCCCACTCTCAATACTTTTCAACTTCCCCCTCTCACGGAATCTCCAACCAATTTTCCAACGCAGCTGTACTGTCATTGTTTGCTTAAGTCACTCAAATGAGAATCAATGGTGCAGACTGTACTCAACCCCATGTTACTATGCGCTAGTAGTGAATATTTACAGCACTAGCTCAGTAAAATGTGGGTTGCACTAAAAAATGTATCACAGTCCACACAGTATTGGAATAAATATGTTACTCTGTGTGTGTTTTTTCAAAAGAGTTTGTACAGCAGGGTGTCAAGTTTTTATAGAAAGATTTAAAAAGAGGAATTTGCAAGGTTTTCACAGAGAAAGAAGAAGTGTTAAAAAGAAACCCTGAAGTGAAGATTGAAAGGCAAAAGCAAGAAACAGAGTGCCAACAGGTTGTAAAAAATTTGAGCGAAGAGGTGGTACGAAGCCAGAGAGTTGCGCACGGAACAAAGAAAAACAATATTAGCTGTGTTATTGCTAAGTCAGAGAGCAGGGCTTTTTTTGAGAAATACAAGATGGAAGGTCAAGCAATATGAAATGTTGAAACATTCCGTTATTTTTTTTTTTACTCCTTTCCAGAACCCCACAGACTGCAGTAAGGCCAGGAAGCTGGTGTGTAACATCAATAAGGGCTGTGGTTATGGCTGCCAGCTGCACCATGTGGTCTACTGCTTCATGATCGCTTACGGCACCCAGCGCACGCTCATCCTGGAGTCACACAACTGGCGCTACGCCCCCGGAGGCTGGGAGACTGTCTTCCTGCCCGTCAGCAACACCTGCAACGACCGCTCTGGGGCCACCACTGGCCACTGGTCAGGTACGTACACACACACTCACTCACTCACTCTACAAGGACACACTCACTCACTTACACACACACACACACACCATTACCTACACACAGTCATGTCCACAGCGCGGCCTGCCACAATTGTCATTGGTTTACTTAAAGGTGCACTATGTAACTTCGGTGTAACTGTTGTTGTTTACAGCAGCAGGCCCCACAGTTTTGTTAACAAACATAGTCTATTCTTCCGTTTGGTTCCAGGTGCCTCAAAATCATCTTGTCTTGATTTATGAAGATAGAATTTTTCAATACTAAGAATTGAATGTGGAGTAAGTAGGTTTTGTAAACTAACTAGACGCTCTGCAAATGTGAACACATCTCCCTCCCCTAAAACTGCATAGTGCACCTTCAATAATTAAATACCTTTTCATTTTATTTCGTCTGCCGCTAGATCAAAGTGCGATTTTCTTTGGTTAGAAATGACAATTTGTGTTGCAAACACTTTGGCAGTCAGTAAAGCTGAAGCGGCAGCAGGTTCAAAGCTTTCATTGCCAAGAAAAGCTGTGATTTGATTCAGTAAACATTGCTCTCCTCTGACCTACACTAAGTTTCTACTCGTGGTGTCTGATGGAGACAGATTGAGGGAATCATTTTTGCAGAAGTGTTTATTATTTGTCCATTATGTGCTAACTCAAGCTACTCGCACAGTTTTGCTTCATGATTTTTTAAGTGAACACAGGGAATATCTTTCATCATGGACTATCTCTACGACAACAGCAATGTGTTTTCAGTGATTATTATAGAAACGTTCAAATGAAAAAGAATGCATGTGCTTCCCCGTGGCAGCCCCCCGGTTTTCTGGCATAAACTATATTCACACATTGAAAGCTTGTCTCTCGCCGGGTGAACATTTCCCTGGCAGAAATCCACTTCGACATCAACAATTAATCTAATGTTGAATGGTAAAAATGGTGCTTTTATTAATGCATGTCATTAAAAAAACGACTTCACCTGACAACTGCCTGAGCTTCGGTCCAATACCTCTCTGCTGAAGCAAGTGCAGCGCATATATGAATCAATTCAAATCTATCTGGTAACCAGCCTTAAATATCTTTTTATTATTAACATATTTATTTTCATAATAAAAAAATTCGATATTGCCTGGTGTAAACCTCTACGCAGGGTCTTGGCTTGTAATAAAAGCCAAAATCATATTTAAAGTCGCGTTTAGTCAGTAATTCAGTTGGTCGACAACTTTAGTCAAGTCTACTATATTTTAACAACTATTTGATTGATATTATTTGACATTCATGGTCCTATAAGGATGCAGCCTACTGATTCTTCTCAATTCCTTGACTTGACTTGGCACAAAATGTTGTACAGACATTCATAGTTGTCATTGACATTATATTATTCATAGACAATGTATCATTGTGACTTTGGTGCTGCCCAGAATGTCCTTCTAGCGCCACCATCAGGTCTGCTTTTGGGTTTTCTGGTCGAATGTTTCAGCAGCTGTTGGATGGATTGCCATGACATTTGGTGCAGACATGTATGTCTACTGGTATAACTATAGTGATTATGTGTCGAGTTTTTGTGAAGTTTATGACATACTGTGTAATTTCCCATCAGCCTCAGGTGTAATTTATGTTTAGTGCTAATAAGCAAATGTGATCATGATAACACAATGAAATCAGCGGTGGTGAACATGGTTAAATATTAAACCTGAAAACCATCGGTCTGATAGCATTGTTATTTTGTACATGTTAGCATGCTGACAATAGCATTTAGCCTATAGTGCAGCTATGCCTAGTAAAACCTCATAGAGCCATCGGCATGGCTCTTCTCTCTTTTTTGTAGCAGGGCTCGACAATAATGATTACCCGACGTCCCGGGACAAGTAAAACGCCACGTCGGGCCAGTAACTATGACAACACGCTTGCCCGACCGGGCAACCGGAGGTTCCGCTGAAATTCTTGAATAAAAAATAAATAAATCGTATTTCTTATTTTATTTTTTTTTATAGCACCAAATACAAGTAATCTATCTATGGTCTATTTTCATATATAACTGGTGATAATTATTGAATTAACGCTTATGTTATTTATCTAATTTTTGTGCGCATAGTGTCTGCTGCGTTGCATCTCTCCTCTTCTCCTTTTTGTGAAGGGGGGGCCCTAACCCTAACCCCGACACACACACACACACACACACACACACACAGAACAACACTGGTGGGCACACACACCCAGGCAGTCAGAGAGGTAGAGAAGAGAACTAGATGCGTTAGGTTGGTGTGACAGAAAGTCCAAAAGCCAACGAGTAAATTATGAATGGAGTGAAGTCGACCCCAACCGTCTGAAAAGCAGCGAAAATATCTGCGTTTTTTAAATTCACCCAACATGAATCTAGTAGTAGCGAGGATGCTAACGTTAGCTCTGCTGCTAGTAGCCTACTACCAGTTAATGTGTGCAGGTCAACACAAACATCAGCAACAGTTAGCAGAGGAACATATTTACAGCTTGCATGAGGAAAAATGGACCAAAGGTGTCTGACTTCACATACCAGGAGGCAGTGGGAGCTTGAAAAGTGTGGAAAAGTGTTCAAAACAGCCTGTCCTGAGCCAAATTCTGAGATTTTGAATCAAATCAAAATCACTCATACACACATTAAAATAATAGCCTATAGTAAAAAATAAATACAATTTAAAACTAATTGTTGTAGACCTAAAAAAATGTTTTGCAGAAAGAAGTTTTAAAGAATTGCTGTTGTAAAAGGAATAAGGTAAACAAAAATAAGTGATGTTAAAGTTCTTAACATGATTTTTGTTTGCATAAAACATGTCTTATTTGCAGTTATTGTAGGTTTAGAGACAAAAAAAATTTAAAGGTTCCAACTCAAATAATATTTGAATAATAGCCTTCCACTTTGGATGTGACCCTTTAACTCATCTATAATACTGTCCATGATGCATTTATACATTGTCAATAAAGAGCAAATATAACAATTATTTGAACACAACTAATAAAACAATTGTTTGTATAGGGGCCAGTAAAAATAGACTTTGGGCAAGTAGAATTCAGACCCACTTGCTCGACCGGCCAAGTGGAAAAAAAACATTAGCGTTGAGCCCTGTGTAGGTATCTATGTTTGTATTGTTAGAATTCTGTGTCAGTCATCCACTGTAGGAAATGAACACCAATGTTGACCTTCAGTTGTGGGTCAACTGCTAAGCCCCCTGATGTCGGTATTCCTACTCGGAAACTCTCAGAAACCTCGCCAACCCCGAGTTCAACATTTAACTAGGGCTGTCAAAATTCCTGGAATTAACGTGTACATTTTTTTTTATCGCAATTAACGCATGTGCAGAATGATCCGCCCCGTGCATCCCACCGGCTCTGTACTACAGTCACTCTAAGTTGTGGCTGACCCAGGATCAGTAGCTGCGCGCAGCCAAACATAACAGCACGCTAGCCCATGCCGTGTTTTAAACTGCTAACGGTCACGTCTGTGTCGGGGGCATAGATAGTATATAAAATCAACTGCCGCGGGTGACAGTTGATGTCGGGAGCAACAGGAGGAGAAACATTGTCCGCTCTGTTCAGAGCCCGCGAGGACACAAACGTCTGCAGTTTTCAGAGGTGTGTGTGAGTAGACATCAACATAACGTCGGCTTCCTGGTACAAATGAACAGTCCCCTACGACGTGGTCGCGCGTACACACAAACACACACACACACACACACCGCGGACTGTAATCAAGTTGTATTCAAGAATGCACAACCTATAGATTCACAAAATAAATGCCATTATATAGCCTATATTTGCCCAAAGACATAGTAAAGAGACAGACCAATTGAATTATGGTATGGTATGTATATATTTTAGTTTGATTTAAATTTATTTTCAGTATTAAAACCATCATTTGGATTTTTAATTAATAAAAATACTAATTTTAAATGTACATATCCACCTTCTGGCCTTTATCTTTCCGTTCATACAACAAAATACAGAGAAAATTCGAATTTTTCGGGCATATTTCGAATGGTAAAATTAATCGTGATTAATCCACAGAATCCTGTGATTAATCTGATTTAAACATTTTAATCGTTGGACAGCCCTACATTTAACACATTTCTGCTCAGCACATACAGCAGTGAACTCTTTGATAATTGAAACATTTTAGCTCTTCAGTATTGTTTGCGTCACATTAAATCACCTGTTCACATGGTACTGCTCATTTTCTATCTGTAGATATGTTGCAAGGATATTTGTATGCATGCACAAAATACAACATACGTAGGGCGTTGTTGTCAACTGGTATTGCAAGCTTTCATAAGGCGATTTTTAAAGGCGAACGTTCGTGCTTGCTTGTATTTTCCCACTTGTTCTACTGGAATGCGGGCAACTCGGAGTTGACGTCGCTCCCAATTCCGACCTCTGACTTCCGATGTAAATGCAGCACAGGCATAAGGAAGTCCATAAATATACCTGCTGTTGGAATACCTTGGACCGAAGATCGATGAGCCTGTTTGGGGGGAAATGGATCTTGCTGCTAATGCAAAGGTGGCAGATTCATTTATGAAGGAATTGCATAGAGGCACAAAGCGAAATTGTGTTTTGTGTATGATTAATGGGTAGCCCCAACAGTTTAAGTGCATTTGCCTATGCTAAACTGACAAACCCAAAGCATTTGTAAATGAAGATCAGTGATGATTTGGAGGTTTTACTATGAACAGTGTGCGTGCCTTTCTCCCCACCCCCAACTCTTTGCTTTTCTTGTTCTCGACACGGCCTCAATTCTGCTCTTTATTTTACTGCCTATCTATCGCTTCATTTGACTCCTGCTCTCGTGGGCTTTCTCTCCTTATCTCCTGCTCTTCCAGCGCCGCCTTCCTATTTCTTGTTCTCCTGCCTTTCATGTGTCCTTTTCCACTATCTTAATGCGAGTCTCTGGTGTCCGTCTCACAAGCAGCCTCCTATAGATCCTTGTGTGTGTGTGTGTGTGTGTGTGTGTGTGTGTGTGTGTGTGTGTGTGTGTGTGTGTGTGTGTGTGTGTGTGTGTGTGTGTGTGTGTGTGTGTGTGTGTGTGTGTGTGTGTGTGTGTGTGTGTGTGTGTGTGTGTGTGTGTGTGTGTGTGTGTGTGTGTGTGTGTGTGTGTGTGTGTGTGTGTGTGTGTGTGTGTGTGTGTGTGTGTGTGTGTGTGTGTGTGTGTGTGTGTATATATATACAAGCCATCTGGTAGCCAGCTCACTACAAACACCTTTCCACACCCCAGGCATTTAACTAATCAGAATTCCAGTCCTTGTTAAGTTTATTTTTTATTTTTTTTTGCAGATGCAATCATTTAGGTTGACCATGCCTGCAGACTAGCTAGGCATAGCTAATGTTGCCTGTTGGGTACTGTTGGCTAAGCCTGTGATCATGCCTGTTTTGCTAACAGTGCAGGTAATAAGATCCCCTCCAGGGATGTTAAAGCCTCGGATCAATACATAGATATATGTTGATATCTCATTAAGTGGAACATTTGCTTCATGCCAGTGCAATTGCAGCATTTGAATGTAGTGAATACTGATCTCTTAAAGGTGGAGTCAGCGATTCGGGAGCAAGCTTGTTGTCAATTTGGTTTTGTCAAAATCAGTGAATGTCTCCTCGCGATCCACTACCTGTACTGTGTCCGTGCTGAAAATACATCCAGCCTAGGCTCTGTAAACTGGCATGATAATAGCTAAGCTGGCCCCCCTTTGTTTACATACCAGTTTACACAGCCTAGGCTGTGTATTAAAACCTGACTTTTTTTTCAACACACACAGTATGGACAGGTAGCAGATTGTGAAGGGATATTACCTGATTTTGACATAAAGTGACTTTGTCAACAAGCGTTCTCCAGAATCGCGGACTCCACCTTATAAAACATCCAATTTTGCCAGTACAAAGCCCCTGAATTTGCCAGTGTTGTGTTTGACTAGGGCATTTATTTTATGGTTAACCAGGGTTTGTAACCTACCATGCAAATAACATGAGATGATAAATGATTTTGCATATTGTGTGAATGCTAGGGAGCTCTGCACCTTTAGGGCACTCATTTTCTTCCTCCTGAACCCTTATCAGCCTGCCTAACCTTGTGTTTGTGTGGGAAATTGACATTGTTGGTACTTTATGTTGCAGCCCTACCAGATTCTACCTTTCCTCATTTATCCTTACATGGTTAGCCCACTTTCTCTTAAGTGTTCCCCCTAGGATGTGAGACATTTATAGGCAAAGAAGAGGATGCATGGTATAGCCGCGTGTGACAGGGTATTTCAGTCAAGAAAACACATAGCTGGCGGGGAACAATCGAAGAGAGCTCTGTAGTCATTATGGGACCTGCTGATTTTCTTCCTGCAAATGGGGAAGAACAAAATATTATGGGAAATGATCAAATCCACAGTAACATAATCATAACACATGGCTTACATTTGCATTGTTTCAAAAAGCAAAGTCACCGATAAAGGAGAAAAGGAAATCATTGATAGGAGAAAATGTGTGCCATACATTTGGGGGAAATATAAGTTTGCATTTGGAACAATGATAACATCATTTGAATATTTTATTAGAAAAAAAAATGGTTGTATAAGAGAATATTGATTGAGATTGGCCTCACTCTGTTTTCAGATTTGAAATATTTAGACTGTGTTCAATACTACAGTAGTGCTGATACAATACTATAAATATTTTCTTTTTTGTTCCCTTTCTTTGAGAACATGTTTTTCTACAAACCTTCTTTTTTTGCCTATTTAACAAAATAGGCCAAAGTTCTTATAAATCCTTACAAGACCGTTATTAAGGAAAAAGATTATGAAGCAGAATCAATTTCATTCAATTATGATGACGTAATGGGAATATTAATAAAGGTTGACCCAGCATTTCTTTTGAGAAACTGGACACTGGTGGTGAAACAATACCCAAATGTTGCTTCTGACACGAGAACAATTCCTTTTAAGATTAGCTTACATTGATAAACATAAATATATATTTCTACAACCGCCTTTCTTTTATGACCAAAGGATCCAAAGTTCCCTAATTGTTATACATTGTCTTAACACAAGTAGCTGTAAAAAAAAATAAAGCCTTGCCTGAATGAAACACTATGGATACAAATCTAAACAGACATTCACTGCCGTTTTTTTTAGTACTTGACAGGTTTAGATTCTTGGTGCTACCAACACATTTCTCTCGGTACTAAAAGAAAGTAATGACTTTTCAATACCCAGCCTTACTGTCTTTTCATCCCACTGGTACTCTTCTTTTTTTTTACTACAACTTTTATTTTGAAAGGACAGCGCGATAAAGCTCAGCGCCATCTCTCAGGCCTCGGTATAACAGACTAAATTCTTCTTAACACACTAGGGGGGAAACCAGTCTTCATGTGGAACAATGGTTGGTTGATCAAAGAGCTAATTTGCCAAAAAGAGAGCGTATTCCTTTGAGGTATTCTGTAGAGATATTTCTGCCTTTTATATGAGTGAGTCTGAGCGCGACGGGAGAAACATAATGTTCCCTGCTATGTAAAGACTGGAACAAGAGTTCTCTTAAGTTCATAAACTTGGTCTCCAATGTATAAATGGTCACATGCTCTGTATTTTTTTAGCGTCCGGCATGGTGTCTCTCTCGCTTCTCCGGTTACAGAGCTATGTTAATCGAATCATATATTTATTAGGCTCGGTACACATTATAGGCTTAAATGACAGTGTATAGGAATGGTGTTTCCGTGCGGACCTATATGCCTTAAATCACGAGGCGTATATATACCAGAAATACACGCTGAGGCTTTGGGAGTTATGATGAAATTTCCGAAGAGCTTTGTGATCTAATTAAGACGCTGTGGGAGGAAGACATACTGCAGATCTGTACATTTGTGCCAAGAAAGTGCAGGCCTCAGAAATATGCCCGTTTCCTCCCCTTACGCGAATCATGCCAATGCAGTTATATAAGCAATGGCAGGCCTGGGAATATGTTTTTCTGTTCAATATTTAATGCTTCCACCAATTTATATTCAGTTCATGCTCAGGCAAACACAGACACACATGCACGCACACAACTTGAAGCCTCTGTTTTCTGCCCTTGTTTTTAACATGTTTTCTTTATTGTTATTATTATTATTATTATGTACCCTCTCTTTGAAAGGCCATTTTGAATGACTCATTATGCCATTTATTTGGAAGTGTGTTGTTGATGTGTTTGTGGCTGTCTGTAGCCGTTAGTGAAGCCACTTTAGTGTGACAGAACACAGGCTTCAAAACTTGTTCTTACGCAAATCGCGGGTTTAAACATGCACACACACAGGCAAAAAAAAGGTGGAGGTTTTAGACTGAAAGAGAGTGAAGGTTTTGTCTGCCTGGCATATCCCTTCTGGTGAGATGAGATAAGCTGGAGCTCTTTGTGTGTGTATGAATGTGTCTGTGTGTTTGCACATTTTATTTAATTTTATTGTGGTGTTATGGAAACCCCCCTTTAGTTGTCACTGTTAGACCGCACTGTCCAAGCTAAAATATAGCTCTCTTTTACCTGTTGTTTGCTCATGCAGGTGTGCATCCACATGTATGAGCCTTTTGTATGGACTGTTGGCCTTGACATGTTAGGGGTCTGGCAGTGCACTGGGGCTTTGTGCTGCCCCAGAGGAGGTGACCTTGGTAATCTGCTGTGCTCAACCCTCTGCCCAGGGCTTCTGCCAAACAGGACCCAAGCCTGAAGGGGCCCATCGCCAGACCAATAACCCCCCCCCCCTCACACACACTCATCCACATCCCTCAGTCCAGGTCCTCGCATCAGCCCCTGGCCCTACACATCCTTGATAGAAAGGAGCTTACCTTGGCCTTTAAGCAAGGACAGCCAAAGAGCAGCTGTCAGTCACTAAAGCTGGACTCACAGGGGCCCGGGGATTTGAATTCTTGCCGAACAGGAAGGCAATGATGCTGAAATATCTCACTATGTCACAATATTATTATATATTTTTTTAAAGAGAAACAATTATTTTAGTTTAAAAAAATAAAAAATGCCCAGTAAGCTCCTCAGAACTAAAGAAAATAATGATTGAAATTGTCTGTGGCTTTCTTGATCCTACAGACAACTACTTGTTGTTACTGACACAAGGTTTGACCCTGGTTAGTTAGGTCAATTTAATTGACCCAGCTCAAAATGACAAATTAGCCTTGGACGATCTTTATATTTAGTACAGCATATCACACTCCCTTGTCCTTCAAACATCAGATTTGATAAAGAAATAGCTGTAGCAGAGACATTGTCCGACATGACGTCATGTCATGCGCCGGCTTGTAACTACAACTGAAACTCAACGTCATTGTTCTCAGCCAACTCCCTCTGTTCGCTTATTGGACCATCAAAAATCTGGACGGAGAAAACCCACTAATGTTCCGCCGGACCAGACTGAGTACTGAAAGGGAAATGAAAATTGAGCGGAAGCAAGTAAGCGAGCGGTTCCAGGCTAGGTGACGGTCACAGCAAAAGGGGAAATACACAGCAATTAACTTTCCAGAGTTTTCAAATCCTTCCGTGGAGTAATATAAACCTCTGTGCAGTGTTTTGGTGTCATAGCCTTCAGAATCAAGTGTATGTTACTCAATAATCCGGCCTGCCTGGATCATATGTTGTAGCTCACAGGTACCCGTAGCTAAGTTATGGAAATGTGAGGATTTATTGCTTTTGTCTGTTTATTAAAATAACTCTTTGGTGTTGAGGCAGTTGGTCAGACTTTACAAGCTGTTTATAATCCTTACTGTGGGCTCTGGGAAACAGTGATGAGCATATTTCATTACTACCTGAAATTCTACAGACAAACAAGTGGCAAAATGTTTTCACTAATCATAGCCAACTTGATTATGCATTGCTGCCCTGGAGGTAGCTTAAATGAATAGCATTTTCCAGCAGCAGCAGCAGCATCAGGTGTGTTGTAATACATTGGATTAATTTACACTACATTAACAGTTCCCCCTGCAACCAGTAGCAGGGGCATTGGTCATCTCTTGCCTGTTAAAGACTTGCAGTAAGATTAAATTTAAAGATGCCCCATGCCACTTTAGACATATTTGTAACACTTATTTTTTTTCAGACAATGCATATTACAATAAAGAGAAAGTTCCTGCACACATTTTTGACAGTAAAAAGTATTTGTATATCTATTCAAAAAAGTACGCAAATGTTTTTCAATATATATTTTTGTGAAAAAAATAAAAATTGTAATTGGCCAATTCATCGGTTATTATCGGATTTCTTTTTCCGCTTATAATCGGTATCGGCATCGGCCCCAAAAAAAATCCATATCGGTCGGGCTCTAGTACTAACAGCCCTAAACTTCAGCCGTGCCAACAACAAAAAAATGTTGAGTCATAAAGCTGAACTGAATAACATCTTATAACTCGACCTGTTCTCCTCTTTTGTCCCCTCCAGGAGAGGCCCATGATAAGGAGGTGCAGGTTGTGGAGTTGCCCATCGTGGACAGTCTCCACCCGCGGCCCCCCTACCTGCCCCTGGCCATCCCTGAGGACCTGGCCCCGCGCCTGCACCGCCTCCACGGAGACCCCTCTGTCTGGTGGGTGTCCCAGTTCGTCAAGTACCTGGTGCGCCCGCAAGCCTGGCTGGAGAAGGAGATCCAACAGACCACCGCCAAGTTGGGCTTCAAACACCCCATCATCGGGTTAGGACTCTCAACACTTCTCTCTGTGTGTGTGTGAGTGTGTGAGTGTGTGTGTGTGTGTGTGTGTGTGTGTGTGTGTGTGTGTGTGTGTGTGTGTGTGTGTGTGTGTGTGTGTGTGTGTGTGTGTGTGTGTGTGTGTGTGTGTGTGTGTGTGTGTGTGTGTGTGTGTGTGTGTGTGTGTGTGTGTGTGTGTGTGTGTGTGTGTGTGTGTGTGTGTGTGTGTGTGTGTGTGTGTGTGTGCTCTCTCTCTGGTTGTAAGTACTTAAATATGAAATGAATTAGTTTCTATGGCATATTTCTACAATTAGGTTTACAAAGTACTTCACAATCAAAGCAAACAGAAGGCATAGAGAGAAGTAAAACACAAGAACAGAGCCTGAAGGACTGTGGTGGAATACAAACACTGCTCTGGCTGAGGTTAATACTAGGTTAATAATAATGTTTAAGAAAATTAATTTGATGGTATTTGGGGCTTTTTTTGGAGGGTTATTTTTCTACCTTTATTTATCCTTTGAAGGCTTTTTTTATTATTACTTAACTGCTTCACACCCACACAGCTCACATGAATGTTAATCAGCTTGTTTAAAGAAATCTCATCAATCTATACTTATCACGCTGTTCTTTCTGATAGTGGTATGATATTTCTCATTCTGTTTATTTATTTTATTTATATATGTTTTTTTTGTCCTATACATTGATGCATATATTTTTTTATATATAATTGCATACAATGCACACTGTTTACTTCTCATAAAACCTGGCATAAATGGTGGAGATGACACGATACCAAGTGTTCCAAATATGCCATTTTCTAGGCTTTATTTGATATTGCCCCAGCTTTTGGTTGTGACCACTCAGCACTCAGCTGATTTTTCAGCTGCACAGCTTGAAACCGACTTGGGACTTCTCATGGTCCAGCACAGAATAATTGGAAAGTATCCATCAAGGCCACCCCCTGTGGGAACGCACGCAGTCGCAATACTGAAAGACACTTTTGAAAAACGGCTTCTAAGAAATGGGTTGAACACGTTTAGCTGCTTTATTTACTCGTTTAGTTTTCTCTATATCGCTGTCAGGCATTTGCTGTCTGCCAGTGTCTCTTGACTCATAAATAATTCCATCCGTCTTTCAGCAACATTTCAAAACTTGGATCCAATAGGACTTCGCAAATATTTTTTTTCTCTGTTGTGTTAACCCACTTGGACTTGCAAGATCGGAAGGGATTTGAAATATTAGGACGGTGTAGATAATGACTTGGTAAGCTCAGCTGTCAGTCATGGTGAAGTATATTTAGAATTACTTTTGGCTGTTTTGCTGAGATTATTTTACCACATCGTCCCACCCAGCTGGTAAAGGAAGTTGTTTAAAACAATGTCTTAGAGTTATATTCTTACATTACATTCCTTATTTGGTTTTCTACAGGTTGTGAACTACAACGTCCACTCCTGTAGATGTCTCAATATAGCTAGTTACCTCGATTTGCCAGGTGCCATTCCCGGTGTTGTGGCAGAGTGAAAGCTTGAAGCAGCATGGCTGATACAGATGACAGAATTAGAGCGGCCCCTTCAAAGTATAAAGAAATGTGTCGCAGTTTGCGTTGCATCGCTATGTATCGGGATATATCATATCGTGACCCATGTATCGTGATACCTATCGTAATCGTCAAGTCCTTGCCAATTTTCTCACTTCTTCTTCTTAACATTATGCTGCGAATGATCGTCACTCTTCTCCCTGACTTCTCCTGTCCTGCTCCTCTCTGGGCTCTCACTCCCTTTTATTACACAATGTCTCTTCTTTTTTTCCTCCACTCTCAGATGCTCTTCTCTTTGGTTGTTACCTCTCTGCCTTTCATCACCGCGGCAGCTGCCATTTCTTTTTTTTTATCCAGCCCTCTTTGACGCCTCCCTCCCCCATTGCCCCCCACCCACCTTTTATTTTTTCCAGTGACTCATCTCAACTTTTTTCCAATCTCACCATTCCTCTCAGGTCCTCTCATTTGCGATAGCTGCTCCGTCTTCATTTGTTCCATCCTGCTTCAAGATTTTTCGAAAAAGTGTTATATATTTCGGTCTCACCTCTTGCTCACGTTCTCTTACACCCACCTGTAACTGTGGATAGTTGAGATAAATCTTAAGAACCTTGACATGTTTTGAAGTCAAAGTACTGGCTGCAAAGGCAGTTATTTCTACAGCAAGTATTATACTGTAGATAAGTTGCTTCCTTGTGGCAGCTGCAGCAGGTCGAAAAAGCCAAGTTGTTGCTGTTTTTCTTCTTCCTACTCAGCTGCTAGGCATCTACAGAGCTAAGGGAAATCTCCAAACAACCAAAAGCAAAAAAATAAACATATTCAGTCTATATGTTATTGTCACAATCTGCCGGAATCAGCGCTTGTTGTGTCTAGCGTGGGTGTGTTTGATGCCTTTTAATGTATGCCTTTACGCCCACCATGAGAATTGCCCTGCCAGTGCTGTATGAATAGAAAAAAGGAATGAATTGAATTATTGCGGCGGTACAGTGTGGGAGGGAAGGGAAGGGAAGGGAAGGGAGGAGATGGCTAAGAGCTACAGTAAAGCAATGCCTGGATGCAGCCCTCTATCTGCTGCCACTGACGGAGAAGAGGGAAGGGGCAAGACAAGAAAGAGGGTTCACTGGAACAAAACACAGTAGAGATGAAAGAGGTGAAGATAGCAGGAGAGAGAGAAGGACACTGACAAAGGATGGGAAAAGCCTGGAGTCAAGACCTCTGATTGTACAGACAGACCCCCAATGAAAGACACCAACATCCCTGCTGCTACCCACTCAACCACTTGTTCTCACTCCATTCCTTGGTGGTTTTATTTGTTGGTGAATAAAGGGTCCATTTCTCCGGCGACTGTCCCCCCTCCCCCCAATTGTAAGCTATTGATCACAGGCAAGTGGAAATTGGGTACAGCCTGTTTAAATCCCCTTCTCTGAACCTCTGACTCTTTAAAAAAAAATCTTTTCTACGCCTTCCTCATTCTCACATAATTGGAAGCAGCGTTGAGGTTAGAGAAGCAGTTTGTACCCTTAATGCAACTGGGAGTCCTGATGTGTGGAAGTGAAAGACTACTATCCTTCACTAAAGTGTCCTTAAAATGGCTCCTGACCTTTTTGTATGTTTCTGTGGTGCTGCTCCTTGGTCAATAGTAGAGAGATGGTTGCACTTGGCAGCTCCCAAAATGGAACCAAATGCAGAAGTGTAGTGTGCATGTTCTCTCAGTTTACCCCCCTCCAATAAGTAAAAGTAAGTTTTCTTTTCTTTCTTATTTTGTTTTCCTCAGATTTTGACATTTCTACCGCCCCTCATATCAAGGCCACGAGTCACAGTGCAGATGTGGCTGGGTAGTTTTTGTAGAGTAGAATATTTCTGGATGGAATCAAATTGTGTTTTGGCGTCCATCAGTTTGAGGGATGCTTATGTGTCAGGAGAGGAATTATTACCGTTCTAGCCGATACTCTGTTCTGTTTACAAGTTCTGATCTTTTTTTATATATATAAGGCCACTGATGGCCCTCTCTCTTTGTCATTGGTTACCGTTATGGATGACAAGGACACTGAAAAAAAAAAGACTTGTTTTGTTTATTTCCGTTTGTTCATCTTTCCTTCTCACTCCAATTTTCTAAAGACTCCCTCTCTCTCTCTCTCTCTCTCTCTCTCTCTCTCTCTCTCTCTCGCTCTCGCTCTCTCACTCTCTCTTCCCTGTTTGGCTTTTCTTTTTTCCTTTTTTTTCACTCTGTATCTTGTAATAATGGCAACGTTAGTGTTTATTCCAACAATTGAAGTTGAAGTTTCGCAGATTTTTACTTTGATATAAAAATAAATACTCTTGTGAAAATGTTCAAATGGAACAACACGTGAATACATGTCAACGAAAGGAAGCATGTGCAAATCCTGGGTGTCAGTTTTCTGTTTTGTACAAATACAGAAATGTGTCTGGAAGTGGTCCTGACATTTTGTATGGCTCAGCAAAGTCAGCATTAAAGCAGCCTACACATATATAAAGGTTTGCTATAGTTGTTCTGTTTTACAATACAAACAACGGTGTGAAACAGGACATTTTTGCAGCCCAAATGGGGGACCCTTAATGGAACCAAGTGCAAAGCCTCTTTCCATCATAATGGAAAATGACTAGCGCTAACAATCTCATTATGCTTGTCTGAAGCTACCAGTTTTGGTTACGTTTTTTTGTGGGGACTTTACCAAGATATCAATATGATGAAAAAAAATGTTATAATACTAATTGGAAAGAAATTGGCAAAGGGTTTTGAGGCTCAGCTTGCCAACTGCCACTGACTTAAAGTTTGATGTGGAGCAAAGTCTTAATGAATTGTTATTACCTTGACACCTTTGTTTAGATTTGTATCCATCGAAAACACCATCTTTATTAAAACTAACCAAAAAAAATAATACAAAAAAAGCGGTAAAATTGACGGGCTTCTCATGCACATAAGGTGTATCAGGGTTCAACATAACTTTTTTTTCCTACTGGCCCGCCGGGCCAGTGGATCCGAGTTTTACTGGCCCCTTGTATATTTTCACTGGCCCTGCACACACTTTTTTTTTCTTCATAATTTAGTGTCAATAATTATAATACCTGTATTAGAAAAATAAAGAAAGATAACCAGATCTAAAGGGAATATCTATACTGTAACAGTATAGATATTCCCTTTAGATTTGATTATTTTTCTTTTAGTTAATTATATGAAATGTTGATATTGCTCATACACATAATATAAAACCAGGCAAACATATTGAATTAGAAGCCTACAACTGAAAGTATGTTGAAAGAGTCGGCCAGTATTTTAAAGTCCAGTAGTTTGAAGGTTGTTTTTATTCCTGAATTTGGGCAGTTTAATGAATAGTTCACCTGCAGAAGTCATGTTCAAACATAAAAAATAAATAAGAGATGAAGGTCTGATCATTCTTTGTGGTGTGGTAGGCTGTTTTTATTACTTTCTCTATATGCATTAGGGATGTGAATATGTCGATCGAATGACCGGTTTTCCACTTTCGCTCAAGTTGACTTTAAAAATAGAATAGAAATCCGAAAATCAGTGGGTTATGCCGTTTTTTTAATGGGAGATTTCACCGTGTATGTGAGTTCACGTCTGGTCGTGAGCGCGCTGCAGCAGTGTCACTTCTCCATGAAGTGTCAGCTTCACATATAAGAGTCCGGTGTGGGACCATTTTTTCAAACTATTGATAAAAAACAATGCAGTGCAAAATATGCAGCATAAGTTAAACGCTCGTCTAAGACTATGACGTTAAATCACCTTAGAAACACACAATGCCTTCGTCCGATCACAGCAGCGTTTCACCGTGTGATCTCGCCAGCGAGTGAGCCGCCGCGCAGATGAACTGTGGTTTGTGGCTAAAATAATAACCGGGGATATTCTCCCCGTTAGCGATTTCAATGGGAAAGACTTCCGCGATCTGATTGAATGTCTCGAGCCTGAAAACACAGTGCCAAACTGCGCGACTATAGGAACTGTACAGTGAGCGGAGTCCCTCCGTTCGTTTCTGTCTACAACCGACACAATCACCGGAGACGCATTCACAGCGTTTAAATAACGCCTCTCATTTGTATTACCATTGGGGCTTGGATGCAAATATTGTAACATTACGGCGGCAGATAAAGGAAAAGCGCAGTTATCATTTTCTGCGCCTCAACCTCTGCTGTGGGAAGAAAGAAAGGGGGCAGAGTAAGTCGATTGATTTGTCGACTGACAGGCGGACGGTAGGCAGCTCTGCCAACGGTGCCTGTCAAAACGCCCACGCATCGGTTGTCCACTGGCCTTTCATTAAAAAATATATTTTATATTAGGTTTATTATATTGAGTCTTAAATAAACACTGCTTTCATTACGACTCAGAACGCGCATTTCAATGAACCATGATGTAGTCTACAAAAAGATACTGAACTGTGATTGGCCAGTCACTGGCCCGGGCGGGACAGTGACTGGCCAATCAACTTGCCCTGCATATGATTTTACTGGCCCCGGGCCATCGGGCTATACGTTATGTCGAACCCTGTGTATATATGATGCAACAATAGTCGAGATTGTTTATGCTCAACAATAACAGCAGCAGTTGTTGGAAATTGAATTATTTTGTGTCGTGCTCCTTGAAACATTAAAAAAAGTGAAATGTTTCAAATGTGTGTGTCCCTGTTTTTCTGTCTGTAGAGTCCATGTGAGGAGGACGGATAAAGTGGGGACAGAGGCGGCCTTCCATCCCATAGAAGAGTACATGATGCATGTGGAGGAACAGTTCAAACTCCTGGCCAGACGTGTCCACATCGACAAGAAACGAGTTTATCTGGCCACAGACGACCCCTCCCTGCTGCAGGAAGCAAAAACCAAGTCAGTGTCCACGAGTGTGTGTGTGTGTCTAAGTGGTCCTGTTTTACTTACGTTGTGGGGACCAACGTTTCTTACCACAATGACATTGAGGGGACTTAACATTGATGTGGGGACAAACTGCTTTAATGTTCACTAGTACATTCCGGAAGCTATTCGCACCAGTCAGACATCAGCATTGATCTTTTGTTCAATTGCTTATGTGCCCTACCAACAATCAGTGTTCTTTTACCTATGGCTACGAAGTTTCCCAAACTTAGTGTCCATTGTGATTCTGTCTAACGTGTAGATGAGAGTATGTTTCCTCTTCAAATCTCCTAATACGATCATTTCTACATTGTTTTCTCTTGTGACTTGTTCTAACTCTGACCTCCCCCTCTCTGTCCCTCCCAGGTATCCAGAATACGAGTTCATCAGTGATAACTCCATCTCGTGGTCGGCCGGCCTTCACAACCGCTACACTGAGAACTCTCTGAGAGGAGTCATCCTGGACATCCACTTCCTCTCTCAGACTGATTTCCTGGTCTGTACTTTCTCCTCACAGGTCAGTCTCAATCTCGATCTCCACGCCAATTTACCAAACGGCATAAAAATGTGTGTTCTTGATGTTTTTTCAGCATGTAAGTAGGAGGATGGGATGAAAGCGGGTCCAAAACTAGCATGGAGGGGCCAAACTGAAATATAGATCTGTGCTTGCCCTTACACAAGGGAGCATGGAAGTGGAATAATGTTAATAACTTTAACATCAAAAGTAATAAAAGAAATATACAGTATGTTGTTGTTTTATTGAATGTGATTCCTATTAGACTTCCTAAACATGCTACTATATACAATTTAAATACGGTTCAAAATTAATTATTGGTTTAAATTATTGATTAAAAAATAATACAATGGAATGTTTGTGGCACTTTCAGCCAGATCACATGGTCTTCATCAGCACATGGAGTTTGCTCAGTTGTTTACACATGATATAAGTGTGACCACCGGTTGTCATATGACCAAACTTAACGTGATAACAATTTAAGCATTTCCATAGAATCAAGCTGACCCCATCCTTATATTTGATTCTTTTTTCAAACTGATGTTTCTGAGATAAACAATCCACTTTCACGCTCAAAGTTGTAGTGTTGAATAACAATACTAAGAAGGCTAAGCACATAATTATCATTTCTGGAGTAGTAATTACCCAGTTGGAACCCCTTACTTTACTAGCACACTTTTAAAAGTAGGTCAAGAACAACAAATGTATCGGATAAAATCAATTATGAACAGGGCTTTTGAAAACAAACTGATGAAAAAGTGTTAAAACAGCCTGTCGGAGACAATTATCACTTGATGTTTTTCACTTTGTCGGGGGGGGGGGGGGCAAACACCAGAACCTCTTTTGATAATCACAATCATGGGGATTGTCAACAACCTCATTGTCCCATTTGTCAACCAACGTATCAGGGCACAGAAAACAACCAGCCCATTCATTATAGCTTTCACATTACAATGGCATTTGTCCTCCAATTATTCTGTTCATCTGTTTTTTAACATGGAGTGGACTGGGGGGGGGGGGCTTCCTGCCAGTGGCGTGCACAGACATTTTGGGGGGCAGGTGCTCAGTGCAAAAAAAAGGGCACAATGTATTCTATCAATGAATGACCAAATCATTTTAAGGGTACTTGTACAAAATCCCCCCTGGCCTAATTACTTTTAATACCCGGCCACACATAGAGTGTTTCTCCAAGACATTTGGTAGACTGTATTTGGGACCCTGGACCTTCTAGGGTGGTCCGGGGGAATACTCCCCCGGAAGAAAAATTTGAACCTTTTTAAAGTAAAATTCATCAAATTGGTGCCCTTTGAGAAGAAAGCTAAGGCTAAATCACCTATGTCAATGTGGGCTATTTAGTACTATTTTCTGGAATAATTTGGAGACACAGAATTACCAAAAAGCAGAAAGAAAAAATGTACATGTTAGAAAGAAAAACAGTCAGCTTCGGATTTTTTTAAATAATCCCTTATCCCGAATTCTCTCTTTGAAGTCTTTGTTAGGCCCCTGATCCCCGTACTAATATTATTCTATTAAGGTAAATAAAAGATTACTGCAAGTCTTGTAACATAGAAATAACCTATGGTTGGGACAAAATAATATAATTATCTTATATAGCTTCATGACTGATTTAGTACCACCAACCCACTTTGCGTAGTTACAGTCATATGAAAAAGTTTGGGAACCCCTCTCAGCCAGCATTATAATTGACTCTGCTTTCACACAAAAAAGATAAAAGTGGTATGTCTTTCATTTACCAGGAACAGCTAAGTACTGGGATGTTTTCCAAACAAAGATTTTTTGAAAAGCAGTATTTAGTTTTATGAAATTAAATAAAATGTGAAAAACTGGCTGTGCAAAAATATGGGAACCCTTGTGGTCTTGCTGATTTTAATGCATGTAACAGCATGTAAAACTGAGGACTTTAAACACAAAATTGGTTGGATTATGTTGTTAAGCCTTGAACCTCATATAAAGGTCTGTTTAATCATGATAAAAGGTATTTTAGGTGCCTAAATGCAAGTTCCACTTCTCTTTGACTCTCTGCAGAAGTGAGACAGAATGCGATCATCAAAACAGCTCCCAAAAGATCTTAAAAACAAAGATTATTCATTGTCATGGTTTAGCGGAAGGCTACAAGAAGCTTTCCCAAAGGTTTAAATGGTCAATTTCTACTGTAAGGAACGTTGTCAGGGAATGGAAGGACACAGGCACAGTTGCAGTTAAACCCAGGTCTAGCAGACCAAGAAAAGTACAAGAGCGGCATATGCGGCGGATTGTGAGAATGGTTGCACACAACCCAAAGATCACCTCCAAAGACCTGCAAGAACATCTGGCTGCAGATTGTGTATCTGTACATGGTTCTACAATTCAGTGCAATTTGCACCAAAACATCTGTATGGCCGGGTGATGAGAAGGAAGCCCTTTCTGCGCCCACACCACAGATACAGTTGCATGGAGTATGCAAAAGCTCATTTAGACAAGCCAGCTTCATATTGGAAGAAAATGCTTTGGACTGATGAGACAAAAATTAAGTTATTTGGTCTTTATAAAAAGCAGATGTTTTGGTGCAAATTGCGCTGAATTGTTGAACAATGTACAGATACACAATCTGCAGCCAGATGTTCTTGTAGGTCTTTGGAGGTGATCTGTGGGTTGTGTGCAACCATTCTCACAATCCTCCACCTATGCCGCTCCTGTTTTTTTCTTGGTCTTCCATGCCTGGGTTTAACTGCCACTATGCCTGTGTCCTTCCATTTCCTGACAACGTTCCCTACAGTCGAAATTGACAATTGAAACCTTTGGGAAAGCTTCTTGTAGCCTTCCCCTAAACCATGACAATGAACAATCTTTGTTTTTCAGATCTTTTGGGAGCTGTTTTGATGATCCCATTCTGTCTCACTTCAGCAGAGAGTCAAAGAGAAGTGCAACTTGCATTTAGGCACCTAAAATACATTTTCTCATGATTAAACAGACATTTATATGAGGTTCAAGGCTTAACAACATAATCCAACCAACTTTGTGTTTAAAGTCATCAGTTTTACATGCTGTTACAGGCATTAAAATCAACAAAACCACAAGGGTTCCTATATTTTTGCACAGCCAGTTTTTCACATTTTATTTTATTTCATACAACCAAATACTGCTTTTCAAAAAATCTTTGTTTGGAAAACATCCCAGTACTTAGCTGTTCCTGGTAAATTAAAGACATACCACTTTTATATTTTTTTTTGTGAAAGCAGAGTCAATTATAATGCCGTCTGAGAGGGGTTCCCAAACTTTTTCATATGACTGTAAAATAAAATGTGTGGACAGCTTTTAAGATATTTCAATAACATTTGAGGAACAGTTCAACATTAAAATCTGAGCTTTAAAAAGGCCCTGAACAGTTAACATGACTCTGGTCTTGACTCTGACCTTTCATCTTCATCTTCCTCCTTGCTGCTGTTGGATGCTTTCATCCAGGAGAGCAGAGAGCTGCTCCCCTGGGCTGCCTGCTGTAGCTCCCTTTCTTTTTCCTTTTTTAATCTCTCCTTTCTAGGCATTATAGGCCTACTGCAATTTGTAAATAAAAAGAGACCAACCAACCATATGAATAAGACTGCTTGGTTACATTACAACAAGGCACAAGGCTACTTTTTCTGCAGGCAATTGGGAATTGTCTGTTTGTCATTTAGCAAATAAATTACTGCAAGTGAAGTGTTACTTATATAGCCTTAAGTAAACCTAAACAACACTAAATATTCAGCATACTGATAGATTCACATGCTGTACCAACCGCCAACATTAGTTGTGTTCATCACGTCATATCTATTTTTTTTTTTGGGCTAGCTTGTTAGCTTGTTGTTTGTCGGCTAATTTATGCTCAGCTGTGTGGTACTGCATGATAGAGGCTACTTTAAAACAGAGACAAATAAATGCAAGTTATAGCTTGGCAACTGAGGCTTAGGGGGCAAACAATACACTCTTGACTCCATTCATGTATGTGTTACCTCGCTGGTGGGGTAGGGCAGGCCGGGGAGTAGGTGTGTGTGTGCAGCAGCTGTGAACTGCTGCGGCAACGCGCCTCCGTTTGTGTCCACTCTGCGCGTTCACGTTGACAAAGGAAAGGAAGTGTGTGCGGAGGAGGAGGAGGGGGGGCATATTTATTGGGGCATTATTGTCAAACGTTTTTAATCGTTGAGCATTTATAGATGATAATGTCGGCATGGGCAACATACACTGTAAAAAAAAAGAAAAAGAAAAAAAAGAAAACTTTCAGATTATTATTTTTTCAAAAGGGCACTTGACTGGGCCAGGGGAAAAGGGCAGGTGCTTCTATCTACCTGTGCACGCCACTGCTTCCTGCCAAAAAAAAAATTAAAAGTAATGCGTCAAACGCCACACGTAATTCCTATTCACACTAGTGGGTTCAATAATCCACTTGAAGGATCTGACTGGAATGAGTGGCTTAGTAATGGCTTTATCCCCTCTTTTAGCAGATCTAAAGTCTTAAAGAAAAAAAAGAATGTAATCCCCCGGTTTCTGCATTTTTTGTCCGTCTCCAGGTCTGCCGCGTGGCCTACGAGATTATGCAGATGCTGCGGCCCGACGCCTCTTCCTTCTTCTACTCGCTGGATGACATCTACTACTTTGGAGGTCAGAACGCCCACAACCAGATCGCCATCTACCCGCACGCGCCGCGCAGCAACGAGGACATTCCCCTGGAGCCCGGAGACGTGATAGGTGTAGCAGGGAACCACTGGGACGGCTACTCCAAAGGCATCAACCGCAAACTGGGCCGCACCGGACTCTACCCCTCGTACAAGGTCAAGGAGAAGATCGAGACCGTCAAGTACCCCACCTACCCCGAGGCGGACAAACTGCTCAACGCTAAAAACAAGTAAAAAAATAAAAATAAATTAAATGAAGAAATGACAAGAAGAAGAAAAAAAAAAGATAAAAGAGGAAAAGGAGAAGGAGAACAACACGTAGACTCCGATACAACAGGGAAGGAGGCTGCTTTTTGTACAGAAGAAAGAGGCGTACTCACTCTCAGTGACTAAGCTGAGAAGAAAAGGAAAAATGCCTGTACCCAGGGGGGGTGATGGGAATGAGAATGCACTCTTGTGTGTTTATGTAAGAGAGAGAGAGAGAGAGAGAGAGTGTGCGCGTGTGTGTGTGTGTGTGTGTGTGTACGTGCGTGAAGGTGTGTGCACTTGTTTAAATGCCTGTGCATATAATGTCAGGTCATGGAAGATTTGCACCCTACCACTACTCCCCCCTCTCCCCCCCCCCCCCCCAGCCCGATTGCCCCGACGTCGCGGGCCTGTAGAGATGTTAGAACGTGAACATTGATTTTAAACTTAAAGCAAAGAAAAACTATTAAAAATCTACAAATCAACTGACCAAGCTGGCTCTCCTACTGGACAAGACTTGGCGGACTACTTATGAGACTGACACACACCCTCAGAGTTAGCTTTTTCGAAATCGATGATCGTGGGTTGGGGGAAAAAAATGACAAACTGGAAAAAAAAGTTTTTCGATTTTTAATTTAATTATTACCGGTGGTTTTTGATTTAAATCTTGCCTTCTCTCTTTTTTTTCTCCTGTCTTTTTTGTTTACTGAATGTACTGTATCCTCTTCTTGCCATGCTCACCGCTGCACTCACCCCCCCTTTCCTCCCCTTCTCCTGCTCTCCACTCACCGTGCTTTCTCCATCTCATCCCTACATGTGCAATTAATTTTACCACATTGTGCTTTTATCAAGTGTTTTTAAGCGTGCTTTTGCATTGTATACTGTACAGTGTTTGTGTGCGTGCGTGCGTGCGTGCGTGCGTGCGTGCGTGCGTGCGTGTGTGTGTGTGTGTGTGTGTGTGTGGAGGGACGGATGTGTGTGTTTAAGTCTAAGGGGCCATGTCACGACCTGGTGCCTGCTTTAATGGTGAGCAGTGTGTGTGTGTTTTTTTAGTTTTTTTAATTGCTTTCCTCCCGACTGAATAGTGTTTGTGTGGCCTGGGGGGAGACTGGCAGTGACAGTGGGGACTGTCCTCAGCCCCCCGGCACTCAGAACAATGGTTAACTCCAGTCACTGTGCTGGTGACACTCTAGTGAACAATGGTAAGACTATGTGGAGTATGGGGAACTCATGGTGCGTGCACTTACACACACACACACACACACACACACACACGCTCACACAGACACCGGAGCCGTCCCGAGGCTCACCAAAAGAAGCACTCCACTGAGATAATGTCCCTTTTTCGGCATCTCTGCTGTCTCTTTCTGTCCATCTGTTTGTTTTTGTTTTTTTACTTTTAACATTGCTGTTTTAAAAATTTTATGAAAAATATACTTGTGTTGAAATATGATGATGCTATGTCATATCAAAACTCAATGTCCCCCCGTCATGAAGGCTTTTGTTTTTTTGTCATAACTTATGTTCCTGGGCATTGTCTTTGATAACCACAGACTCGAATAAACTTGAGAAACCAACACAGCATTACATTCCTCTGATTTCTGTCTGCGCCATCTGCTCCTCAGTCTCTCAACGGGCGACACCTGCTCGGTCAATCAGGCCGAGCACGCTTCAGTTGCACCACTTACATTCCAAACTGAAAATCAAGGGAATCTCCCTTCTCTTTTTTTCTCTTTCTGTTAAGAGTTCATATCCTGAAGGGTATCCCATCTATTTCTCAATAGGAAAAAGCCCATTACCTGAAGTTCATCTATTGATATCTCTATAATAAAAAAGGAGCAAACCTGCGTCTTCAATTGACATAATTTTGGCATCCCTTTAACCAACCTACGCAGTACGTTTGTTTAATATATATAATTCGCTTTGATTGTGAAACCATTTGAGTCATGTTCAGGTTACTCATGAATCAGTCTTTTGATTTATATCATAAAACTGAAGAGAAGGATCAGTACCTACAGCAGAGACATTGCAGTCCTTGCTTTGGATATGCCATGTGACAGATACATGACATTTCCTTCCCGGATACCAAACAGTTCTCCCCATGGGTCCTCACTGGGAGGTACGTCATCATTAAAGTACCAAAAAGACTTCCTGCTTTTTGCCGACTGACCTACTTCCAACTTTAACTACATGTCTCAATCGTTTATGATCATGTTCTCTGTGTATCTTATTCATGGGGCTGTCTTGTTTCTTTCTCACTGAGGGGAATCTGGGAGTTTTCATTACGGATCCCTCTTTTCATTTCAACGCTGATCTGCACGCTTCATTGGGCGCCCATAAGGGGAAAGCCGCAGCACTGGGGAGCGGAGATGAGCTTTTTTTTTTTTTTTTTGCTGTGTGCCAGGCAAGAGTAATAGCCTGACAAACAATCTGCAACCAATTTAGACCACGTTGACAAAGTGTTCACAATGCACGTGCCTTGTACAGCGCAGTGCTTTGAACATCTCTTTTAAACTGAGAAAGTTGTCCCTCGTGAGCTTTACAAACGCACATGCTAACTTGAGGGCACTTTAATTAAAAGGCACTCGTCGCTGTCACACCGTCCGGTTACGGTTGTTTAAGGAAGACGTTAGCTCAGTTAATTATTCCGTTAATTGGACTCGGCTCCTTGTAGAGAGCTTTATAGCCTGCCGGTTTTCATTCTTTGCGTTTGTAGTCTGATTGCCGTGGAGCAAAAGAGGACAGTGAGGTCATTTGCAGGTCATTCTCCCCGCATTAAGTTGTGCCTTGAAAGGGAAACTTTTCAATCTTTGGGCCTTGACCATTTCCCAAACTGTTTCTACAGGTTAAATCGTCCCGCAGATGTAAATGTAGGTTCACGTTCTTACTGTGTTAAAGCAACACTCACATAGCCATAGGTAAGTATAAAGTGTTATTGGTTGCTTCCTTTCCCCTCCTGCGGTGACTACATAGTAAGAGATGTGTAACAAAATCCATCCCACGGAGTGCCTCCTTGCTGAACTGCAGTTGAGGGATAGCATGACTAAAATAGAGAATTTAACAACACAGTGTACAGCCATGCTAACCCCTCTATGAGGCTAACTGTTAACACTTAACAATATGGGTACATTAGTTAACTAAATGGTTAGTTAATGCTTAATTAGCATTAACTGACTATAATGTTCAGTTTATACTGAACAAAACATCAGTTAACTAAGCAAATACCTAACCAAGCAAGTTATGTAATGCTTAATAAGAATGAACTAACCTTTAATAACATTAACTAACGGTTAATTAATCTACCCTTATTGTAAGGTGTTAACTTGTGATTGAGCTAAATGTTAACACAGTCATGGTAACAACAACAAAGTGACACTATGCTGATGTTGAGTTGGTAATAATTACGAAGTTCACCATCCAGCGTGTTAGCGTGCTAACATTTGCTACCTGGCACTAAACAAATAGTATATATCCGAGGGTAAGGGGACAAACATTTACTTTACAGGTATTCAGTTCAGAATCACAATCAATCGAATACTTGATGAGATATTTTACTCTGGTCTAGAAATGTCATCCTCATGGTGAGTCATAAGTATTTATCCGCTGGGCAAATTGAATGGCCTCGCATTCCATGCCGTATAGTTGTTGTGATATTATTGTTTATTGTTAAAAGGATCCCCATTAGCTGTCGCCAAAATGGGACGAGCTAGTCTTCCTCGGGTCCACAAAAAAATAACTTAACAATGATAAACTAAAAGCAGTAAAACATTGTAGACATCATTATACACACCATCAGAACATATTCAGAATAAGTTAATACAGCATTACATTCAGTATTACATTCATACAGTAAATATGTCTATTCCCTTATCACAAATTTAAATAGTGCATTCTCAGATGGTACTTGAAAGATACTTTGCTATTCAGTTTACGTATATTCAGTGGGTAATTGTTCCAATGATTGTTAGCCCGATAAGTAACTAAGCATTTCATTTTGGGTGTGGTGACATCATCTGGCCATTATCAGCTGACCTAGTCAAATGAGAATGAACCTGATCACACCTGACAATTTGGTTATATAAGAAAACGGGTTGAGAAGAAAAGACTGTTTTTCTTTGTGGTCCAAATGATTATTCCATCCATAAAGCAATGCAGGTTTTGTGGCTAAAAGACTAGCTTTGGAAGATACCCACTCGATTTGACTAGAGAACTCGGGAGGATTGACAGTTACAGGGACAAATAACTCAATCTACATAGTATGCAAGTGCTATTTTTAAGGCAAATTTGAAAATGTGTTAAATTGTTCTTTTAATGCTTCAAGATTATGGACCAAGATTTCAATGGGGCCGTGTAAGTCTGATGGAATTCATATTAGATAGAGATAAGTGGGTACGCCATCGCCTTGTGGAATTCTAATCTTGTAAAGGGCAGTTGAATTAATTCTGACTGACTCATGAAAAAGTGAGTGGAAATGGAAATGATTATTGTAGTCCTGACCGGCCCAGTGCAGCATTTTCAAGTGAATTCTGCCCTACAGTACATCAAAGATATGGGGTATGAACTCAAACAAGAAAGGTTTTCACAAAGCAAAGACGATTGTGGGGTAAAAGTCTATCTATTTTATACCTTCAACAATTAGTGGCAGTTTGGCTTCTTTATTAGTTCGGTAATTATAAACCTAGTCTTGGCACAGAGCAGGGCCAACTAAAGCCAAAAAGAAATACATCAACGCTGTATTTGTAGAGATGCAGCTTTTCTTTTCTTTTTTGGCACATACTGTACTTAACTAGATCCCTGCTTTTTCTAATGGAGTGCTGACAGACGCGAGGTCTTCAGTGTTATTTGGAAAATAGACACTTCTTCAGACTCTGCAAAAAGATACTCTTATTTAGTTTGATACACGCTCCCTTTGCAGAGTGTAGGTCTGTCCGACTTTAAACCAAGTTGATTGTTAGATTTTTCTTTAAGACCCTTCGGTTGAATCTTGACGTTAAGTTTTCAATGATTCATTGTGTTTTGTACGGTTGTACCAAACTGCTTTGATGAAACATTGATATGAACATTATATTTTCAACCTTTCAGTTGCATTCCATGCGTTATACCTGGATTGTTTTTACTAAAAGAGTGAAAATCTCTATCAATCTGTATTTTTAAATATTCATGTAACAGCACTAGCAACTAATAACGGTTCTACATATGGTCTCATCCTTCAGGCATAAAGGCAGAGGATTAGGAGAAAAAACACATTTTAAGTTACTGCGAGTAAATGAGTTGTGTGTACCGACAGTGGAGCTGTTGACACTTCCATGAAGAACACAGCTGGTCACGATGGCACACAGATAATAGAGCTGCAGTCGACTCACTCTCACTCTCTGTATCGTCCTTTGTTGTAGAACAGACAAAGCGCTTTGTAAGAACATTCTGATGAAGACCAAGTGTGTGTTATTAGCACTGTGACATTGATTTCATAAATGGTGCATATTAATACATGGCAATGATGGCAGCGGATGTAATGTTGTGATAGCATTTGATGATGTTTTAAAGGCTAATTGTGCCCTATATGCAAAATATAGGTCTTTTTTTCTTGATTGTGTTCACCTTTCCTATTAGTAACTGTTGATATCTGGGAATGTGTTTCCATAGTTGCAGTGTTCCTTGTGGGATTTTGACACTCAATTAATTATTATGATACCAATGTTCACTCCGTAAGCTATTATAATTGTTGATGTAGTAATTAGCTTTTAACCTGGGGCAATCTTGTCTGTTTCACATTTCCACATCAAGCCTCGAACACTAATATACAGATTTGTAATACCGTAGGTCATCAGCATTCAAAGTAACACACCTTTAAGCAATTTGCACATGAAATCTATGCGTGGACACTACCTGCATCTTTAGAGAGGTTCACCAGTATCGTTTCATTTTAGCAAATAACCAAATTAAATATGGAGGAAAAAAAGGGTTTCATATTTAGTTTTCTTTCATTTGTATGCATATCCAATCCCTTGCCTATCCCTTCATCTCTTTTCTTCAATATTCTACTTGAGGGATTGCGTGTTGGGAGGATAAAGAAGAGGGGGAAAAAAAGAGATCGGACCTAAATGAAAAG
The DNA here is from genome assembly GCF_949987685.1 of Ammodytes marinus. Lineage (NCBI taxonomy): Eukaryota > Metazoa > Chordata > Actinopteri > Uranoscopiformes > Ammodytidae > Ammodytes > Ammodytes marinus. The sequence goes on along the minus strand of NC_137223.1, from coordinate 9,908,853 downwards.
ATGATTGGTGAATGTATATGTGAACCCACAAAATAACTAATGAGAGACCTCCGTTCTAACTGTGTCCTCTAGTGTGAACAATTACTCTCTGTAATTAGCCACCACCGCTGTTGCTTCTGGCTCAGATAATCTGACAGAACTCTTGCAGGCTAACGCACAATTTGTCCGAATGTCTCTTGTTCCTTGCCCCATTGGACTCTGCAATTACTTTAGTGTAAAATGTTATAATAATAACCAATCAAAATGATGGGGGCTAAACGCAGAATATGAGATCCACATTGAGAACAAAGCAGCACATTCCAGCAGCACAAAATGCAGTCCTTCATTTTTCCTTTTTTTCATTAGCATTTTTTAAAAGTTAAATAAACATATTGTACTTAACAAAACACATATAAAAATAAAATAAAAACCAATATAGAATACACGGACAAAATCATTAATCACAGTTCATAGGTTGATAGGTTAATACTGAGTAAAGTAAGTCATGTTAAGATATTGATAGAATTACACTTTATTAGTCCCACAGTGGGGAAATCTTATTGATACAGCACAAAAAGAGGATAAATTACAAATAGCAAAAGCATTAAAGAGTAAAGATTCAGAATTCTATTAGTATAACCTAAAGTCAACATTTTACAGGAGAACGTACACTGTATATCTTTACGATTTATATTTAATCCATTTCTCCTACAAAATGCAGCCTTTCATTCATTCTATAATTCTGCCTGGATAGTGATGTCACACATAGTAACCTAATTGCTGTTTGTGTCAATGGCACTTCTGCTGTACTGTACAGCACCAAGACTAATGTTGCGGCTGAAACATGCACCATTCCTCTGTGTCCCCATGTGGACAACCCCAAACCCCCTTCTCCCCCCATACATACATACACACATGCATGCACACACACACACACACACACACACACACACACACACACACACACACACACACACACACACTGCTTGCCTGCAGGGTTGAGGCCCGCTGTGATGACCATTAGCGTCTGGCTGAGGCTGCAGGAGATAACAGGTGATTTAAGGCCCTGTATCCCCAACACAGCCAGAGAGAAATGGCCAGCTGCTGCTTATCTTTCCACTCCGCCATACTCCACACACTTTTACATTAGGCTCCCCTATTCAAAGCCATCTGTCTTCCCAGTCAGGGTTTGATAAAAAAAAAAAAAAAAAAAACGCCTGCGTACCTCACCAAAGGGGGGGGAGAAGTAGGCGACACACACGCTGCCACTCCGCGTGCATACTTATACACACAGCACTTCAGAGGATCACGGTGGGGGACGACAACAACACAACACACTTGCTGAATACTTTATCCTCGCAGATTTAAGAGCTCCAGGGCAGGCACAGTGGTAGTCAACAACAATAGCTTGTGAGCGGAGCAACACAAAAAGATACTGTACATGCTTTGTGAAGGAGATAACCTGAGTGTGTGACATCATTCACGCCCCGGACTAATTGCTAAATCAATGGTCTTGGTGAGACAAATGTGGGGTGGGGAGTGGATAATAATCTCCCCGGGGTCCGCTCTACATCAACCATTCAGAATCAGAAATACTTTATTGATCCCCGGGGGGGCGGGGGGGATTTGGTTTGTTACAGTCGCTCCAATTTAGAATAGAAACAGGTAGAAAATAAAGAAGTGTAAACCACATGTGCTTAATGCAACAAGGTATACATTAACAGTAAAATTCTAACAATATTATTATAAGAAAAAGTAAAATAGGTATGCATATTATACTCAAATATTTACACAATGTAATAACTGTAAATAAATGAGAGTATATGAGATATGTAATATGAGCAAATATTAACATCAGAAAGTGCTATAAGTATACATATAGCTTAAACAAGTACAATATTAGAATATAGAGAATATAAAGTGATTTGTACAGTAAAATGATTGCACGTGAAAATAGATTATGCAGTATATTTTCGGCCTTTACTCAGAAAAATGGCGTTGGTAGTGGGTTGATGAAAGAAGATGCAGTTTGTGGCAGATGAGGAGGTCTCAGGAACAATTCCTTTATTTAAGCAACAAAACTCATCCTGCAGTCAAAACGAAGCCAATAAAAAGTTAAAGTGTTTGTAGCCAAAAAACTAGGTACATGCATAAAAGTTAAACCAAAAGCTATGAAGACTTCCTGTATACTAAAAGACCTATGAAGAGTTCCTGTATACTAAAAGACCTATGAAGAGTTCCTGTATACTAAAATACCTATAAAGAGTTCCTGTATACTAAAAGACCTATGAAGAGTTCCTGTATACTAAAAGACCTGTCTCTTCCTGTTTTGTGGTGGCTTTTAATCTGCAAATCTAAGTGAGTTGATTGGTCCTTAGGTCAGTAAGCTCCACCTCGCCTAACTCCTGATTGGTGGACCCTAACTAGCTCCAACCTACGGTTTCAGAGGACTTCTGGGGTAATCATCACCTGAAGGCAATATCTCGTGGGGCACTAAGAAGTCTGATTCAGTAACTTTAGGACAATCCCTTTAGCCAGGGGCCAATAAATTAGCTGTTAAATCTTAACCAGACTGTCCTAAATTGCCCCCACCAAGGACCTTCTCGGAGCCCTCTATTGTGTACAATTTGAATGATCTACAGATCAGCCTGCTGGCTTCCTCAACTTAAGCAATCCACGTTCCTATCCTGCACACACATACAGTGTAATGTGAAAGTTTGTGAACCCCTTGAGCCTTTTGGAATTGTATTTATTTTAACCATTATTAATTCATTTTTATCAATACCAGTATTTTTTATATGAAATAACAGATGTTTGTTTATCAATTCAACATTTTTCTTTTCCAGAAATCAACTGTTAAAACAGATAAAACAAATTATTTGACAAATGTTGTATGTGCAAAAGTTTGTGAACCCTGAGCTGCATTGCTTAAATCGAGCAAGGTAAACACAATCAGGTGGGCCAAATCGAGTGATGAAATAGACCAATGTAATGAGAGATCTTCAGGGAAGAAATTGGGCGGCACTAGATAAAACCAGGTCAGTTTAGGCCCACCAAACTGAACCCATACAGGTCAGACATGCTCAAAGGGGAAAACATTTCAGAGGATCTCAGGAATAGAGTTTTGATGTTGCACATTTGTCTGGGGACAGCTATAAATTCATATAAAAAAGTTTGAGCTCCATCGGTCCACCGTGAGGCAAATCATCTACAAATGGAGAGCTTTAAGAGTGACTTAACATCTGCCTAGAAGTGGACTTCCTTCAACAATATCCTCAAGCGCCACAAGAAAAGGGATTTTTCAGGTAAAAGCCAACCCAAACATTACATCTGGAGATTTGCAGACCATTTGCCACCACCGTTCTTCACTTGGGAGAAGGTTCTCTTGGTGGTAGGCAGAGTTGCGTTTTTGCCCAAACATGGCGGTTTTGGTTGTGACCAAACAGTTAAATTTTGGACAAATCTGTCCACAGAAAAGACTTCAGGTATCTCCAGGTGCTCTCTGGCAAAGTTGTGACAAGCAGTTTTGTTCTTTTTTGAGAGTAGAGGCTTCTTCAGCAACCCTCCTAAGCCATGTTGACTTATTCTTATTCTTATTGTGGAACCATGCACATCTGTCCCAGATGCTGCAAGAGAGGTCTGCAAATCACTAGATGTAATGTTTGGGTTGGCTTTTAACTGAAAAATAACTTTTCTTGTGGTGCTTATGGATATTTTTGAAGGAAGTCTACTTCTAGGCAGATATTCAGTCACTCTTAAAGCTCTCCATTTGTAGATGATTTGCCTCATGGTGGACCGATGGAGCTCAAACTTTTTTTAAATTAATTTATAGCTGTCCCCAGACAAATGTGCAGCATCACAACTCTATTCCTGAGATCCTCTGAGATTTTTTTCGCTTTTCGCATGTCTGACCTGTATGGGTTCACTTTGGTGAGCCTAAACTGACCTGGTTTGATCTCTGTTTTATCTAGTGCCGCCCAATTTCTTCCCTAAAGATCTCTCACTCCATTTCATCACTCAATTTGGTCCATCTGATTGTGTTTACCTGCTCCATTTAAGCAATGCAGCTCAGGGTTCACAAACCTTTGCAGATACAAAATTTCTCAAATAATTTGTTTTATCTGTTTTAACAGTTGATTTCTGGAAAAGAAAAAATTTGAATTGATAAACAAACATCTGTTATTTCATATAAAAAATACTGGTATTGATAAAAATGAATTAATAATGGTTAAAATAAATAAAATTCCAAAAGGCTCAAGGCGTTCACAAACATTTTCACACAGCACTGTATACCCACGAGAGCTGCTCCTCTCCTGATTATCAGTAATCTTAGAATGTGTCATAACGAAATACACTACAATTATAAAAAAATAATTGCTTATTCTGAAGGGTGAAAGTGAACAGTCCCAGCAGTCTATTGACTCGGAGTGTGTGAAACTCCCAGAGAAGAGTTGTACAGTTTGTTCGTGCATGTTGCCAAGCACTAATCACTGAAGTTGCACCAGTTTGAAAAAGAAATCCGGAGATGTTATCAATCCTCGAAAGAAGAAAGGAAAAAAAAAAGCATTATACGCCTTTGAGGGCGTTGTACCTCTGAGCGGGACAACCACAATGACTGAAGCATCTATTTTTTCTTTACCGATTGCTCAGAAGGCTTTGGCATGTCTATAGACTGGTGATTAAATCTTAATGCCATAACATATTTTGGCAGCCTCCGGCAGGAAAGGGGTTTATCTCATCCTTCTTCTTGGATGTGCATTTGTGAGGAAAAATCCCTCATCTTTAAGGCACGAGAGAGAGAGAGAGAGAGAGAGAGAAAAAGAGGCATGTTGAGGGATAACACGCTGAGGAGATCAGATAAAAAGGCAGAGAATGTTGGAATTAAGATGTGGAAACAGAGGAGTTGTATAATTGCCCCCTGCTTGCTAATTTCCCCCACTGCTGAGGCTAAGTGGGCAGTGGCTGTCTTCCTTTGGTCTCCGCTCTGTAATTATGGTGTCATTGTGCGACAGCAGAAAGGACAAAAGAAAGTCTCTTGTGTCTGGACGTTTGCTGAGAGGAGAGTGGTCTCTCTCTTTCTTCCTGTCCATTCGGTTTTCTCCTCTGTGTCCATCTCTTTCTCTTTTTTCTCTTTTCTACCTCTGCCCTCACTCCATCTAGCCTTTTGTCCCAACAGAACTTGATGACCAAGCGCAAAGTGAAAAGTGCCCGTGCAATTAACCGTAATGCACAGGCTCCTCCTGGTGACAGATTATGGCCCAAGAAGTCCTGAGTGCATGTTGCCATTTGCAGAGCCCGGGGGGTGAGGAATATGCTTTCATCTCTGTTAATGTTGGATCAGAAGAACCTAAAAAGCCTCTTTCATTTTGGTTTTTGAACCCTGCACTCTCTTGATCAGCTGGAGTGATCCCAGCTAAAAAAAAAACAGCAAGTTACAACTAAGTCTGTAGAGATGCTTCCAGCTCTGCAATATAAAAGATTTCACATTTCTGAGTGTGGGAAAGAACGCCAAATCGACTTTTGCTTGGTGATGAAGGCTTAAATTTGAATATAATAGTGGACCAAGAGCGAATCAGTCTGAATTGATTTTCAAAATCAATCTCTTCCTTTGATTTTAAACTATAGTGCATACATTTTTCATATAAATTCATGTCGATTACAATCAAGGCATTGCCAAATGAGTTGACACAAAGTTGATTAAGCCTTTCGGCTCCACAAAACTATCTCTGTATTTCTCGGTATGGCAGCATTCACAAACTGGTGCCACCCCCTCGACACTGGTGCAGTAGCTCAGAATCAACGAAGGCTTGACTTATTTGGATGCGCAGACAGTGTTGGTGTTACTTTACGTTACAATTCCTCATGGCGGTGACAGAAGTTACGCACTAAAGCTTTAAAACTGTGCTTTTAGCAACAATGCTAACATCAGTGTTCAAACAATGACAATGCTAACATACAGATGTTCAGCAGGTATAGTGTTTATAATGTTCACCATCTTAGTTCAGCATTTTGGCATGTTAACAATTGCTATTTAGGACAAAAAGTAAGTATGAGGCGTTTCTGTTATGACAAGGTGGAACGTTTTAGCCACAATTGTAAACATCATAGTGGAGCTACTGGAAAAGTCATAGTCATCAACCTGAAACCACAAATGGCATGCCAGTCCATCTAATGTTAACAATTCACTGGATAAGAGAAAACTGTTACTGTTAAGATTCTCATCCATGGTCATGGTATATAACTGAAGTGCTGATTCGAGGGGCAGCTGGACTTGCTTTAGGGTCTGGAAGACGTTCCAGCTCTCGTCTAATAGGCTTTACTCTAAGAAGTGTTTTGGACGCTCTTGGTGCTAGATGAAAAGTCAGAAGATCAGCCAAGTAACTAGGATTCATTCTGTTGGAACCATATTTTCATCAAATTCATTATGAAGCAAAGTTGTGGGTCAACCGAACGGCTGACTGGCTGACTGTGATTGCATCAATAAAGCTATTCAGAAAGCACAACTTAATAGATTTCCAGACTATGTAGCAATCACGTTAATGTTTTTCAATGCGTGGCTTTATGCATATTGTGACCGCCTCGTCTCACATCTACTGTACATTTGTCGTAAACGGAATAATGCAGGAAAGCAAAATCTGAATTGCAGTGCATGGAGTGTGATAATTGAAGTGCTCTAAAAAACGTCTTCCATTAACACAAGGGAAGTGATGGACTGTGCTTCTGGCATTTGAATGGAGAAATAGCCACGTTGCCAGTTGGCTCCTAACCAGCCTAAGACTTATTCATACATCTGCTATGATAAATTCACTGCCACACTTTTTTTTAAAAGATCTAACTGGCCTGAAAAAAAATTTAAATTCCTTTAAAAAAAATTAAATGTCAGTTTGATTCATCATATGTCATTTCAGGCACATGTATCTGACATCACCACACAAATATTGGTTTGATAGGGAAGGGAAGCAGGTGGTTAAAGAGCTTTGGATGAAAGGTATCACCTATAATAAGCCTTAATAAGAATTAGCACTAATGCTCCCCCGTCCATGTTAGTCATCGGAGAAATTCTTCAGAGGACATTTTCTCCATCATTAAGTTGTGTTCTCTTAAGGGTGGGGGGTGGGGGGGTTAAAGAAAAGTGCTTTTGGCTTTTTTCAGGCCAAGACTCTTTAATCTTTGGCCTATAACTAAAAACCCAGAGGTAACACTTTACAATAAGGGTACATTAATAACCTGTTAATGCTCAAGAATCATTTACTAAGCACTTAACTTACCATTAAAATATGCTAAATGAATGCCTAATGAGCATTAATTAAGCATTAACTAACTGCTCTACTTAGTTAATACTTAAATAAGCATTAGTTAACTGAGCATAGTAAAAACTTAACCGAGCATTGAACTACGGTTAATAACAAAGCATTTGCATTTAGTTGATGCCTAATAAGCATGAACTACACATTAACTAACCGTTAATAGCATTAACTAAACCTTAATTTACAGTTAATTAATTATAAAGTATGTTTTAGGAATGTTCTCCTGTATGTTCTGAACATGCTGTTTTGGCTTTTTGAAGCGTGTCCTGGTAAAGGTTTTATAATATAATATAAGTGGAGTCTTTTTACTTTTCTTCCATCCCCATGTATGTATATGGGTGAAGTCATGGAGTGTGAAGCTTGGATTAGACATGCTGTTAGATTAATGCCTCGAGCGACTGACCCAGTCTCCCATTGATGATGGCCTCACACCTTGACCCGACACTTACCTGCTTCCCTGTGATCCTGTGTGTGTGTGTGTGTGTGTGTGTGTGTGTGTGTGTGTGTGTGTGTGTGTGTGTGTGTGTGTGTGTGTGTGTGTGTGTGTGTGTGTGTGTGCTCGCGTATACATGTGTAGCAAAGGACACTTCTGCCCATGTTAAAACGTGGATGAGCTCTCGTCCTATTTTGTGGAAGGGTGTGGGGGGGCGGGGGGGATTTTTCCGTTGACCTGGAAAAATAATTTCTTCTTTTAACATTGGCTTTCATCCCACCCTCCTGATCCCTCCTAGTTGTCTATTGTTAGCCCTAGCTGCTGGATTGTGCACTGGCTCATATTTCTCTGTGTGGCCTTGGTGGCAGTGCTTTCAAGATCGATGGGCACTTTATGAAAGGACATACAGAGAATAAGACTTTTACGTTTAGTCCTCACTGGTGTAATTTCACTCTTCACACACATTACAGTTGGAGGCAAAGCATCTTAGGTTTCCTTGTGTTTCCTCATTTATCTAAATTTAAAAAAAAAAAGTTACATCGATCAATTAAACGTTAAGCAATGTAACATTATTAACTGCGGTTTCGGTTTTTGTTTTTTAATTGAGAGCTCGGACAGTGATCTCCAATTGTAGGTGGTCATTGCGTTTTTTTTTCATGCCCCTCCCCCCCCCACACACACACATATTCAAAGCAGTGAGACCTTGCCAGACGCCCTGGTCTCAGCACGAGAGCGGATTTAAATTAGGAGCGAGTATTTATTAGGATGCCTGAGCACGCTGTTCATCAGCTGCACAGTCGGGGTTATTTCATTTCCCAGGTTTTCGTGGGAAAAAAATTCAGGTTATTCATATCATCGTGAATGTTTGCCAATTGACTTAACACCCGTAACGTATGCAATACCCCCAGAGCAAACCAAATCCCCCTGCTAATCACAGGTTACTCACCGAGAGGCTGCTTCAAACACTGTCACTTTTCCCATGCAATATGACATAATTATAAAGTCACCCCCGCCAAAGGGGCAAACAGCGGAGGTTCAGAAATGAGTGTAACAAACTGCAAACACCTTCCTACTTATAGCCTTTCAAAGGGTATGTGCGCCCAATGTTTTGGTGTCTATACCTCCAGTGATGTTTAGCCATACCCATCATTTCTTTGTTCTGTTTGCCTGACATCTTTTCTCTACAATATCTGCATCAACCCTGATGTGACTGCAATTTGTAATGTGCCGCTCACAGCAGTGGACAATAAAAAAATACCTGTGTGTCTTTCCAGAAACAATTAATTCATTTCATATGACTTTGTATTCAATCCCAAAAATCTATTGAAATGAAATAAAACCTAATGTATCAACATTCTGTTTTTCCACATCATTGTCATGTGCATTACGGCTTGTCAGTTTTCATAGAGTTTGACAGCAGAGTTTTTGGTTTAGCATGGGTTGATATTATTTTTTTTGCAATACCATGTATGAAGATTTTCATATTCCAAAAGCTGTCTAAAGGAAGTGAGGTCTGTCACGTCTCATTGACCCACTTGCGTCTAAGTTAAGGACCACTTTGCATTAGCAAGACGTTTTGAGCATCCGACTCAAAGTGAAACGCTTCCTTTCCGCTGTCACCGTACAGCTCTGCTTTGACATAATATTTTCTTCTCTTTTGATCCCAAGATATCATGAATAACACTAAGATAAATTTGTCACATTTACATTTTCTCTTTTCAACAGCACTTTAAGCACCACTGTGTAAAGTTGCAGAATGCAGTTGTACATTCTCATGAACTGGTGGTATCTATTGATTTATTTCGACGTTAGGATAGGTTTGTGAATCCAACTTGTAGACATTGTACGCTCAAACCTCACAAAAAAAGCAAGAGAGGTTGAGGATAAGAGCACAAACATATTCTTGCATGAGGCAGGAATATGTCCCTGGATAATCCATTGCCTCATTGTGAACAGTTTGCATGGAAATTACTTTCTACCAGAGATAAAGTTTTCTAAGAAAACAGTTGGCAGTGTGCTCCATAGCTGGTTGGATACCACTAGGGAGAAACAATCTGCTGTTATTATGACACTTTAGCCCCCTTGACATACTATTTTTAAGCTACGGCATGAAAAACAGAAAAAACTGTAGTTGTTTGTGCATCATTTTATAGAGGTTTCTGCTAAATTCAACGTGACACATTGTGTTTCCTTGCAAAATACTGGTACATCCTCTGTTTCTCTGCATGGGTAAGATAAATATTTGGCTGCAAAGCTTGAGTTTTTGAAGACGGATTCGCCTGCACGTGACATTAAAGGGGTCAGAATTACCATGAAAAGTGTATCATTTTCTGCGTGAGACATGCTTACTACAAAAAAAAGCACACCAACATGAAAAAATATTGTAACCAAGCTGCAGATTTGCGATGGGAACATATATACTGTGAGTTAAAGGTTCAACCTCGATAATGAGATGCTAAGCAGTATACTGTGCAGAAGCACTGTGTCTTCAGATTGTCGCAGGATGAACTTAGTTGAGCCTTTATTCATCCAGGGAGTGTTTTCTGCTGAGCAGGCAGGTTCCTTTTGCATACTTAGCTCAGCTCTGCTTTACGGTGTGTCTCTCTCCATACACATTCTATTCCCACCTGAGAACAGCCCACAGTGTCAGTCCCATTGTTGAATGTTGAGCAGCTTCACCTGGGCCGGTAACGTGTCAAATGTGTTGCTTAAAAGCACTTAAGCAGCAGTTAGTGCAGGGAGGGTGTAGAGCTCTTACTCACTATTTGACAGCTTTTTTCCCCAGCTGGTTCTGAGCAAAGCCCAGAATGATTTGTCTAGCACGTGGGGTAGGACAAGACAGAAAGTGAGCCTCAGCCCTCTCTCTCTAGATTAATAATGCAGTAGCACTATTCAGAGTGTGCTGCACGACTAATCCAAGGCCCTGAGAGCCCCGCAGTCAGTGTGTTGGTACCTCCATGTAAAGGCTTTTCCTTGCCGTGCCTTCTTGTGGGCCACTGAGCTCGCCTAAGAGCTCATAACATAGAGCTAAAAAATCCCAGTCTACAGCCAGTCCCGAAAGAATGCCTGCACTATCTGCTTTGTGCCGCAGCTGCATAGAAAAGGCCTGCCTGCCTGCCTGCCTACCTGCCTGCCACACAAGGGTGTCATGATCAATATTCCTGAGAGTGGCTGCCAAGGCCCCTCCGAGATGAGGTAAAGACAGATCTTATCTACCGTCTGTACGTGTGTGTGTGTGTGTGTGTGTGTGTGTGTGTGTGTGTGTGTGTGTGTGTGTGTGTGTGTGTGTGTATTATACGTGTGTGTAAGAAGGGAATGCAGGGATTTTGAGACGGAGCAAGAGAAAGACAGATGGAGAAAGAATTAGATGGAGAGAGTTTCGACACCAAGCGAGCAGCCAGGCTCCATCGGAGATAAATGTAGGGGGATGCACTCTGAATAATTTATACACGCCAAAAATAAAATCAAAAAACCTTGTTCTCTCTCGCTCCTTACAGATAGATGAGTTCCCCGGGATCCCGGGAGACGTGCAGACAAAGCAGCGAGGGTGGCAGGGAGAGCTGGGAGGATACGGCAACGATGCAGGCCTCGCAGGTTTTATCCAGTTTGCCATTAGCACGTGATTCATAACTGGTTAATGAACATTTATATTTCATCATGGAATTTCATTTTGTTTCATTTGGCCTATCTGCTGGCTACGGATTTGGAATGGAATAATATAATACAGAGGCAAGCGTGCGTGAGCATAATTTACACGTTGTGCTCACATAACCTGCAAAAAGCTAGCGTGCATCCACCTGTGTTGACTTAGTTTGAAGGGTAGCGCCGACCGAGGCGTGTGTTTTTATTTCAATCTGTCAGCGCTGAAACAGGATGTCCTAGTGGCATGCGGCCGCAGAGTGGAAACCATATTTAAATGTCTTCTCTTCTTAAATGACAATCGCTTATATGTTTGAACAGGTTTTGTGTATGTTTTGCAACATCCACTTGTATTAACTTCTACAAAATGTTGTGCAACGGTCAAAGGACTACAACACATATATTGAAAAGAGGCTTTATTCTTTTATTACAGTAGCCTATTATCGCATTTTCTATTTAGTGAAAAGCACACAGAATATGAGAACGTGTAGATGCCATATAAACCACGGAAAATAAAATTTAAATTAAAAAACTTGATGTTATATTGAACAAAGTTAAATACCATACCAATAATTCTAAATTCATATTGCGTGTATATTTGGAAAGTAAATTATAATAGCTTTTTACACTAAGCATGGACTTATCAATACTCTTGGGTCCATTCCACAGACAGGAAGGGGGAGAAAAAGCTTTTCAGCCCATGTAATATAGATATCCAGTGCACTCAAGGCAGAAGGAGGCCCCTTAAGGCAACTGCAGGTCAGCCGACACATCCGCTAGGTGTAAATGGGAGGTCTTGGCCAACAACAAGCTTGATAGTTTCATGAATTTCTAAGCACAGCATATGACCTTTGGAGCATGCCTACAAGATATGGATCAGAGTATTTTGACCGTCCCCAAACATCCAGTGATATCTACTCTGACCTCGTAGAGGCAGAAGGCAAATCCTGTTTAACAAACTGAGCCAGGTTGGTTCCAAACGTGTGGCAATCTGTTTTTGCATCTTCAAAATATCTTGTGTATCATCATGGGTTCACCATAAGAAACCGAATGATGTTGTCGATTGGAATGTCAATAACTGACACAATAAGTAGTAAGGTCTGCATAATAAGGTATGTAAGGTCTCCCATGTTACAAGGGTGTTTTACTATGTATTGCCATTCACTTTTGCAGTAACTGTAGACTTTCTTCACCTTAGTTTAGCTAAGCACAAAGATTGGATGCAGAGGGAAACAGTTTGCTTGGCTCTGTCCAAAAGTAAATGTTATCGGCCCTTAGCCATTCTCAAGCTCAGGAGGTAACTACAAGTAATGGCTACAGCATGTAACTAGCCGTAAAACCACAAATAGTTGTCTGTTTGTGTACCGATTTGACATCAAATCAGTGACCTTTATTTACATTGTTGGGTGGATTATTTAACCTTTGGACAGAGCTAGCTGTTTCCTCCTATTACATTTTTAGCCTAGAGACATTGGAGTTATAATAATCGTCTTTGCAAGAAAGGAAAATCATGTACTTCGCAAAAATGTCAAACTTTGCCGTTAACAAACATTCTCATGGGAATTGTGGCGCTTTAAGCAGTATTAATTCCAATGGGGGAAGCTACAGAACCCAAGTTTTATCCCGCTAACTACTAGGCCAAGATGAAACGGAAAAAAACAGTGAAAATGGCCAAGAGTAAGAAAGAAGTAAGCCGTGTGGGCTCACCTCAGGAAGCAACAAATCCAGGGTTTGTCCCCTGCTCGCAGGAAATCCAGAATTTTTTTCATTCTGCCTTAAAGTCACTCGGTCCAAATCCTCAGGTCACAAAAGTCCTGCACAGAACAGGTGACACGACCAGCACTGTCGTTATCTTGGGAGACTGCTAATACTTCTCATTCCTACACTTTTACTTACAGTGGCATTTTCCTGACAATCTGATGAATTATCTTTCGTTGTACGTTTTTACCTCCAGTGTTGTCCATTCTCATTTCTAACACATGATCACTGTTTTCATCTCCTCCCTGCCTCTCTTACTTTAGTAGGTAACATACCCTTATTTTATTTCTTTGGTTTATTAGATTAAAGCTGGGGTATGTGATTTCTGATCGGTCAAAGTTAACATGAGCTGTACACTTTGACCAATCAGAGCGAGGCTCCGATTCTCTGTTCTTATTGGCTGTTGGGACTGTCCATTCACTTTGGCACGACTTTGTTGGTGTAGAGCATGTCAGGAAGGGACCATAGGGGAGGGACCAAAGAGAACAATTGGAGCGGTTGAGGTATTTGGATTCGAATCTCTATCCCAACTGCCATTTTCTCCCCAAATCCTCCACCCCAGCTTTAATACAAATACACATTTAGAATTTTACTCTCCATTTTCCTTTTTTCACCTGTATCAAAATCCCAAGAACCTGTTGTGTTTCTATTACACTCTGGCATCACAAATAATTATAAGAATTACATTTGAAACATGAAAGCAATCTGTCCTTAGCTACCATGCATTTTTCATCAAAATTTGTTTATTTCAAATTGCATTCAATGTTTAATGGAATATTTTCCCCTGAAACGCAGTTGTGTATAAAATGAAAATGAAATAGGGAAATGAAAGTGTAAAATGTTTTAAGAGATAATAAGAATATTTAAGTAATTTGTCTTCCCATTCCTCCAATGTGTTATTTATTTCCAGTCTAACTAAGAAATATGGACAAGAGCTCTTCTGGGGGAAGTCAAGATGATTTAAAGAACTACTTTTTTATATTAAATGATACATTTTCAAACTCCAACCCTGCACAGAAATATGACGAGAACAATATTTCTGAGCAAAACCAACATTAGAGTAAAACAGAATTTGGTTACAAACTAAATAGTTATGCCATGTTGCCACAAGGCAACAATTTAGTTTCAAATAAAGTGTCCTCTCTAATCCCCACCAACGTGTTGCAATGTTTTTTTCACTTTGTGCAAATTAAAAATTATTATCCACATGTATATTATATACACATGCAGTTTTGTTAGTGTAGTGTAGTGTTTGAACTCTGCCTCTGCTACCCTACACTACCAATTTTGTTTATTTACACATCTTAAACTGACTTTTTTTTCAAGTGGTTTGAATACCAGATCCCTAATCGGGCCAATACCCTGCCAATACCCGTCCCTTACCCATCACCTCACTCTGCCACACATTTGACACACACGGGTAGATTAAGGTAAAACACAAGAAGACCATAAAACGAGCGATAAGTGCAAAAGCAGTTGTTATTATAAGTCACAAATTGTGGGACCAATCAACTTTATCAAAGTTGTAATGTCTTGATGCTTAACTTGACAGTTGGAAAAATCTGTTTTTGATAACCATATACACTTGCGATTCATTGACAAACTGCACGACTTGCATGCAGCTGACTTGGTAAACATTAAATAAACCATTTTTTATGGAACGGGTAATCTTGGTATCTTGGTTTTGCATATTTATCATTTTTTTACTGCACGTTTCTGCTGCCTGATGATAAGTCGTAATTTAGATGAGCGCTAGTCCAGACAGAATTACAATAACCAATGAGGGGATAAAACGGTTGAATATTGAAGAAAAAAATGTTGCTCTTGTTAATGGGATAGTAATGTAATGTAATAATATGAATGTGCAACTCCGACTGGCCATCAGACTATCATCACTTTTTATTCTTACAAGATCCTGGTAATAATTGTAGGAGATGTAGGAACCCAGCATTAAGCCTGTATATACCACATTCTAGACTGAAGTTCTGCAGCTCTATCTCCAAAACACACATCCCTCCCTGTGGGATTATTGGAACATGTTGACACACTGGGTCAGAGTTTAAATTGATTGAACTTTTGACCCCTTGTTTCACCTGTTTCACCCTAACCCTTTAATGACCACTACAGGCTGACTCCCCAGATAGAATGAAAGCAAACAAAGCAATGAACAGCCAGAGCCAAACCTACAAGTAACACATTCTATATAGCTAAATAGTGATCGATCTTGTTTTAGTGTTTTTGGTTTCATGTTTTTATCACTTTGATTTGGCACATTTGCCGGAGAGGTCACACAGCAAATTGGATATAAGCCGTCACTTTGTAAAAAATACAAATAAAAATTGGTTGCATGGCTAGAGGTGGTGGAATATTAGCATCAATTCAACAGCATGGAAACCAATAAACAACAGTGAAGTTTTTCTATTTTGCTTCTCTTATTTTAGGGTGGGAAAATGTTGCCTGTAGGCTCTCAGACAAAGCTCTTTATCAAAACAACAAAAAAAATCACGGGTTATTAGGAATATCCGCTTGCTGTGAACAATGTGATTGCTTTAATCGAGCTATTACCGTTGTATGGCTGCACAGAGAAATCCGGTGCAGTTTTCACTCTTCGCAGTATCTATTTCACATTAGACTTCATTTTCCCCTTTAGCCTTAAGGGGTCACTGAGTCATTTAAATTTTCAGATTTCCAATATTGGATTTTTTTCCCCCTGGGGGGAAGCAAAGTAATGATTCCTTGCATTGATGGTTTTAACTGCTTCTTCTACCAGCAGCGTCCACCGAAACTAAACCAGTGTCATTGACTCTGTGAGGCCTTGAAAGTCTGTGACAACACTCTAGGGCTCCACTTTAGAAGCGTACAAGTACAGCTTTTTTTAAACTGCTTAAAGAATGTGTTCGTCAGGTGTGAGGTTATACATTGTAAAAAAAAATTGAAGAATCCAGTGATAATATCTGGCAAA
The DNA here is from genome assembly GCF_949987685.1 of Ammodytes marinus. Lineage (NCBI taxonomy): Eukaryota > Metazoa > Chordata > Actinopteri > Uranoscopiformes > Ammodytidae > Ammodytes > Ammodytes marinus. Next base: position 9,892,775 of record NC_137223.1, on the reverse strand, counting down.
TCACACCATTAGTAAAATAATGAATAACCCTCCCCCTCCGCCCCCCCTCCATTTGGCCTCCTCCTCACTCTGCTATCTGCTGATTGTGGGGGTCCACATGTATTTTGCTGACAAATGGGAATACAACGGTGTGATCTGACAGTAAAGTGCTGACTTCGCAGAGACATAAGAGGATGGCCGTCTGATGGATCCCCAGGCCTCGGGACACACTGAAGTCCTGCTGCTGGGGGTATGGCCCTGAGGTAGGTGTGTGTGTGTGTGTGTGTGTGTGTGTGTGTGTGTGTGTGCGTGCATGTGTGTGCGTGTGTGCGTGCGTGTGTGTCTGTCTAAGTGGTCCTGTATTACTTCCGTTGTGGGGACAAACATTTTTTTAACACAGTGACATTAAGGGGACTTAACTTCAATGTGGGGACAAACTGCTTTAAGGTTCACTAGTAAATTCTGGTGCCCGTTCTCACCAGAAAGCATTGGTCTTTTGTTTAATTGCTTAAACCAACCTATGCTTATGTTTTCCATATAAAAGTCACCAGGAAGCTATGCCCTCATCCTGTCCCTTACCAACAGTCAGTGTTCTTTTACCCCATGGCTAGTCTACAAACTTTTCCAAACTTTAAATCAGCATAAATGTATTTACTTGATTTAAAGCCACAGTTCTGCTTTGTTCTCCACCAACTCCTGAGGGAAATGGCTCTGGCTCTTTAACTAGTGAACTTAATGGAGCATTTTTCTTTTTCGCAGCTATTCGCTAACTTTGTCTGTCTGAAGTTGGTTGCTGGGGGGGGGCTGCCTGCTGCATATGAAAACAAGGTGTTGATGTGTGCAGTGAGAAAGAGCCAAAACAGTGAAGCTGTTAAAGAAATGAGTTGTGAGACGCTGAATAGTATCAAAGAAGCAGAGGAGGATTACTGAGCCTGTGGATACATCTCAGTAGCTGTCCTCCTACCTCTTTCACATCATGAAGGATAAATTCATCCATTGGTCATTAAAAACATATTGATCAGAGTAGATTGAAGAAGTTTTAAGTTGTCCAGACTTAACTAAACTTAACCGTAAATGTAGCTCATTTAGAAAACAATATGACTCAACAACTCATTTGACCTATTTGTTGTCTTTTGTCTAATGACTTTTAAACAATTGACAGATAAGTAGTCAGCCATTATCAACCTATGTATTTGAAAGCAATGGTTTGCGTTAAAGAAATATATTCTGATTGTTCCAAATGTAGTATTTGGGAGGAGAACATTTGTTTTCAAATCCCTTTTAATTTATCATGTGACCCCTTGTCACAGGTGTATACTGTATGTTGCTGAGCTGTGAACTTCATAACCAGAAACTTTAAACTAAAGATATAACATTCTCACTTCCTTTTGAATAATATGGAGGCTGCTACAGGTAAAGATATCTAATAGGAAAAGTATTTTGCAAGAAAGAAAGGAAAACATTTTGGTCATCTCATGGCCCCTTTGTGGGCCCAAAACCCTAGGTTTGAAACCTCTGCCTTAATGGGCCAAAACCTTGGGTCAGTGGGTCCTGCTTTGGTTAGCTTTGCAGGCACAACTTACCTGAATACTCCCTTGTTATCTTCAGACAATTTAAAAAAATTGTCTATGACATTGAAATCATTAAGATATCCGACTTTCTATTTGCCTACACTGGTGTTCAGGCTAAGTTACAAAATACCTTCATTATCGTCATCAGTGTGAAAACAACTCAAATTAAAGCTGTATTGTGCAAAAATAATTCTACTGGTTCCTCTCACACCCTCTACCTTTAACACGCTGACAACACTGCTGTCCTCTGTGACAAAAACTCTCTGACAGCCAACCAGCAGTCCATTCCTTACTTCACCTTTGTAAGTGACACCAACTTCCCAGGAGCTTAATTGCTCCGAGACAAGTGAACTTTTCATCCGGCTGCTCCACCATGTCTGACAGCATCCACTCGTCAACTGTCGTCAGCCATCATTAACAGAGAGACAGAGTAGCCACTGGAGGCTCTGAAGAAATCTACTATCAGGCTGGCCAATGACTTCAGCTTTTACCATTGTTCAATTAATATCCAAACACAAAATCAGTAAACACTGTCAGGAAGGGGTCGCGCCCGCATCCATTGATGGGGAAAAAAGCAGGAAAGCCTGCAGTTTGTCATCACACCCATGGCTATGAAAGGCATGTTAATATTGCAATCGTTTAGTTCTCTGCAGTGATTGTTTGTCTGTGCTAAAATAGATTTTTCCATTACTATGTGACCTCCACCCCTGCCACCATCACCCTTTGTTGTCCTCTGCTTGTTTTGCGCCATACAGCAATCCACTGAAGTCCAGTTATTGGAACACAAAGTCAATTGCAGTGTCATTTTCAATATGCTAGTGTGATTATTAGTCATTACTACCACACAATACCTTATCTAATATCATTTTAAAATGCTATTCATACCCCCCTTTAAAGGACATTAACACCCAACCAGGTGTTTCCACTTATCGCTGATTATTGCTACACTTTGGCCGAATCTACAGTAGATGTATCAGTATGAAAATGCACCTGTCAAAATGAACTTGCGTGCTGTGGCAATAACTAGTAGGGGTCAGGGAAAAGGGTGAAAGGGGGCTTAATACATAGTGTGGGAGCTAGCATAGCAGGTAAACAACAGCAGGTATCTCTCATCCCCTATCTCTACGGTGAATGTATTAATTCTCCATTCAGCTATCAATCGAAAAATGAACAAATGAATGAGAAGCCAATCCGTTATTCTCTCAAACTGACTGGAAATTGAAGTCAAATACTTTCACCACATAAAAGATAAAAAAGGCAGGAGCAGGGAAAGTGATTATTTTAGTTGTGTTCCAGAACTAGATTGAAAGACATGCAGATACAAGCAGCCAAAAGAGGAGAGTGTGAATCTTATATCAGCCTCTGCGGATGTAAGATATTCTGAAAAAAATAATGAGAAGAGAAATCATATATTTTTTTCATAGAAAGCATCTTACTTCTATGTAAATGCAATACCTGACCATTTGTGTGGGAAGCTTTTAACAGGCAGGAAGCTGGTTACACCACAAACTTTGCACTAACCTTCTAGATGGTCTATGACTCATGCAACACGTTAGCGTGTTACCTGTTCGCTTACAGGTGCTGTAATTGCTCGGAGAAGTATTATGTATATATATATTTTTTTTCTCTTCAGTATTGAAGCTTTGTAGGTTGGATTTAATGTGCCATAGCAATCCTACATCAAAGGTACCATCTGTGGCCCCTTTTACAAATGCAGACCTCCACACAGAATTACAAACATGCACATACAGTACAGTATTACTGCACACACTGTATGAGGAGAATCCCTGTGCCTTCTAACTTCAAAACATTCTAACCTACAAGCAAGCGATGGTCATCATTTTCAAAGATGTCTTCGCTCCCAAGGTCTTTAAAACTGCTGTCTATAGGTGTGTAGAATTGAAATGTTTAGAGAGGCTATGCACCTGTGTATGCTCATGACTAACATACATGTGCCCTACATTGACCTTAACTACAATCACCATACACTCTTTACAATTTGGTCCCAGGTAGAGCGTTCGTCCACCGATGGCAGAGTAGGAAGTCAAGACACTGACCCTCAGATTTCTCCTGCGTGGTAGCCTGCTGCCAATGGTTTATGTGTGTGAATGTGTGAATGAGAAGCAGAAAAAAGTAGAGCTCTTTGAGTCTGAGCCTTTCGGATGAAAAGAAATCGCGATACAAATACTTGTAGAGATAAAGGCAGTCTATTTACCAGTTCGTGTTCACTTATACTCAAATTTGATCAGACTATAAAGTTCCTGTGATCCCTAGAGAGTTTGTTTTAGTCTTTTATGCTTCTCTGTCAGGTATTAAAATGCTGCTGTCATCTCCAACCAGAGATGTTGTCCATCAAAATACTCCACCTGAATAAGACATAGGGAATTCAGATCCTTCTTTTATGTACAAAAAACAATAATACGTGTAAGAGGGAATCAATCCTGAGGGGTACAGTTATTAAACCTGCTTCTCTCTTTGTTTGGAATAATTTAAACATTGGACTGGGTTAAAGGTGCACAATGTAACTTTGAGTGTGTCAGATAAGTGACATTTCTTAAGGGATCTTCTCATGAAATTGGATCCCTGGAACACTGTGTGAAGTTAGAAAGCTACCTGAAAAGCTGTTGTTTACAGCAGCAGGATCCACATCTTTGTTGACATACTATATTCAAGTCTTACATTTGGTTAAAGGTGCCTCAAAATTATTTTGTTTTCATTCAAAGTGATAGAATTATTTAATAATTGGGGTAAAATATGTTTGTATACTAACTGAAAGCTCTGCAAATGCAAACAAACAGCGCTTCCCTGGAACTGCATAGTGCACCTTTGAGAAATTCCTGGTAATTCCTGGCGAGAGGTGTTCTATATACCACATATGCTATCCATTCAATAAAAGCTTCATGTTTTTTCTCTTTATTAATCCAACCTACAAATCAGAAGCACCAACTGAACACACCTCAATAAATACATTCTTAGATTATTTGGAATTTTCTGCAGTTTTAGTTGTTGGGGTGGTTTTTGTCTGATGAAATGCCTGTTTAGAAATCGTATTTCCTTATCATTAAAAATGACACACTGTATACACGCCAACACATACGGCAAAAACTCTAAAGCTGTGAAAACCCTTTTTAATTCTTTATTCTTCATGTTCTGTGACTACCTCAACTTTACCAGTCGTTTTTACTTTTGTTGAAATGCTACAACTTAAATAAAGCTTTATTTTTTTTAAAGAATACAAAAAATCCCATTGGCTTGCGCCGTCTTGCTCCGTGTGCCTTCCAATCATGAAGCTAGCCAGCTAGGTGATAATTTTACATAGATTTGCTTCTATTATTTCAACAACAAAAACATTTAAAAATGCAACAGTTTCGATCTGAATCCTTTTTTTTGCTTCAGCCCCTGCCTGCCTCTCAGCAATATAAGTCCTTCCACCTCCTCAACCTCCTCCTGTATTAGGATTTAGATTTATGTGTATTCAGCGTGTTTGTCTATTCAGCATGAATTTATATATCCATTTACATGTTGTGGATCCCTACCAGGGGGATTGTGTGCTCAGAGGCGAATGTGTGTAAACTTGTGCCGGCACAACGCATGAGTAGAGCTGTGCGACCGAACAAATCGCATTGTTGCATAAATAGATGGCATCTTGACGGGGATGTGAAAAATAAATAAAATGTAAACACCCACAGTGCCGGCTCCAGCTGAATATGATGGACGTTCGTGTTTGCCTCATTTCAGTCCCTCTATGTTTTTAGTTTTTTTGCAAGTTAAGTTTTTAAGTGTGCACCATTTGTCTGTATTTCTCTTCTCCCTGTTGTTCTTTAAACCATTTTATTAAGGAGCTCATTTATTCATTGTTTGTGGATTTTGCGAAGTCCCTTGGAGGCTGCATCTATGATTCAGGGCTCCAGAAATACACTTAAATGACATTATCTGTGCTTGTGTTTGCACTCAAGTCAAGCATACTTGAATATAATAAAAATCAAGTTGCACCGAGATGAATAATTCATTCGATGTAACTCAAAGCCTTTATTTGGCCTTCACTTCATACACTCTTGGTTCACTATTATATTAAAAATGTAAGCCTCCATCAACATCCTAAGTTGTTTTTTTTGGCAGTCAGAAATGTGAAATCTGTTATTTTCCTCTTTAGATCTGAAAGTTGGAGAGCTGTCAAGGCTGATGTGAAAAAAACCTGGAGTCTTTTCATATACAGATCCCCAAGAAACGTTGGCCTTGTGGTCTGGCTCAAAAAGATATCCGACCAGGGAGCTCTATGATCAGACACCCAAAGCCATAATATCCTCAATGAAATCACACTGATCACTGAACACTGTGCTGGCAACGAACACAATGGGAGTATAGACCAGAACAAACTTCTACAAAACAGCCATCAGAAGAACACCAAGATCAATCATAAGGAATCGATGAAGGCCTAAAGCCATGCCTTTGTGAAGGACACTGACAGCCAGGCTTGGCCCAGACGAAAAAAATCAAAAAATAGATGTATCGTTTAAGTTCGGTCAATGTTTGCTGTTTCCTTGAGCTGAACATTAGCTTAATTTGCTCTTACTAAAAACACACCCGCCATGCTTTCCTACAGGTAAAACGAACACTTCCTGCTTTTATACTTTCACCCATGACATCATCAATGGTATCATGGGTTACACCAATCATGGGAGGATTATTCTGAGATGTTACGTTGATAAGAATTTTTTCTGTAATGATAACACTTTTCCTTGCAAAATGATGAGGAATATTGTAGAGTTGTTTGTTCAAATAATGTATTCTACAAGTAACATTTTGATATTCACTTGTTATAGTTGTAAGAATCTGAAACACCCCTGAGAGAAATATGGTTCAGTCTAAACTGATTGTTTGGTCTATTTAAAAGAGGTGTGTTTGTCAGTTGGAAGTTACCGATGTCTATGTGCTAGCGCTAGTTTGCTAGGTGCTAGTTGCGTGAATAAATCTTCTTGTTGGTCTTTGACTACATGTGTGAATCTTTTGTCACCTTCTTAGACCCTCTTTTCAGGCTTCCCCACAAGCATAAATTCATTCTTGACCTTCGAAACCTTGTTGACAAAGAAGAAGTTTACCACTTACTGCTTGCAGAGCTGTCCACTGCATGTCAAGGTCTTCCTCCAACTCTTTCTGCTCAAGAAGTAAAGATTCAGTCTTCAAGGTAATATATACAATCGTTTCACATCATCACTTTCTCACCTTTTTCATTCAACCACACTTTAGACTGAAAAGAGCTTTAATGCTCTTGAAAAATGCGACCTTCCGTTAAGGTTAGGTTTTATTTTCCAATTTTGTTTTTAAATTGTATGTATTTCTCCAACAATAAGTATTGGACACTGCACAAACAACCAGTTACAAAAAAAACAAGGTGTGGCCCTCACCAGAACACAATGGGTGTGTCACTCTTAATTCTTACATTGCTAAATTTTGATTGGTCCATAAAAGTGCATGGCCTCATCTTTTTCTCATAGACAAAACTAGAGAAATCTTTCATGTGAAATGATCGGTGTGTTCAATTTTGTGCAATAATACGCTTATGTACGACCCCATAAGTATTAAGCAGATTAAGAAAATGCATTTTGTCTTTAAGCTCAGCTCCACCTGGACCAGCTAAAAGAAAAACTAAGCTGGTGTTTACACGTTTAGGCATCAATTATTCAATACTCAGGTGGCTGCCAGTCTTAACTAGAGGTACTTTAATTACAGTACTTTAGTAAATTGTGCTGCAAAATACTGTTAAGAAAAAGCTAAATGCAAGTTCTTTTTAATTAGTCTTGCAATGGGGTGTTTCCACTTTCAACAAAGTAATGCATCTGAACTCTTCCTCAGCATATGGTTTTGTATGAAGGGGAACACAGGGCATGCCGGTCTCTCCCTGTGGACGAAGCCTATAGAAGATATGAAGCTCCAACAGCAGCAAAAGCCAGTGAGTGAGCTGTTAACTCCCACACTTATCAGCAGCTGAACGGACTGCAGTGTTCACTTCTCAGGTAAACACACAGGTATTTCCACTCTGCTGCCTTCCATCCATCGTGTGTGACAGGTGCTCGGGCGCAGGCTTATGATGACATCGTTGTAGGGGCCTGAGCAGGTTGACAGAGCACAAAAGCCCAATCTTGTGTTCATCTATAATCCCCCCTCCCCCCCCCCCCCCACACACACACACACACCATCCCCACCACCACCACACACACAAACACATGAACATACATGCTCCTTCTTCACTGTCTTCCTCACCTAATCATCTGAAGTACATCATGCGCTCACATATCGTTCGTCCTTTAGCTGCCCCTGTCACAACCAACCAGGGCTCCCAGGTGGCTGCTGGATTACACTCATGGTGCTGCTTTATTGCATATCAATCTGGATAGAATATTACAATGCAATCTATTCTTGTTAGACACTTCAACCAAAAGCGTGATTCATAGCACAGTGGTAGATTCAAACGGATGCCTGGAGGTTTGTTGCAAGGGGATCTTGGTGTGCTCTATGTGTGTATTTTACAATAAAGTGTGGGGAAGCACCATAGGCTGTATACAAAAGAAGGAAACACTTGTCAGACAAAGCGCAACTTAACGTGATGAATTAACAAGCACACAGCTTTTTAGCGATGTTGTACCGTTGTTTGAGCTAAGCTAACCTGGATGAGTGACCTTTGCCCATTTCTATATAAAAAAATGCACACACAGTTACAGGAACTGTTTCTGTCGCCTTTTCTTGAGCTTGCGAGTGAGGCAAAAAGCTTAAAAAAATCATCAAATTTTGAACTATTCCTTTTAAGTTTAGAGTTATTTTCATAATTCAAATGTTAATTTAAGAGTTGTTATTTCTGAAAACGACATCATCTACATCATCCTGTAAATCACCCATCATCTGTTTCATTATGTAGCTTTGGGGGACTTTTACTTCCAGACCCCCCGAACATCAAAAAATAGCTTTTCCTGCTTTGTAACTGCTGGAGACATTGCTTGTCTTCACCTGTTTTTTTCTTTCAGGCAACAGAAGCAGCCCAACAACACTAAACTCCTAGCGCTGATAAGCCTTCACGAACCACAGAACAAATCCTGGATGAAGCCGGGCTCTTACCACGGCCTACACATTAACCAAAGGTACAGAGAGAGAGAGAGACAAAGTGCTTGGCCAGACTTTGATCCTCCCATACGCCGTTGATGTGTTAAACGCTTTGCCATAGGATGTGTGAACACGGAACACATTTCATATTACAGACACGGGCATCCGAGATATGCCGGCACGGAGAACATTGTTTGCTGTCAAACCCTGCTAAGTTATTGCCAAGGGGGCTAGAATAAAAAGCCCTCATAAATTCCAAAATGAAAAGGTAGAGGGCCTATCGGAGATGACCGATGCTCCAGCAAATAGTGGTTTCCTGTGCTTTGGTGCGTTTTTTTTTTTTATCCCTGGTAATGAAAATGAGGTTCCTCAACACAAGAAATGACCCCAAAGATGAAGCAACCCTTTTTCTCCCCCTTTCATCCGACAAGGATTATTGATTCATGAATGTAAATGATCGTTCATAGTTTGATGTGCCCTTGAAGGTAGGCTCTCTCGTCCTATGAATCTTTTATCAAGCCTGTGTTAGCTGCAGCAGTTGACTAAAAGTAAGCGTGAGGCAAAGGATTTTGTGTGTGTGTGTGGAGGGGGTGGGCGGGGGGGGTTGGAGGAGGGGGTGTCTTCATATCCTGCAATATTCATTCCCTGCTGTATTATTTTATCTTTTTTTTTTTCATCCCACCTCAATAGGAAATCCACATTTGCTTTAAATGGCTGTGTGAGCCTGGTGCCTCCTTTGCAGCTCTGCAATGATGATAGACACCAATGAATCGGATTATGATATATTTTTCTATCCTGCGAGCCGTGGACTAATCTCCTTATAATGAGGTCCATGTGCGGCGGTGACAATAAGAACAGCACCTTTTTTTTAATTTTTTGTACTCAATCTGGGTTGACACAGGCGACATCATATTGCCAGAATAACCCACTGTCCGATGTCACGGCATCCTAAATCAAATTTACCTTTCCATTTGGGGACCCAGATATTGCTGTTGTCAGTACACCTGTTGATTGCTAACACTGCTCTCCTCATGCACCTGCTTGAAAGTACACACACACACACACACACACACACACACACACACACACACACACAGAGCTCTCCCTAAAATGGTTTCTCCCACATAGTTTCCATAGCAACAGTCCAGTTTTAGTTCTGTTGTTTTTCCCACAGACGGAGAGTGGCTAATTTTTCAGAATGAGGGTCTTTGATGATAAAGAAAAGCCAGGTTGGGAGATTTACATAATGAATGGATGCCACGCTAGATCAGTCCCCACCTAGCACTGATGATTGCTTTTTGATGAATTTCTTTCCCTCCGTGTCCTTAGGTTTCTTCAGTTGTGGCAGTCCATTGTGTCCAGGAAGAACACGGCACACATAGTATCCATCTATTTAGGTCATTGTTTGTACTGCCGTAGCCTTAAAATTGTAGTCAAATTGCACACAGCCTGAGGTCAAATGTCAGCGGAAGCCTTACAACAAATAGCCTTTAAGTTCCTTTTTGGATGTGAAGTTGGGCTTTTGAGGTCACAGATCCAGACTTTGCACCTCAGGGTAAACATGCTTAACTTTTCTCAGGCCTGCATCTCCCTCACACACTATCACATGCCCTCTTCCAAAAAGTGTGTGTGTGTGTGTGTGTGTGTGTGTGTGTGTGTGTGTGTGTGTGTGTGTGTGTGTGTGTGTGTGTGTGTGTGTGTGTGTGTGTGTGTGTGTGTGTGTGTGTGTGTGTGTGTGTGTGTGTGTGTGTGTGTGTGTGTGTGTGTGTGTGTGTGTGTGTGTGTGTGTGTGTGTGTGTGTGTGTGTGTGTGTGTGTGTGTGTGTGTGTGTGTGTGTGTGTGTGTGTGTGTGTGTGTGTGTGTGTGTGTGTGTGTGTGTGTGTGTGTGTGTGTCTATATTCATATGTGTATGCCTTTATGGGGTCAAGGGAATGGGAGACTTTAATCACACCCTGACAGATGTGCACACTATTGATTTGTGGTTGTTATCCGATCACTGCTCTAGGCCAATTCACATGAGACACAAACCCCTCTCTATCAAGAGCGACCTCCCCACAGGGTTTGCACCGCAACAACACACCTCACATTCCCATGTGGTTGTGTGAAAGCATGTACGTGTTTGTTGGTTTGTTGGAGGGGGGGGGGGGGGGGGGGGTTACATAAGGTGAACCAGAGGTAGTCGTTAAACCACTCCATTACTCACAGGGGACATGTATATCCCTCTGTTAGATAGATGGTCAATTCTTTCCCTTGAGAAAGTCAACATTATAAATAAACAAATTTGAGAAGAGGTTCATGCTTCAGGGCAAACAAAAAACATTGTAGCCGTTGACGTTGTTTGGGGTGCCTCTGGAAGAATGCAGAACTGCTCATTTAAGGAGTAGGTTTCCAAATGAGCAAGTATTGTGAGTATTTCTGGCCTGGTTAGGGCGCGCTTTGACAAAAAAAAATGTGTTTCTTCAGGTCGGATGGCTGTAATTATGACCTCTAATGTGAACCGGTGCCAGTGTGATCCGACCCTTTCCTAGTGGCACTGTCCTGTCTTTGTCTTCTCCCGCTCATCATCACCCAAACACACACACACACACACACACACACACACACACACACACACACACACACACACACACACACAGTATTACTTTCTAAGTGGCCAGAGGGGCTAGAAAAGAGAGCAAAAAGTGAGAGCTATCCTCCCTTCACCTCCTTCCTTGCTGCCAAATGAATCGCACAAAAGGGGACTGTTTACTGCCATGGCTAATATCCTCATTAACAGTAATCTGTGGGGAGTGTGAAAGACGGTGGAGAAGCAGGAGAGGCTGTCCACGAGAGTGTGCGAGAGAAAGGGGGAAGTATGGGCTGCAGAGTGAAAAGGAGTTTTTGGTTAAAAGAAAGAAAACCAGACAGAGTGAATGACCAGTGGACTCGTCTGGAGCACTTGATGGCTTCCCTGATGGACTTTGATTGGCTCATTAACCCGTCCTTTTTAGGCCAGCTATACTGCAAACTCCCCTGATATATATTCAGAGCACATCACACACACATACACACGAACTCTACCAGAGCAGATTCCCACATACATGCAAACAAATATGCTCATTAACGAGCCAATGAAGTGGGCAAGCATCCACTCCTAATCTATATCTTCATTAGACACACACAGGCAATGCATCATTACACTAAGTACTGTATGTTCTCCGCCGAGCCTGAACCTTGAACAACAACGTTTTTCCTGAGTGGTGCAGTGCCATGCGAGGTTCATATTTACATTGCCGCACTCCATAAATACAGCCTCCGGGTAAGGCCTTCGGTCAGAAATAAAAAAGTTGGAGCTGTACCGACAGAAGGTTTTTTTAGCTATTAGAGTGTGAAGAGGCATCCGATAATTAGGATGTAATAGCAGGTAGTAAAACGGGCCTTTTAATTGGGCTGAGGTTTGCTTTGTTTTTTTGGAAATCGTTCCTTTCTGTAAATTGCCTCTATTAATCTGGTCGTTTAAGTCCTTTAATTTAAATGTGTGAAATAACTTAGGAATGCATCGTTGACTATTACAGCTGTTCATTTTGACAAAGACACAAAGGACCTAACATCACCATTATCAAATGTTATGTGGCAACTGTGTTGTTTGGTTGCCGCCCAAACGTTACCTAATTCCATATCAGCTGTTCTTAAGCTGCAGTGCAACCGAATTTCATGGCTCATTGCTCCGTTAAAATGACAAATGGCACCAACTGAAATGCGTGATAATTAAAACACTACTCCAGAAAACAGATGGAAGTTTTACGATTGCGTGGCACTTTGCAGTGCACAAAACTTCCTAGAAGTCAAACTGTGCATCAGCGTGGAGGCGAAAAAAGTCCGCGAGGATGAGAACACTTTGGCTGTCAACTTGACTGGTGCACCGTTGTCAGCCATTTCTCAAACATGGCCAAACATTTTGTTTTCGTTGTGTCTCCCCATCCCGATTTCCATCTCTCCTGTCAAAACGGAAAGCTATTTTTCTTTCAGCTATGAATCATCTCTGCGGATCTGTGTCACAATTCCCAATAATAAATTGAAGTCCTGGACAGAAAGTGTACCTATGTAGCAGTGTACCTGTGTACCTCTCATAAAACCAACATTACTGTGCTCATTATCCACTGTTTAAATTCCCACACACCGGATTGGCTGCCAACAGCTCGAGCTTGAACTTCGACCAAATATTCAGTGGTAAAATAACAGTGTACAAATGACACAAACCAAACCATACTCCTTTTGCTTTTCCATGTTGTTACTGTTGTCATTATTTCTGTGAGTGGCAGAGGTACAAGAACACGGAGGTAACACTCATATCTGGTTGTATTCTATGGTCACATTGCTGTCAGATTGATATCCTTCTGCACTTCAGGTTGTCTGTAATAAATTCCAAGGACAAAGGTTGACGTGTGATCGCTAGGTTGTAAAACACTCAACATACTTTTGCTTGCATGTGTTTGCTTATCAGTTTGCTGGATAAAGGCTAGCTATAGCGAGCAAAGGTGACATGTATGGGTGATACATTTGAATTTTAAAAGGGAAAAATACAACTCTTTATTTATCTCATTATCATCTGTAATAGATGGAGCACAACTAGACCCCGCAAAGCTTTTCCTCATAGCATGGCCCTGGCTGGTAATAGCCTCATTTCTGTGATACTAACTTTATATAGCCTGTAAAACACTTGGTTCGGTTAACGATCGATTCATCGGTAATGGCAGTGGCTTGAGCAGCAGTCCAACTGACTGGTTGTTAAAACCTTACCCCATATGGTAATTGTCCAATCTTAGCTTAAAAAACATAAATGGACACAACAGTTGTGTCACACTTTGGAGTCTTCTCAACGTGACTAATTCAGCACAAAGTTCAAAATGTCAAAGTTTTTTATTGTCAGTTCTGATATATGAGACATACATCAGAATCGAAATGGCGTTCGTCTCTGGCCCACGGTGCAATAGGAACGATCAAGAAAATATATTGAGTGGAATAAGCAGAGCCGGCCCAAGCCTTCAGGGGGCCCTAAGCGAAATATGATTAGGGGGCCCCTCTCCAATGTTAGCGCTGCTGAAACTATAGATCTGTGTTAAATATCATTCACACACCCAGTGTTTTCCGCTAGTGCCTCCACTGTGCGGCTGTGCGAAAATATTAGACAGCCGAGATTCAGACCCTCCTAGGGGGGTCCGGGGGTATGCCCCCCCGTGAGATTTTTTTAACCTTTTTAAAGTGAAATGCATGAATCTGGTGCACTTTGAGAGGAAAATTAAGAGGCTAAATCTGAGAAATTTTGTGTGAACAAATAATTTGGAGACACTGGGTCAGATGAATTAGAAGCTATTGAAGAAGGACACATGGATTTTCCATAAAAATATTAATATAAAATAAAATATTATGGAGGGTCCTCTGGGTTGGGCTTGGAGCTCTTTTTCTTTTACAGGACATATTTCTCTGTAATATAATGAATGCATTTAAATGCAGTGAGAGGAACGAAGCAGAAGAACTCTTGTCCAGCTACTGTATCTTTTTTTCCACAGACGAGGCTGACATAGGCTATAGACTATACACAGTGCATGGGCAACTGAGGGCAGCCCCATTTCCAATTGTTTTTAAATAAACTCAATAAACACTGTGCAAGTGTGCATGGATGTGAACGTGACATAATCACATCATTTCGGATTTCCTCCCAGATGAACTGATAACATTTTTAGGCTATTAATTATCTAGACCAAAACATGTTATTCCTTTTTTTGTATGATAACTCACATTTGCATAATATGATGTTAATATCAAACACACAAACTAAAAAAAAAAAAATTTTTTTTTTTTTTTTTTAGGGGGCCCCCCAGGCAGTCGGGGGCCCTAAGCGGCCGCTTAGTTCGCTTATGCCTCGGGCCGGCTCTGGGAATAAGATAAACATAACCTAAACAATATTAGATATTAGATACATTCTAAATACTAAGTAGTGCAAATGATTTGTTTGGGTGAAGAGCTGAGCAGATAGCATCCTCTATAGATCTGTTACCTCGTTATGCATACTGGTGGGGGTCCAGGGCTGGGAGGGTGGATTTACTGTATTTTCAAATATATATATATTTAAAGGTGCTCCGAAGAACTTTCAGTTTTTGTTAATTCTAGCACTTTGGACAAAAGCGGTAGTTTTTTTTTTACCACGCCAACTGTAGTTCCAGGGTGAGGGACCCATGACAAAGACATTAAGAAAAACTATATAAGAATAGCATTCTTTGCACTGATGGTCTTGTTCGCTACATGTCATTTATGATCATCAGAGGAAAAATTAGACTGAGATATGATATTAAGAAGTTCCTCATAGCACCTTTTAAACTTTTCTAAGGTAAGCTGCTAATATTGGCATGAATGGTTACCAGCTAAAAAGGTACATGTAGTAGCCTAGTGTTACTTGCAAGGCCATGGTCATAGCATAGCATTGGTTAGCTACGTACATGTTTTGGGATCTACTCCCACGCTAGACTCAGCAGTTATTCCCCATCTTCCAAGGGTTTTCTCTCATAAAGGTTATAAGAATATGAATATAAAGAGCTTTGTGTGAGAATGACATTAGGTCTGACTTTTAATATAATATAGAATTTACGAGGGCTTGCCATACAATTTCCTCACCCATCAACTGGTGAAGATGCTGACATTAAAACCTGCCTCTTTTTTTTTTGCGTCATTGCAGCAGTGAGGCTTGCTATTACAAATGTAGCCATCAAAAGCATAGCAATTGTACCAAACCCCAAAACACAGGAGAGAAACTGTTCAAGAACCGGATCAAACAGTGGGTTTGTCTGGTTCAACAAATACACTTCCAAGACTATGGGAATGTACTAAGCTTTAATAATTGAATTGTGTTTTGGACAGAATGACTTCGATATTGTAGAAGTTTTATTTGGTCAGTGAATTTAAGGAGGAACCATTTTCAAGCTCGCTGCCGTTTTCAATCTACACTGCAAAATGTGTAGATGCTGATCTTAGCAACATTAACCAAAAAGGGCCTTAGCTGAGAGAGTTTCTTGTAAAATGTGTGGGCCATTGTGTTCTCATGTTTCATCATGTTGAAGAACATAAAGCCTTTGTCATGACCTTACCCTTTGTTTTTCACTCACCACTAATCTTGACACCCGCGCTATTGTTTCTTTCTTTCTTATCAGCACATTTACATTAGCGAGTGAGTCAATAAATCTATTGATATGGACTTGAATGTCACTCTGCTGTGGACTCCATTTGCTCTACATTCATTTCATATTCACTTGTTATTTTTATCTCGTGTTGGGGAGCATTTCGATTTCATGCCTCTCACTGATTTCTATTTCATAATGAAAGTCATTGATTTGCCCTCATCAAATCTTCATTAATCACCGTGAAAATGTCTCAGCGTGTGTTCTCCACGGTTACTCCACTGGAAAAGTGTAGAGGCAGCCTGCAAAACATTTTGGTCCACTGAGCAAAGTGGATAAAGAATATTTAAATAAACCTTGTGGCAGATCCCTTTTATTACTCATTCACGGTATGTTCTTTTTCTGGCCTCAATACCGCCTAGGGGTTTAAAACGTAAGTGTGTCCAGCTGTGTGCACATGCATGCTTATCTGAATACATATATGGCAGGAAATGAACAGTACATCTTATTTTAAGGCTGTATATGTGGCTGCGTGCATATACTGTGAAGCCGAAAAAGCTGTCAAACCATGATCCCTTCCTTGCTCTTAGCATTGTGTTTTCCTTTTGTCGGTGCAGCTCTTGTGGGGCGAGAGACACTAGCAGAATGTATATCAGGCTGGCTTCATCTCTCATACTCTGCATGCTTCAGCACCTGGAGGATGGGCCGGGCATCAGCTCCAGGGCTCTGAGTCAATATTAATCTGCCAATATGAAAGACTGGATTATCACTGGGGTCGATAGCCTGCGCCTCGTGTAAGAGAAGTGTGTTTAATGGTGGGAGAGGTATAGTCGGAAAAGGAGGGAGAACCCAAATGGACAGGGGCCAGTGGAAGAGAGAGAGAGAGAGACACAGAGAGAGAGAGAGATGGGGAAAACTTCCAGACAGTAGCTTCTGCATGGTAAACCTTGTCGCGTGTGTCGCAAGTGAAGCACCCCGAAATTGATTTAAATTAAAGAGGAAATAGTTAGAGCAGAGGGCAGAGTTACAGTAAAGGGGGGAGGGGAGGACTATGAGGAGGCAGCCAAGGACAGTGTAAAGGTGGCTGTCATAGCGTGAGCCCATCTGCTGTGTGTGTGTGTGTGTGTGTGTGTGTGTGTGTGTGTGTGTGTGTGTGTGTGTGTGTGTGTGTGTGTGTGTGTGTGTGTGTGTGTGTGTGTGTGTGTGTGTGTGTGTGTGTGTGTGTGTGTGTGTGTGTGTGTGTGTGTCTCTGTTGCGATGAACGATTGCATGGAGAAGGTTGAAGGGAGCAAAACATAATGTTGCCCTGAAGGCTTGAGGGAAAACAGGCAGCCATTTAGTTGCAACCTCCAAAGAAAAACTTTGAGGTTTGGAAAAAGTATTTTTTTGTTTTTTGTTTTGTTTTTTAAAGTTGCAGTGTGTAATATCGTGTATTTTGTATAGGTTACTGTATATCTCAGCCTTTAGGAAAATAAGTTACTTACTAGAGATGCCATTATTCAAGTCTTTCCACAATATCGAGAGATGAGGTGAAGATGTATTTAGTTATTTTTTCTAAAGCACGCTTCTTCATCGTCCAACGTAACCGGTGCATTTCCAGCGGACACCCATTGTATTTAAAAATTGCTTAAGGCTGCTGTGTTTGACCATTCTGATATAAAGCGACAACAACTTTAATTGCAACATACTTACCAAAACTTTATTCCATGGTTGTGTGTGCGCACATACGTGTCTGTCTATGCTGTCATCCCCATGTGTGCAGTGTTGGCTCTGAAGAGCAGTTAAAACATTCAGCAGCACAGGCCAGATTCCGTGGCCTCCATCCAGGCCTTCATTCCTTCCCCGCTGAGATCACTTTAGACTTTTTAGTCCTGCATGACCTGCTGTTGAACTATATCCCTCCATTATCCTCATCCTACACAACCCCTCTCTCACACACACACACACACACACACACACACACACACACACACACACACACACACACACACACACACACTAACACACACACACCACAGGCTGTTGTTCCCCTGTCCCAGCCCCAGCCCCTCCACACAGCCCCCTCTGCACTGCGACACTTGGTTCTTGTCGGTTGCCTGCTGCTAATCGGGATTGGTGGGGAGGAACGGATGGCTGTGAGACACGGCCGTCCTCTGGAGCTATACGGAACCAGGCCAAGGTCACTCGCATCACTCTCCAGCTATCCACCACAGCAAACAGGGAGAGAGAGAGAGAGTGAGGGATGCAGCAGGAGTTGAAGGAAAGAGAGATAAGACTGTCCCTGTGTGTTTGTGTGTGTGTGTGTGTGTGTGTGTGTGTGTGTGTGTGTGTGTGTGTGTGTGTGTGTGTGTGTGTGTGTGTGTGTGTGTGTGTGTGTGTGTGTGTGTGTGTGTGTGTGTGTGTGTGTGTGTGTGTGTGTGTGTTACTCATGTTGTGGGGACATTGATCTGTTTACATAGTGATATTGTGGGGACGTACCTGTCTGTTGGGGACAAAATGGAAGTCCCTACAACTTAATAATCACATTTTAGGTTGAACACTTGCTTTAAAGTAAGGGTAGACTTAGGTCAAGGTTAGGGTAAGGGTTAGGCAGGTGGTGGTTATGGTTAGGGTTAGGGAAAGTCTCCAGGAAATCAATGTAAGTCTATGTAATGTCCTCGGAAGTGATGAAGAAAACACAACCTGTGTGTTTGTGTGTGTGTGTGTTTATTTTTTATGCTTTATTGATAGTGTAGAGACAGAGTTGAAATGGGGCAGAGTGGGGAGTGACATGCAGAGAATGACCACGGGCTGGAATCGAACCCGGGTCCGCTGCTGGCCGAGGCCCATGGGGGGGGACGCCCTACCAACTGAGCTAAGGGCGCCCCCCTGTGTGTGTGTGTTTCTGTGTGTGTGTGTGTGTGTGTGTGTGTGTGTGTGTGTGTGTGTGTGTGTGTGTGTGTGTGTGTGTGTGTGTGTGTGTGTGTGTGTGTGTGTGTGTGTGTGTGTGTGTGTGTGTCTCTCTCTGTGCCAGTCCAATGAGGTCTCGTGATTTGAAAAGAAACTCACAAGTCAATAGCGACGCCGCCGGCCTTTCATTTTATTTCTTAAATTAGCGATTAGGAGGCAAGAATTGGAATATTATCATCACATCACACGCCTATTTACCTCGTTTGATGAAATATTCAGGCGTGTCACTGTGTTTAGAGTGTGAGCTCATAGGTAACCTATTTTTCCCGCACTCTCCTTGATCAACACTCATCAATAATTCAGCCTTGGCCCATTAGTTTTTGTGAGGAAATGCCAGGGAGCAGCCTAACCTCGTCGAAGATTCCATTGCCTATTTATCGTGTGCAGGAACATATGGCACGAGCGGTTCTCATTGAGGAAGTTTCCAGAGGGGGAGGCTATGCGCTGGGCAGAATAGTTACACTGCAGCACACATTTATAAGGCAAACAGCTTGCGGTTCACCTTGAGATCATATTTACATAAATTCCAATCCGGTGCCACGTCACATTGTTGAGCGAACACAAAGTTTTTTATTTATTTCTACACATTTACAAGACACCCTAACAAGACATATTTCCTTATTTCCCTCAAATCTCAGTCAGGAATTGTTATGGTGGTGTGCTACTGCCGTTCAGCAGGCCCATTACGCCCGGGGCCGACCATTGTGTTTTATGGAATAAGTTGAGAGATGGATACTTAAGTGAGGGAATCTGTCACAGAGGCACACAGTTCTTGTCATCAACAAGGGCTGCTCCCTATTTTTTCCAGCCCATTGCCTGTGCTGTAATTTGCACTCTCAAGCATTCTCCCCCCCCCCCCACCCCTCTCCCTCTGCCACCTTTATTTCAGACAATGTTTTAGAAATCGCCCCCCCCCCCCCCCCCCCTCCGCTTTTCCCAGCCAGTGTTTCCCACATTTGTCATTACATGTCAGCCTGGGCCTGGGGATTTTTTTTTTTTTTTCGTTGCTGCTTCACTTGGCAAAAAGCAATTGTGTGTGCGTCAAAGCTGGAAGCTGACACGCACCTGAAATAAAAAGGGACTTGTGGGTAAAGACACTTCTGGTTTTATTAAGGCTGTGTCCTTGCTTGTAACAGTCCAGACCTATTTTACATGTTCCAACTCTCAACCGCATGTCTCTTTTCACCCCAACGGCTTTTATCAACACCCTTGTCTGTAAGCCCCCTCAAGGCCTGAGCATCCTCTCTCTCTCTCTCTCTCTCTCTCTCTCTCTCTCTCTCTCTCTCTCTCTCTCTCTCTCTCTCTCTCTCTCTCTCTCTCTCCCTCCTCCTTAGCTAAAGCTCAAAACCTTAACACGTCCGTGGCTCTCTGCCCAAGACCTCAGCGCTGTTTTCAGAGCACATTGCTTCCAGCTCCTCTTTAATCTCCCTCTGGCTGTACACACTGGATTGTCACAATGATTTCTGATTAGGTGCTTAAAATGATTCCAGTTTTTTCTACATGGAGGAGAGTTTTTTCGTTTCTAATTAAGTACCGCTGGATAGGGACCAAAGCAGAGGAAATCTCGTGCCAGATAATTTCCTACTTTCAAAGGGTCCCAAATTTAATAATTTTTTCTTTTTGTTAGGATAACATTGTTCTTAACAAACTAAAAAGAAAAGGAAATGAAAGAAATAAAAAGAATGGCCCATTTCTCATAAAGATGAGATTATTTTTTCTCTCATGCGCACAGAATAATAATCAGGCACACGGGTTATTATGTGGGACAAGATTTAAGTGTTTGAGTGTTTGACTGGTGATGTTTATAAGTGATCGTTTCACTAATCGTTTAATAGTGCACTTTTGTATGCTCTAAAAGAAAATCCACATTTGACTTCAAAGGCAACGCGAGAGATAGGATAGATGTTCTGTAATGGAGGTTTCAGTACAATTGTTAGAAAACATACTGTATCTATGGCACGTGGTCTTCATGCAAGCCCAGTAACCTATTGATTCAGACTTCACACAGTTTAAAAAATAATGGCAAAGACTGTGAACATGAAAAGCAAAAGAAAAACTAAATTAGCGCAAACCCAGTATATCTTGCTCAGAGAGAGATGAGTTGTTGTAGATGGGGCTTCAAACGCCAAGCTAAGACTTTTTCTTTAATTGGCCAGCCATGCTAAACATGCCTCGAGAAACAAACCGCTTGTGTCGCATGGGAATAAAGTGCCTGCATTTAAGCAGAGTAAGATAAAGCCGTACATGTGCATTGATGTTAAAAAGTGGAACATGCTATATATATCAGGTTGATGGACTCTTCAGAGACAGAATGTGATTCAATCAAAAGAAAACATGTTGCCTATACTCAAGTCATGAGATAGCACCCCTAGGCAAGAGGGGCATTTTTGTGAGGCTATGGCGTGACTATTATTTTGAAGTCACTCTGCATGAAGTTCCAGCTATGGGAGAAGACAAATAAAAGTGTATTCTCTTTAATCACCACATACAGATTAACTGCACTGTTACACATCTTGTGCATGTTCTTAAGAGGAGCCCAGTAGCACTCGAGAAACAGAAAAGTTTCAGCACTTGGGAAACTAGCAAAGCAGACTGAGCAACCAACCACTGTGACTGTTGTCATCTCTAGGAAAATCCAAATCCACACGAATCCGAAAAAGACTTGAATAAAGCTGTCAAATGGGAGCACTACTTGTGTGCAGTGCTCACTTTTGATGAAGTAGTTCCCCGTATGCAAAGTACTCTTCTGTGCCAGATGCAAATCAAGTCTCCTGGCTGATAAAACTTGACAATGAAAGCTTTAAGCTATACACCTTTATTACCCCCCAAAGGAAGATAAAGTTTCCTGCACCTGTGGTTGTTGATTATATTGGCAATAGAGGGCCAGCAGTGGCATGGTCTTGTTGATTTGCATGTTTGGGTGACTCTGGGAGAGCGTAACCACAGACTGAGCATGGGAGAATTACCTGGAACTAAACACAGGACAAGCAGGAACTATTGCGGTTCATGTGAGTGTCGCCTGTATTATAAGTTGTTGGAGGGTGACACTGTTCTTATTTTTTCAACACTCCAACACTGAAGTATTATACTATCTACCATAGATAGTATATAATATGGATGTATCATCCGTGCTGACCTCAGTTATTCACACGGCATCCAATAATCCTGGTTTATGCGCGTCGCCATCTTGTGAGATTTTTACTCCGCCTCACGTCGGGGGGAGGGAGATACGCCCATCTAGATGACGTATACCTCCGAGGCAAAGTGAGGGACAACGGGCGGAGAGCTGTCACTCAAGAGATTGCGCCAATACATTTTAACCTTCAAAAGAATAAAAACTAGCCTGCTAGGAAAAAAATTCACCCCCCTCAGTGTTGTCATGGAGATATGACCTAAACATACAGACTAGAATGGTTTTGTGGACCAGGCTGTAAATAGGTTTAATAAGACTTTGAAAACTGCCTTTCTAACAAGTGAGTCAAAGAAAAATTGCTCAGGCTTGGTACCACCCCCAGTGGCCACCGGAAGGTACTACACATTTGGTCACTTCCTTATTGGATGCTGGTAAAAATCGCTGAGGTTGGGTCTGGCTATCTACTCAACAATCACAATTAGTAGACGCCAGCGAAGAAGGAATCAGATCAGTCCAACTGAAGAATGGATGACCTGTAGTGTGCAGGTCTAGAGCGCTCACTGGTACGCACAGGTAGAAAAGAGCTACTCCGCTATCTATGGATGTGACGTGACGTGAGACAGCACAGAAAATCTGTATATGGAAAAGCGGTCATGTTGAGAGCATCTTCAAAATCTGCTATGCTAACTTCCTGTGAGGTTGCAAAATGATGCTGATGGGTCAGCAAAGACACTGCTTTAAAGTTAACTATCGGACACTAACATTAAATCAACCGTACATCCGGGCTGATGTTTTATGCAGCAGAGCCCATTGTTCCACATCAGCTGAGACATACAAATATGTAATGTTTTAAATAATTCCCTTGTGTATTAAGACAGAGCCAAAGGCATTATTTATTGGCCAAACATGTCGTGGAGATGGATCATGGTACCTCATTTTGTTATTTGTAATGATAACAGGAACAGCAGTTAACTCTCACCCCCTATAGCAGAGAGACCCTGGGATAAAGCAGGGATTCTTTCACTACAAAGGCTGTGAATTTCTGCTGTGCGTGGACTACTTTTCAGAGTTCCCCCCGGGGATCACTAAGTTGAGGGACACCAGCTGCACTGTTATTATGGCAATGAAATCGATATTTCCCAGGCATAGCATTCCCCAATGCCGTCCGCAGTATCTCGGTGCAGAGTTCAAAGACTTTTGCTGAAGAGCTAAGAAATCCAGGCACATCATGTCCAGTCTAATAGTCCTGGAGGAGGAAAAGAAAATCTGCTGTGAGGGTAATAACGGAGTACTGCAATACACTAGTGAAATTTGTAGGATTATGAGAAGCACCGTTGCTGATGGGACAATGTAGCTGCAAGGAACACTGACAACTTCCACCTCACTCTTTACTCCTGAGGGAACTGTCCAGGTACGCAGGCAGTTAAGAGAAAAGCAGGAGAAACAACAACTGTACTACACCAGCGAAACAAGACAACTATATGTTCTGCAAGCAAGGGAAAAACAGTCAGGATACAGAGAGGAGAGATGTCGAAGGCAGTCGTGGTCCTGCTGCCCTGCCCCCTAAAAAGCACTTTAAAAGACTTACTTAAATACCGTTGCTAGAGCACACAATCTTTAAAGTTACAGTCATTTGTATTTGAGTTGAGAAGAGAAGAGGAAAGGATTCCTTGGTGGAAGTACTTACCTCTCAGACTGTATACAATCTGTAACATGGGGTGGTTATTAGCCACTGCTTAGCTATAAAGGCTAACAAACTAAAGAGTGCAGGAACCACTGCATAAACATTGTAACTTAGTCTCATGCCATACTTGATATATGAAAAATGAGTGAGAGTGCTTTCTGTAGAGGTAGTCTTGATAACGGGGTGCCAAAACAACAAGGTGCACCTAAATCTCACCAAATTGCTCATTGTTGACATCGGTGGGAGAAAAAAAGTGAGAGCCACACTCCCCGTCGCTGAGACAGGTGCAGGCGTGAAGGTGTTGAACAGCTTAAAGAGCCCCTCCAGTGTGGGGATTTCAAAGCAGCCCTCCTCCTTTGCTATTTTTCAAACAATACAGCTGTCAAACGGGCCCGGATAAAGACTCCGTAGATCACACAGGAGGACGGCAATATGTTCCACTGTGCTATCGCATGTGGGCCTAATCCATTACTGCCACTGGAAGAAATACCACAGAGCAATCGGATCACAAACAAGGGGCCAGATTATTTCTTGGATTACTCCCATGGCGTTTAGTGGAGAAAATGGTGTTTTTGATTTCCGAGCGCTCGGACGCTAACGTGATCTAACGTATCTCGGAGCAATTGCTGCAGATAAGGCTAATGAAGTTGCACCCTGAAATGTGAAATAAATTGCTTTTTCTGCTTGTGTCTGAGGCGGGTGGGAAAAACAGAGTTGGAGTTGCGGAGTGGGCAGTTGGACATCAACAAAAAACAAGTTTGTGCAATGAGTAAGGACAGTTTTCAGCAAGAAGAATGTGTCGATTCCCATTACAAAAACGGGCTTCAGATATAGCAGGAGCATGTGGCAGATCACAGATGTGTCACAGCTATGGCGTTAATTAGTGGCACAGAGCTTACCTTGGTGTTTATTAGTTCACTTACTTGTGGCTAAGGCAACTCATTAAACAGGGTCAGGGAAGGACTCTGTGGTGCCACACTGCAAACACTTTCATGTCCTTCAAAGATCAAACTCTCTGAAAACAGAGTCTGTTTATACCAATACTATTCAGGTCAACAGAGTCCAGACAGGCTGTTTTTGGTTCTAACCTGCTCTTTAGCGGCTGACATAAATCTAAGTCCACTAAACAAACCAATGAATTAAAAAAAGTGACGTCTATTTCATTGAAAAGTAAACATTAAAGTGAAGTGGTATTAATCACTTCACACACACTGCGGTAGGACATATGCACATGGGCTTACTCGATACATATTAATGTGCTCCACCCTTAGCACGATCAGTGGCCGGCGGCCGCATTAATATTCCCTCTGATTTTTCCGTGCGAGCGGGCATTAAAATACTGCCATTAACATCATTACCGCCGTGGAAAATATATCAACAAGTCATGTTGAATTAGTGTTAATGTGACCGCTGACGGGGCTGTGCTAACCCCCTCCCGCCTGAAATGCCAGCATGCTGTTTTCCCGCTCAGGCTGGCAGGAGGCCTGCTCATGCTGCCCACTCATGACCCTCAAACACTTGCTGTTGTCAGGGAAATGGAGCTGCCTTGCTGGTGCGCTAAGTTCTTTTTTTTTTGCTATATCTAATTGGATTAATTGGAGTAATAGGGGGTTGTTTTACCCTCCCTGCCATGCTTTTTATCTCTCACTAATTGCTCTCTCCTCCCCTGCCTCCCTCTGTCTCTCTCTCAACCAGACAATATTTTTGCTTGGTGTCTCTTCTTTCTCTCTCTTTTTATTCCACTCCCTCTGTCAACCTTACACAAACAATGTCCAATCTCTTTGTCGATATAATGTTTTCCCCCTTTCTCCTCCAATATTTTGTCTGCCCCTATAAATGACTGCTCATTTTGTGGTGCCACACACTGGCATTCAAATGAGGTGCTTGCTTATCACACTTCCCGTGCAGGGTGTTCTTCCAGCTTCGCACATGGTAAGCTTTTGGTAGAGGTGGGTGAAATGTGTCCGGGCGGAATGACTCAGACGGTGACATACTGTATAGTGCTCACAAACAAGACTGATTCATGTGTGAACCAAAACAATACACACACACACACACACACACACACACACACACACACACACACACACACACACACACACACACACACACCCACACACCCATATGTTGATTCACAGGATGGAAAGACACTTGTTGCCATGGTGAATGCATGGATGTGTAGTTCAGTGTTTGACAGTGGCATTTTCTTGTCCTTGGTTTTACATGCACAGGGAACTGGCAGTTGGCCCTATTGAAGTTATGTTGTATGATAAGCTATTTTTACATTAACGTTTCATATCCACCATTGTGTATTTGTGTTTGTTATCAGCAGTAAATCGGTAGCAATAATCTGCATAAGGAAGGAACTGTGCTTGAAATAAATGTTTGAAGGGTTTATAGTGACTATGGACATTACCCTTTAAATCAGTGGGTTTAATTGGCCACCATTTGGATAATTGATTAAAATAGTTGTGACACGAAGATGCTAGTTGCTACTAAAGATATACTTGCTCAATTGCTCAATATTTCTGTCATATCTGTTTGTTTTTTTATGTCCAACCAGCAGCCGGTTAGCTTAGCTTTAGATAAAGACTCAAAACAGTTAGCACGGCTCTGTAGTAAGAAATGCCTCTAGATAAACAGATAAGAAAGGTGGTAAGTTAGTTAAATCAGCTAAGCTAGATATGTAAGCTAGGCTAATCACATGATGCTTCTTGCCTTACTTGGCATACAAACATGAAAGTGGATTTACTCAATTAACTCTTGGTAAGAGAGCAAAATAAGTTTATTTCCAGAATTATCAAGCTGTTGCTGTAATTATCACAGTTAATTGATCTTCGTTTTTGGACTTTTGGTTAAAGAAAAAAACAGGCAATTTGAAGATGTCACTATTGACTCTTACTGTAAGCAATTGTCTTTCATTTTGACTGATAAATAATCTGTTGATAACTCAATCAGTTGCAGCCCGAGTACTTCGATAATTTTTTTTCAGTTTTCCAAGGACAAGAAAACGGGTAAGATTGCACAAATTGTATAACTGTAATATTGGAGAAAACCATGCTTTCCTGCTGTCCCTTCTAACCAACATGTGACTTTTACTAGCATCGAGCCTTATCAGTAACTAGATTACTTGGCTAATCAGGTTAGGAGGGAACTTCACTCTGTGTATAGCCACTGGCAACAAAGGGCCAAAGTCTACACACAAGCGGGAGAACGTTTGCAAGAGCAGTAAAATATGCAGTTAAAGTCGGGATATTCAGATTTTTGACAAAGTGATTTTGACAAAAAGCATTCTCTAGAATCACTTACTCCACTATTTAAACTCAAATCAAGTGGATGAACCCTCAGTGTCACACCAACCCCACCCCCTTGCTGCCTGACTCTGTGTGTATCTGTACCAGTGTCATTAGTCTGGAGATGGGAGAGGGGAGGGGAGTTGTTTTATGACTTTAAAGTCCAAATAGGGCCTTCTTTGTCTTTGTCACACACACAAATGCACACACACACACTGACTGTATCACTACTTGCCACAGCGCGTGGGACAAATTTATGTCCCGAGCATCCGACACTGGCTGATGGATAAAAATGAGTTATACTTAATGAGTTATAAGATGCTCTCAGGTCCAGAGGGTCCATAAATTCCATCCTAGGCCACGTCACACTGCCCTGGCCGAGCCTGCTCTGGCTTATTAACAGCCATTTGCCCACCTTGTGTTTGATGCAGTGCGGCTCTGGCTGGCCAGTGCACTGCAGGCCGCTCCCCTCTGTACTCCACTCAAGGTTCAATCCCCGTTTGAGTTGGACACAGTCTGGGTTTGAAGGCTACACTGACACCTGCTGGTCACCGGTGGTACTTTGACTAAATAGTCACCCATTTAACCCATGCAGTGATCCTCTACACTGGACTGATGATAAAAATGTTACACAGCCAAAGGCACACCACACCATGCCACAGCGGGCTGCATTCATATGGTGATTTGACCATTAGCCTATGACTTTGGACAAATGACAGCCCCATTATTAAGGTGTGATGGGGGAGGGCTAAGCCACTAAGTGTGGCTTAAAATTTCCCCAAAGACATCAAATCACGCCCTTCTTTCTCTCTCCCTCTCTGTTTCTTTTTTCCTTTTTTGTTGAAAAGCATCATTGCTATTTTTTTTTTAACCTTTATTTATACAGGTATATCCCATTGAGACCAAAGACTCTTTTGCAAGGGAGACCTGTTTTCCTTTCCCACGTTACCATTCACACACACAATCATACACCGATAGCAGGCTAACTATCAACATTCACACGAGGCAAGTTGGGTGAAGTGTCTTGCCCAAGGACACAACAACTATGACATAGGTGGCAGGGCGGGGATCGAACGTCCAACCCTTTGATCATCGGCCAACCCGCTCTACCAACTGAGCCACAGTCGCCCTTTACAAGACTGAGGCTATCCACAGAGTGGTGTCCTACTCTGGTTACTATACCTCACTTCTTTTTTTACACAAGCTGGATAATCTCTCACTCTGTGAACACAGAGAATTGTGTCAGATCAGGACTGAGCACTCTGATTTTCACTGCTCTTCCCCTCTTAGACTGCCTCTCTACTCGTCATCAACATTATTCGGCCTATTAAAATTGATAGTTCAGATGCTGTGATATGAAGGCATTTTGTGTGTGTGTGTGTGTGTGTGTGCGTGTGCGTGTGCGTGTGCGTGTGTGTGCGCGTTTCCCTAACTTGTAATGTAAGTACGCAGGTAGTTCAGAGCTATTTCCCCCCTGGGGCCTCTTCATCACTAAAATGTATTTTGCACTCCCCCATCATCTCTCCGTGCACTCATTATCTCTCTACCTAACAGACAGAAACGCACACACACACACACACACACACACACACACACACACTCAAGCGCACACTCCCTCCCACCAGGTAAATTTAAGATATTGGCTCGGAGGCAGAATGGTAATATCAACATCTCATCATGGGTTTTTGTATTAATATCAGCAGGATTATATTGACAGAGAAGATTAAATTGTTTCATGCAGAAGATTATAAATCCTCGGAGGGGATGTGGCGTCTTAAATTGCTATTACCACTTAATACAATCCTATCTTCCTCTTAATGCATATCACTGACTCTGCAGAACACATTACTGGAATGGTCAGTGGTGGGACAAATCCACTATCACCACAATCTCAATGGGAAACCACTTAATAAAAATGCAGTATTGATCCTTATATGTGTCTGTAGTGAGCCACACTTTTGGTTTTGATCATGATGTGAGCACGGGTTCAGGCTCTTGTGCATTGATGCAATTTACATATATTGCAGTTTATTGCTTATTAATAGCATAAACTCACCGGGCACTCCTATGGACTTCATCCCATTGATTTGTTTAGAACTGCAGAATAGTCACTTCTTGGATTTACGACGGTTTCCTCAGTTGCACCGCCGAACATTACATTTTAACAAGTCATTTTATACAGTATAGTCTCTGAAAAAAGAGCAACATTTACATCTCTTTTATGAAACTGCTCCGCGGAAATAATGC
This sequence comes from Ammodytes marinus, assembly GCF_949987685.1. Taxonomy (NCBI): domain Eukaryota; kingdom Metazoa; phylum Chordata; class Actinopteri; order Uranoscopiformes; family Ammodytidae; genus Ammodytes; species Ammodytes marinus. Next base: position 9,863,673 of record NC_137223.1, on the reverse strand, counting down.
AATTCATGGTGATCTTCAGATTTGCAGTAAAGAGGAATTTAAATAGATTCTAGTTAAATGTCTTTGCAGAAGGACATTTAGTTTCGCTACTTTTTTTCTGCAGAGACATAATGAGGCAATAAACGTATCATTCATTTCCATGTCATTGTTACAGCAAGGAAGCACAGTTGTCCTTTAGCCATCTTTAGCGGGTGCATTGGCTACATGTGTGATCAGAATGCAAGTTAAGACCGGGTCTGTAGTGTTGTTATGAAATATTAACACAAGGTGGTGCTCTTGTCCTCTGGAAGAGACCCCCCTTTGTCAACCTGATCCTGATACTTTATGTATGGCAAAGAGTTTCCAAGATTGGTCAACATTCCCATTACTATTGTCTCATTTCTTGGTTCAAAATATTTCACTTTGACAAATACATGATAAAACAAACAGCACCAATGAGGGCAAAATGTATTAACAATGAACAAAAGCTGTGTATCATGTATCATCTATGTCCAATAAATTAGACATTTCCATCTTATCCATAATCATACCAGGTTAAATACAGTCGTTAATGTCCCTGTACTGAAAATGACCATAGAATGTACAAAATATTAAACGGTGAAATATTGAATGGTAAAAAAAATATTTTACATTTTAACCTTGAATGATATGTTTGGTCATCGGCCGAGTTCACAAGATATACTGTATACAGTAAATTTGTCCCCAGTTTGACTCCAGTAGGGACACTTTGTTCGTTGAGCATTTCCCCAAATTTTCTGTCCATTTTTATACTGCCACTATCAAAAACAAGTCAAAAAGACCAGAAAATGATCTTTAAAACATCTTTAATAAGAATAATAACTGTATCCCGAGGCTCTGTAGTGGTGGATATATCGCAGGAGTAACCACAAGAAAATAAAACTGAGTGATAGCTGAGATATGCCATAACATTATACTGCAACCGAACTACTGTTGAAGCGTTAAGGTGGCCATAACTAAATGAGCAACAATAAAATGTAAAGTGTGGAAAAAGGCAATTCTACAGTGTTATTTAAGAAGGGTTCATTTTAAGTGCTACATTCTGATTGGTGCGTGGAAGAAGATGACATAACATTTCTTTCATATGAAACTCACCCACTTCAATCCAGTGAAACAATCCAAAACAGAGCTCTCTCACGTGCAGGAACCAAAAAGTGTCGTAAATTGTAAAACGGTGTGTTCATGTAGCACCTAATCGATCATTGTTCGAAATAGATCTAAATAGTTTAAGCCCTTCATGTTGTTATAATAGTATTATATTTATTATAATGTGGTGTCTGATTAATAAATAGTTCTAAAAAAGCAAATATATAATCACGTTTTTGTTTGCTGACTGATTTAAAAATGTAATGTTTCCACACTCGCGTTGACACTCTTGAATTTGAAAAAGTCTTTGCGATGAATAAACTGAATCCATATTCTATGATTATGGCAAATAGACAACATATTTACAAAGCACCGAGGAGGAAATTATCGACTGCAATGACAATATTGGCTTAACGGTACAACGGCAACACTGCACCGCTAGGACAAATGTGTTTGCTCACTCTTCCATTAGGTGGGCAGGGCTCAATATTAAGGGCACAGTGCGTGATCCGGCTGTCGGCGCATACAGCCCTTGTTAAATTGTTTAGAAAAATTGCACTGGGCCGTTTTAATATGATTAATATTAAATAAATTGGGCACGCTACCCACCTCCTATGGCTATGACTACCATGTCTGTGTGTGTTTGTGTGTCTGTCTGTGTCTGTCTGTCTGTCTGTGTCTGTGTGTTTAATTTGCTTTTGTTTTTTTGGGGGGGGGGTGGCAGGCATAGCTGGAGCATCCCATAGCTGTGGGTGAAGCAAAAGACACACCCCCGCCCCTTCCTTTTTTTCCTCTGTGTGGCCCTCTGTGGTCTCCTGGCCGTCCCCAAGTCATTTCAATCTAAATGCAAATTTCATCAACCCTCCCACTAAAAAGACTGATATTAGTATCAAAGCCAATGTGTTACGGCTGTGTGTCGTGCGGACGTGTCACTCTCAATAGCATCTCCAGTGCCGAAAAACCTGCCAATCTCCAAAAGCACTCACTACACTGAGAATGGATCTTACGCTTTCTTTCTCTCTGTTTGTGCTTCTTTTTCCTCTCCCCCTCCCTCCTCCTCTCGCTCTCGCTCTCTCTCTCTCTCTCTCTCTCTCTCTCTCTCTCTCTCTCTCTCTCTCTCTCTCTCTGTCTCTCTATCTCTCTAACATTTCCCCTCTCTGGACACTCTCTGTTTTCCCTTTAACTCCTCCCCCCTTTTCCCCATCCAGGCTCATATTTGGCCTGGTCTAACCTTTTTCTTGGAGGAGCCCTTCAAATAGAACGTCATTAGTCGTCCATATGTTGTGTTTCTCACCTTCCCCTCCACCCTCTCTCTCTCTTGCCCCCTTTGCTGCTCCGCACTGGGCAGCAGCTCATCAGGGGAAACTCTGCACATGCTTTGCTGCTGACCAACACAGAAAACACATAGCAGGAATTCACTCTGCACCGCTCTGCAGTCGCACACATCTCTCTCTCTCTCTCTCTCTCTCTCTCTCTCTCTCCCTCTCTCTCTCTCTCCCTCACATTTGTCTCCTACTGTTTCTCGAGGAAAGCATCTATCCTCCATTTTCCTACTCCCATCCTGTGGCTGGTGAAGTGTGGTATAGAGGTAAATAGGTGGAGGTGTTGGGTGAAGAGGAGGTCTATATGTACTGAGAAGGGAGGAGGACTGGGTGCAGTTGAGGAGGAAGCAGAGGCAACCACGGGGAGGCTGCTGCGCTCCAGGGGTTGTTAACATGCAGGTTGCATATTTCTGAATTGCAGAGCAGCCTTATCTCTGCCGTGCTGGGTCACTGAAGCACTTCCTCTCTCTCACTGCTGTGTGTGTGTGTGTGTGTGTGTGTGTGTGTGTGTGTGTGTGTGTGTGTGTGTGTGTGTGTGTGTGTGTGTGTGTGTGTGTGTGTGTGTGTGTGTGTGTGTGTGTGTGTGTGTGTGTGTGTGTGTGTGTGTGTGTGTGTGTGTGTGTGTGTGTGTGTGTGTGTGTGTGTGTGTGTGTGTGTGTGTGTGTGTGTGTGTGTGTGTGTGTGCGCCTGTGCATGTGCATGTGTGCTCACTGTTTGTGCATCCCTGTGCAAATCTGCTCTTCCATGCATGTCAGAGAGAGAGAAACAGAGAGTTTGTAGTGTGTGTGTGTGTGTGTGAGTGCGTTCGTGCGTGTGTTTGCGCGTCTGAGTGTGCGACTGTGGGTGCGCACGTGTGAGAGTGTGCTGCATGTAAATATGTGCACATGTGTATGCAACCGTGCTGGCAGCAGCAGGAAATGTGAAGCAAGCTGTGATGGGGAGGGATTCTCTCTCTCTCTTTCCCTCTCTCTCTCTCTCTCGCACTGCAGCAAGAAACACTCATCAAACTGCAACACGCATCTCACAGAAGCCCTGAGATACAGCAGCAGCAGCAGTAGAGCAGCAGTAGAGCCCGGGCCTCCTGTTAACACACAGACATGACACAGCGACAGCAAACAGCTTAACACTCTGCTCCCCAGCTGGCTGTGTGCTCTCAGGTGGGCCACTGAGGTCTAGCAGATAAAAGCTTGCACTGCAGGGTATTAGGCGTTCTAGGGGTGACTCTCTCTCTCTCTCTCTCTCTCTCTCTCTCTCTCTCCCACCTCTCTCTCTCTGTTAGTCGTGGGTCCCTTTTTTTTAAATATGTGGTATCCCTGCTTGCATGCTATGGTGTAGACTTGAAGATTCCGGCCTCTGTTTGTCCTTGGGAGGGTCAGACTCTACATAAGGGCCCATACATCTTCAACACATGCATCGCCTCCCTCCTTAGCATCTCTGTCACGATCCCCCTCCATTTGTCATAGCGTGGCAGCTCCAACGATGTTGTCAAACACGTCGCCGTCGTCATTATCCAATAAGGCGCTGTCGTTGCAGGGGTCAGAGTTTAAGACTGTGAGTCGTGCGTGCGGAAGAGGAGGGTCACGTAATTGCACACTGGAGAGTTTTTGGAGACTCCCGCTGAATGTACAATTAGTTTTGTTTCTCTTTCTGACCTTAGTGAAGTGTGCTGCTCTGGTGCAAAAAGAGAGAGAGAGAGAGAGAAAGAGAGAGAGAGAGAGACGGTGTAAGGAAGAAGTACGCATTGCACTAAAGCCATTCAGCATCACAGGCTGCAGTTGTCTGTGAGCTCTGTCAAATGAATTTGATATCCATCATTTTTACACACCTAAAGCACCTACATGACCCATAATGCAGCTCACTTGCAGAGATTTTGGGCCGTGATTTTGCTAGTGACGGTTAACGTAGCCTCGAGCCGTTAGCCTCAAGCAGAGTTGAGGCTGTAAAAGGTCTAATAGACTGACGGCGTTCTTACTCCACACCTCCATATTTATTTTATATGTTTCATTTTTAAACTTGTAGTCTTCAGAACCAACCGGTGAGAACTCAAGTGACATCACTGGAGGCAATTTTAAGATTTTACGCTGCTCCCTATGGAGCCACAAAAAGTTTGTACTCCCCAAGTCAAGTCCTAAAAACCATGTGTAAAAATGGCTTTAAATGTGTTAATCATCGGTGGACCCCTTTAACATATTGTGACCAATGAAAGGGTCCCCAACCATATGTTGATCACCAATGCAATAAAATACAGATATTGAAGAATATTAAAAGTTCCTTACATAAAAAAAACTCGTTCTACTATTTTGGAAAAGTGCAAAGCATACTGTTAAACTCGGGCTAACTGACTGGTCAAAAACTCTACATTTAGAAAGAACAAACTTGGAGAGTTTGAGAGGATTTGGCGGCATCCATTAGTCTCCTATATGCAAAACTAAAATATCTCAATCCTGTATATAATTCACTGTAAGCCGTGTACAAAACTGGGTAGCACTCCTGGGGGGGTTGGGGGGCTATGTTGTTCTAGTTATACTGTCCATCTGGTACTGTGATGTGAAGACCATTTCTCCAGCTGATGAGACGTAAGTATTCCACTTCACAGATGCTGTACACTGTAGTATTGTCTTACACTGTATGGTTTTGTTTTTTTAGAAAAAAAAAAGGAAATACGTTTTATGTGGATGCTATTTACGAATTGAGGATGATTTCTGTTTTTGATACAGCAGAAATGTCCATTTCCATCTCACATCACTCTTTTTCCTGTCAAAATGTGTGTCTTCTGCGTGAGCTCATGTAAAGTATTTTCATCCACGTGTTTTTGTTTGACTGTCGAAGTGTACTGAGTAGGTGTGTGAATATACTGTACATGTATGTGTCTTACCGTGTTTGATGTATTTACTTGAGAAGAGTGCACCAGATCACAAGGGAATATGCTGCGACTCTTCCCGGGGAGGGGGGGGGGGGGTGGGGGGGGGGTCTCTCTCTCTGTCTTCTTTAGGACTGAGTGGACTTGCACTTTGCAGTTTCGGGTTCAAAACACCCCGGCTGCTTATAATAGACACACTTTAGATCTTAGCGACCAGCCGCCATCATCGCTCTTGCCTCTTGCCGATGCAGCTCAAGGATGAATGGAGCATGTACTGTGTGTTGTAGAATATAACATGTCTGCTCTAAACCACAACATACTGTGTGCATCCATCCTGGGTCCTTGAGGAGCACTCTATACCAGAGGCAAAAAAAAAACTCTCTGCTGCTCCGGCTTCAGCTCTGGCTCCATTGTTGATCTCTTGCCCCCCCGTTGCAAAAACTGGGGGGGGGGGGGGGGGCACTTATATGCCCGCATTACAGCAATATATATTTGCCACATCCAGGCCAGTCCTTTTCAGCTGCTGATATGGCTTAGCTTAAATCCTCCCGGCCCCTGTGACGACACCACCAATGCAAATGGGCCAGAGACACAGAGAGAGAAGGGTTCAGGGATTTTTAGAAAGCAAGGGGATGAGGAGCAAAGCTGTTAATTAAACGGCTGTATCCGTACAACAAGAGCTGAGAAATGATTTGATTATTTTTTGGACCATAAGTCTAATTTGGTATCGCTATCAGTATGCGTGTGTCCAATTATATTCTAGATCAGGGGTGTCCAAACTTTTTTCACTGAGGGCCACATACAGAAAAATCTATGAAGGGCCGGGCCACTTGGTAAGAATAACAAATTTATCATGTAGCTGCTCTTGTGTTTAGTTTCATAGTGTCTTCGTAAATTGTAATCCTTCTTCACGGCAACACTTTCCTTGCACATTAAACAGACACACTTCCCCTCAAAGCCGACCGAACCTCCAAGCAGTATTTGATTAGGGGGCCCCTCTCCAATTTTAGCGCTGCCCAAATCATTGACTTGTTAAATGCCTTCAGACACCCAGTGTTTTCTGCTATTGCCTCCAATGTCCAGCTGGGTGAAAATAGTAGCCAGCCGAGTTCCCGACCCTCCTAGCGGGGTCCGGGGGTATGCCCCCCTGGGAAACAATTATCAATCATATTTTAAATGATTAACTAAAAAAACATACAAACTGCATGCCTCTCATTTGTGGGACACCGTCAAATATGTGTGACCTCGGCTTTACCAGGGCCAAGACCTGAGCAGATTGCTCACAGTATGGCGGCTGGCAAATACTGAACGTGTTAAATGTCTTCTCTGCATGGCCAGGTAGACACTAAATATAGTTCTTCTCACCTCTCAAATTGCCTCACACACACACACACACACACACACACACACACACACACACACACACACGCACACACACACGCGCACACACACACACACACACACACACACACACACACACACACACACACACACACACACACACACACACACACACACACACACACACACACACACACAGTAATGTTCTTCTACCTTGTAGCTTTCGCTCTTTATTTTTACGCCTTACTTTGAATGATGTGTTGTTACTGTTTGAGTGCCTTTTTCCCTATGCTGCTTCTCAGCTCTTCCGCATGGCTGGCTGATTTGTTTTGCGACTGGCCTGGGTGTGAGTCAGGCTTCCTGCGGTGAAATGTGAGGCTGTGTAAGGGGGGGGGGCAGCAGGGGGGAAGGCCCAGGGTCCACATGCCAACCAGACAGACAGTAAGGAGAGGAGCTGGGTGACGAGCAGACGCCAAGGCCCCCTCTGGTGATGTCATTCTTGTTTTGTTTTTACAGTAAATCTATTACTTTCTTCTAAAGGTGCAGTCAACGATTCTGGAGGATGGTTGTTGTCAAAATCACTTTTTGGTCAAAATCAGTAAATGTCTTCTCAAAGAAAAACCTAAAATAATACACAGCCCAGGTTCTGTAAACAGGCATTTTGCTAGCTACGGTGGGCCCCCTTTGTTTACATATACCCTCTGTTAACATATCAATGTACAGAGCCTAAGCTGTGCATTGACACTGGATTTGTTTTTTCAGTGCACACACTGTACGGACAGGTGAGGAGGTATTCACTGATTTGATAAAAAGTGATTTTCGACAACAAGAGTTCCCCAGAATGGCTGACTCTACCTTTCATGGTTTTAAGATAGGTCATACCTTACACATACGTACAAATAAAAAGTCAAGAACAAGAAAAACAACAAGAAAATGATCATTATTTCAATCATTGTCTCTATAATCATCGCCATTCATATTATTATCATCAACCATATCCCCAAAGACATCCCATTAGTTATCTGTGACATATCCTACAGAGGACAAACATGGGACCAGTGATCATGTGTGGATATTCTAATAGGGTGATGTAGTTCTAGGTGCAAGGGGGATGAAATGTGGGAGTGCCCAGGCCAGGGCAAGAGAGGGGGGGTGGGGGGCTTACTGCATGGCTGATTCAGTGACTGACAGACTGGCTGGCTGGATGGCTGGACTGATTGACAAGCTAACAGGCAGAAACAAGGAGAGTGTGGGTCCACAGCTATGCGCTACTGCTGCCAGCAGGCATTGATGCGGCTCTGAAGTCTAACCAAAGGGGCCCGGATGAGTAATAAGTCATGTAGTGCTGCCCCCTCCACCTCCACTACTACCCCAACCCTCCCCCATAGAGGATGGAGAAGGGGGGGGGTGACGTTAAGACGAGGGAGGAGAAACAAGATAGATTAAGAGACAAGAGCTACTGTAAGAGAAAAGGAGAAGAGTTTTGGGAGCATCCAATCTGCAGAAATGGGTTTTGCGCGTTAGTGGGCATATGCACACTTGAGTATGTATACTCATGCACGTGCATGCATATACACGTGTGTGTGTGTGTGTGTGTGTGTGTGTGTGTGTGTGTGTGTGTGTGTGTGTGTGTGTGTGTGTGTGTGTGTGTGTGTGTGTGTGTGTGTGTGTGTGTGTGTGTGTGTGTGTGTGTGTGTGTGTGTGTGTGTGTGTGTGTGCGTGCGTGTGTGTGTCCCATCGGGAGAGAGGGAGCTTTCTGCAGGAAGATGTCCGATCCAGTCAAGCTATGCCTCTGATCCCAAGCCGCTGACTGTGCTCCCGGGCCCTGTCAGGTCCAGCTGCACTCTCTCTCTCTTTCTCTCTCTCTCTGCCTCTCTCTCTCCCACTCTCTCAATCTTCAGATTTCCCTCCACCCCTTTCTCTCTCTCCCCCCTCCCTCCTCCTCTAACTCTGCCGTGGAGCTGACAGCTTGGCCCCAACAGCGCGCTAACCACATTACCTGAACTCACCACAGTCATTATCCCGCGCCGGACCCACTGGAGCCTGAAAGTCATTCCAACTTCTCTGCCTGCTAGAGGTTAATAGGTGTGTGGATGTGAGATTACATCCCAAAGGCTAAGTGGTGTCCGGCAAATCCCACGGAATTCAATTCCTGCCTGCATGGGAACACCTTTTAGAAAGACAGGTGCCAGAGGGTGTGTGGGTGTGTTTTTTTTTCTCTCTCTCTCTCTCTCTCTCTCTCTCTCTCTCTCTCTCTCTCTCTCTGTCTCTCTCTCTCTCTCTCTCTGTCTATCCCTCTCTCTCTCTTCTGTTTTGTTTTATTTGGCGAACACGCTTCCTGACTTGCATGTCACATTCGATGACAAGAGACAGCCCAAAGTGTCTGGAACATTTCTGTCATAAACGCACCAACAAGCGCACCACCACTCCTGCAGGAGGAGGTTCTTTATTGACTAAGGCCCTGAATGTCCACCGACCTTCTCTTCAATGCTATTTGAAAATGGTTTTATTGGTTACCAAGTTAAGCAGACTTTTCTTATTTAAAGAACTTATTCTTAACCTAGGCGAAACATATTCAACTGTAGTCCTACCTACAGAACAGGTAAGAAGGTTAAACTGAATGACGTATTCTGAATATTATTAAAGGTTCAGTAAACGGAATGGTCAGTTTAGCTAACTTCCTGCCAGTTACTGCAGTTAGCAGTCCCCTCCCTCGTCCCACGTCACCACATTAATGCACTGCGGTCTTCAAGCAGCGAGTTATCTAGCATCATCTCAGATCCGTTTGTGTGATAAAACATGCTAAAAACCATCAAAACAGACATTGGGAAGGATTTTTACCTGCTCCGCCATTGTAGGCGCTTACACATTCACCCATCTGTCGCTCTGCACGTGCACCGGCAGTGAGACGGTTGTCGGTTTGTAGCGTTCTCTCTTCTGATTGGTTATCAGTAGTGGGATCCCCGAAATGTTTATGTGCCAATTACATGCAGAGCGGGTGACTGAAAGATCGGCTTTATGAAATGTGCACACTACAGTATATAAGTGGTCACTGTATGAATAAAGAGTGCTTTAACACTTAAAATAAAATAAATAAATCGCTTACCTCACCTTTAAGCTAGTGGCTATTTGTGAAGTAGTCAATGTCTGCTATTTTGTGCGTATCACCATATATTTATACTGTACCATTTTCAAGCAAAACCATTACAATTAATTATTTATTGTCCGATTGGAGGAACCTCTTAAACAGACTATAAAGCGAACATGAGACATTAACACATTACATTTGAGATTAGGTTAGAGCTATTTTACACAGGGTGTCATCTGTGCACATATATGTGTATAAGTAATAGTTTATGTAATGTTTCTTATATGGTGGAATCTCCTTCCATATATTGGCAGTGAACAGCATAACTGGCTGGTATCCAGTATATGATAAAACTATAGGTCTTAAGTTGGCAAAGCAATATGTCGGTCGCGCCCCATTAGCAAGCTAATGAATAAAGCTTGAACTCTGGATGGACTTGCCTAGTGTGAGTACATAAAACTAAATCTGGCAATTCTCTGAGTATCTTCTTGCATAGTCCTAAATATGGATCTATTTAAAAAAAAATAAGAGTTCAGTGAATGACATGAAAGACTTTTATTTATAGCCATCTCCCTTTGTGGTTCAATAAAGAGACTGAAACCTAAAAGTGTTCTTTGTTAGTGCTAAAATAGGCTTCTGCGACTGCAAAACAACACAACAACAAAAACACTGGCTGTGTGTCCGCCCAGATGCTGCCTTAAAAATGAAGTTTTTATTCTACATAAAATGCTTGAGATTGCATCGAGGTGTCAAGTGACATGTAGCTGCAGAGAATATGGTGCCTTACACTAACATTACATCAGACATGTCACTACAAACGCACATGGTGGCAGGGATGGATGGACGTGTTCCCTTTGCCCCTAAATCTAGCCAGGCTTGCCAGAAATACAAAATGAGATATCTGTGTAGAACCAAAAAAAAAAGGAAAAAGGTACAGGAAAAAGAAAACATGTTATTAACAGACAAGAAAGGATTTTTGAAGGAGGGAATATTTTTTTTAAAAAAAGTCCAAGCTGACTGATAATCACTGGCAGGAATCTTGGAGTGCTCTGCCCATTAACAAGAGTTTTTTTTTTTTTTTTTTTTTTTTTTTTTTGCTTCAAGGGCAGAAAAATCTCCTATGTTTAACTCCTCTGCATTAGGAGCCAATTACACGGCTGGAAAAAAAAAATGACCTGGGGTAGTTTGGTGTCCAAGGTTGTTTGTGCTGACATTCTGCTTTTCAAATCCCAGTCTGTTAATTATGCAAATGGACCACAAGAAGAGCACCCTGTATAAACATATACAGTACGTAGGTAGTTGAGTTTACATAGCCCCCCATATATTCCACCAGTTAGTTAGAGACAGCCCGGCACTTGTTTCAATATTTAAAAAAAAAAAAAAAAGTTGAAAAATGAAATGACCCCTCCGGCTGCAAACGAGCCTCCCTCTCTCCAGTATCCTTCTCAGGCCCTCTCTCTCTCTCTCTCTCTCTCTCTCTGTCTGTCTGTCTCTCTCTCTCTCTCTCTGTCTCTCTCTCTCTCTCTCTTCTCTTCCCCTGTCCTCTTTTTTTTTTCCTTCTTGTGGTGCAGCTCTTGCTTTGCGCAGCGATGCTATGCGACACTGGCCAGCTTTAGAAGGGAAGGCGAGTCCACATTGCATTTACTTGCGAGCAGCAGAGAAAATCCAGTATCAGATGTAATGGGTTTGATTCAAAAAGCCCCGCGGTCATGTTCTGCGCTGCTGTAATATGGTGGTGGTGGGAGTCAGCGGAGATCCTGCACTCATCAGAATGCAGCCTTACACACACTGCACACACACACACACACTAACATACACACACACACACACACACACACACACATTCCCCTCCTTCTCATGTCTGCCCTCTCATTCTTTCCTTATATATTGTCTACTCTCTCTTCATCTCCATCCCTCAATCTTTCTCTCTCCTTGGATGACCAGAGGTGTATACTCTTCACAACCTCATCGTCACCATGTTGTTGCCTAATTACTGTCTCTAAACAAGGGGCCTGTGTTCCCAGCAGTCCTGAATTAAGTGTGTCTGCTGCTCATTGGCAGATGGATAATTGTTTTTTTTTTTTCTTCAGCCGAGGCCAGATTTAGTCAGGTATATTCTGGAGGAGGAGGCATCATGGGATATTGTGGAATAAGCCCCAGGGTAAGTTTCCCTTTTTATTTTTTTGGTTTGCTTCCCCCCCCCTCCCCTTATTTTAATTAAAGAGCAGCCTGCCATCATGTACAGGGCAGCTCTCCAAGACAACATATGATTGGTGAGAGAGGAGTAACAAGTCTTAATTGTTTGCTCCAATCACTGCCATTGCACAGTAGCTGACAGAAACCCCATGCACTCCCTCTAAAAAGATGGATTTATTCTCGCTGCTATTCTAACCCTCATCAATCGCAAATAGGAATTCAGTTAAAATATTTTGACCCATATTAAAATGAGGAGGTATAAAGTTTGAGCTACTGTACTGTATAAGGAGATGCTTAGCTTAGTGGAACCCTGTTAAACTTGCAAGCTGTATGCTTTATAATACATTGAATAACTTTAGCCTGGTGTTTTTTTCTTCTTTTTTAAGGTATGGGGGGGCCAGGTTTGGGGCTCATCAGGGTGGAAGTAAAGCTTCATGGCTCTTTGGCGCCCATGTCCTGCATGCTTTATGACAATGGATGGATTGTGCATCTCTTTTCCCCCCTAGCCTCTTCACAAGTCCACAGACTTCGGAGGGTGAAATCACGAGACAGAAGTAATAAAGCGCCATCCAAAAATATCTCCTGCATTCTCCGTGGTTGAATAAGTTATGCCTCTGTGAAGTGTGTTTTTTTTGTTGCATCCATGTAGGGTCCGGCTACCGACAGCCGGGTCTTGTTTAAAATGTGGCTTTGAGAGAGATTCCACCCCTCTGCCACACGTCCCAGCACCCTAAAGATGGGCTTAAGTATCTCTAATGTTGCATAACAGCAACACCCAGAGCAAGCTGCTGTCCTCTGGCTGCCCCTCCTCTCATGCATCTATTTTTTTTTCTTTTTTTTTTTTTTTTTTTTGGGGGGGGGTTCCTTGGCTCACCACAAACATGGTGAAGCATACGTCTGGCAGCTCCCTCTGTCTGCTGGGGCTTTCCTTTATTATTGTGATGGATGGCAAGGGAGAAAGGGCCCTTTGCCTCTTCATCACCTATCCATGAACAGTGAGAGGCTCGACCCACGGTGAGGTAATTACACCGTCATTATAATGCGCACAAGCGTACACACTCTACACTACATAAACACAGTCCTCTACACACCAGATGGGATCCCCGATGTCCCCGGCCCGATGCCTCCCTCTCTCTCTCTCTCTCTCTCTCTCTCTCTCTCTCTCTCTCTCTCTCTCTCTCTCTCTCTCTCTCTCCCTCCCTCCCTCCCTCATTGTGCATCTCTGCTCCACTATCTTCTCTCCTCAGCTTCCCCTCGCTACACCAACAAGGGAATTCCATGGTTTCCAGGAGAGCTTGCCAGCTCTGGACCATAGAGTGGTGTGTGTGTGTGTGTGTGTGTGTGTGTGTGTGTGTGTGTGTGTGTGTGTGTGTGTGTGAGCGTCTGTTGGCATGGTATGTGCACATGCTCACATGCATATAAAACACCTCTGTGCATTTGCAGGTTCCTGCCATTAACAAGGCCTGTTTAGCGGTGGGCCCTCTACGTCATTGACAGGCTGACAGATGTGGATGCCGATGCCACGCTGCAGGGAGCAAGTTCTCCTGACATAGTCAGACAAGCAGACAAGTTTATTTACACAATCATGGCAAGCCTGCCTGAGTCAACTTTAAGAACTTGGTTTGACCATAAACATTTTTCTAATACTAACCCAATTTTTTATTTTATTGGGATAAATGAACAAATAACTGTGGTGTTACTGCAGCTGAACAAAAGGGCTGGCCTATAGTATAGACTCAGTCCTCTCCTCAGCACAAGTGCCTGCTAGTCAGATGATGAACCTAGTGGTGTCACCAAAATAAAACAGGATGTAACACAGTCTTGAAACATTCAACCAAAGACTAAAGTACACCGATGCACTCCTTTTTAGCCTTTACATATTGGAAGAGCTCCTCTTTTTTGACTTTTTATCCAGGTCAAAAATATTGACACAACTCTCATGTCTGCACATCAAATATGAAGCTAAAGCCAGGAGATGTTAAGTTTGGTTAACAGCGCATGGCAGAATAAACAAATAACCCTTAACAAGCCTAAACGGTGTTGGTAGATGTTTTTTTTTTTTTTTTTTTTGCCATTTGGACAGAATCAAGATAGCAGTTTTCTCCCATATTCAATCTTTTTTCTAACCTAAGCTATACTGTCATCCAACTAACTTCATATTTACTTTACAGTTATGAAAGTGGTATCGATCTTCTCGCATAACGCTCAGCAGGAAAGCATACAAGCGCATTTCCCCAAATGTTGACTTTTTCCTTAGATTTTCCCTTTTATTAATTCAGACAATTCCTGTAAGTCCCATGGGTATCCATCTATTGTTAGTGTGTATATTTCTAAGTTACTACAGAGTGCATTGCTGTACATGGAAAGTTGTTCATTCAAACCATGGCTAGACAGTGCACAGTAGATAATGGGCTTGAAATCGACCTTGATATGAGAGTGTCAAAATCCTCTCGTCACTTGAGATGCATCCATTTGAATTTTTCGGTCAGAAAATGTATAAAAAATGATTGTTCAACTCCTGATGTGTATGCCATGTGTAGGCTAATAAATGATGACACACATAAACGGGTTGCACTGTAAGTGACTGGAAAAAAAAGAGGAGATCCTCTAATTCAATCCCACTCAGGTTCAGACCTCAGACGAGCTTTGAAGGTCAATGCCATGTCCTTGGCTGACACACACACACACACACTCACACACACCGCCTGTTGCTAATTGTAAAAAAAAAAAAAAAAAAAGGAAGGAAGGAAGGAAGGAAGGAAGGAAGGAAGGAAGTGGGGGAGTCGGGTCGGTTACTGTATAAAGTGTGTAAAAGTGTGTCATCTCTTTTTGGTTAGGTCATTGGCCAAAGACGACAGGGAAGTGTCGTTACTGAAGTGAGCCAGTCAAGCTGGAAAGAGTTGTCCCCATTTCCATGCTTTACGCTCACTGTGCCCATGGACGTGTGTGTGTGAATGAATAATGTATATTGACAGATTCCCAACAGAAGCTGGAGGATGGGCATGTTTTTCTTTCTTCCATGAGAATAAACAAGGGAAATTACACATCATGGAAGCGTGCAGCCAGTCTATGAATAGAAGCGGCGGTGTTTCTTCTTTTTTGCCTGGGGATGTAGTTGCATTTTCACAGGTCAGACTGTGATCTTATCCTGAGAGGCTCTGTATGGAGATGCTGCCGAACCATCTCTGGGGTGCTGTTGCTGACTCTTAAAAGGGGCCCCTGTAATCTCTAAAAGCAAAGGGTTAGCATCTCATAAAGGGGGGGAACAAGTGTGGGTGGGGGAAGGGACTTTTATGAGGGCCCAACACATGGTTAGTTGACTGTTATCCATGAGGTTAGGGGTCAAATGTGAGGCCCTAGAACAGCAGGGATGTAAAAAAAAAAAATGACTCTTAAAAAAAAATGGCATCAAATGTATGACGTGAGGAAAGTGAGTGGCGTTTGCAGACGCACTGCTAGTCAGTCTCCCCCTTAAAAGCCTTCACAGGGAAATCAATAGTGGTCTCCATAAGACTTAATCTGGGATCCACACTACTACCGTGGCAGGCGGCCAGCTGAGTGATGTGTGTGTGTGCGGTTTTAAACGGCCCCCGCATCCTGCACGCTTATCTGTAGGTGTCCCGATGATCGTTCTGCTTTCTACTCATCACGTCTGGCTAGTTTATTCTATCTCTCTCTCTCTCGCTCTCTCGCTCCATCCAGCCCTCCTCCTCCATCTCTACCTCCTCTTCCTCCTCTTCTCCCTCCTCTTCCTCCTCCTCCTCTTTCCCCCTCCCTCTCCCCACCAAGTTCGATGCGATCGGCTCTGGGCCCTGCCGTGAGTTCTCGGTGCGGGGCGACAGCGCTGCTGAACATGGCGTCAGACGGGATGATTTTAACGAACCACGACCACCAAATCCGGGTCGGAGTCCTGACAGGTAAATTCGAAAAAAAATGCCCATCGGCTCTTTTTTAAAAACATCTCGCTCCCATTTCCATGAATTCATTTCCGCCGGCTGTCCGCGCGGATCTTCATACATGTCGGCTGGGTTTTTTCTGTCTCTCTCTCTTTCTCTCGCTGGCTTTTTGCAGCCTCTGGAAGGCGACGCTGATTTAAAGCCTTTCCTTTTCTTTAACCGATATGCATTCATTGGCCATGCTACATTAAAGGGCTACATCCAGTGTGCTTATGCGGTGGATGTGCAGCCCCTGCATTGGTTTGTGTCCGCTGCTCATGTAGATTTTCTTGTCGAGCTGTTTCTACCCGCCGAAGAAGAAGGGAGAAGAGCTCAGTTTATGTGTATTGAATAATTCATGTGCCTATCTGCTTGTCAGCGCTCGAAAATTACAGTTGACCGTGTGTTGTGTCGCTGCTAAAGATGCTCGGGCTATAGATTGCATTATTGACACCCAGCTGACCACAGCGATTTTTTTTGAAGTGTTGCTCACGACAGTTGCCGCTGGAGGTGGATGTGGTGGTGTTGGTGGGTGATGATGATGAGCGCATCCTTGGCCTATTAAGACCAGTGGTTGATGTGAGGAAAAAAATAGTGGGAAAAAATGTCGGATAGATGTGGCTTATTTTGTGAATGACAGTGCCGGCCGAGGAGTTTAGGCTGTTACATGACACACGATCGCGTCTCAGGCTCGGTTTGGCGGGGCTGAACACACGGGTAAATCCTCCCGACATTCCTCCAAATGCAACGCGATGACGGCGCGTCTCTCACTCATCACCAGTAGGCTATACTAGTCTATACTGGAAACGAAATGCTCTTGGATGAGATGCGGGGCTGATGGTGTTAGATCGGCCTCTGTGTTTTATTTGATCTCTTAACGTGTACCTGTGTGTGTGTGTGTGTGTGTGTGTGTGTGCGCGCGCGCGCGCGTTCGCGCGCTTGTGTGTGTTGAGTGTGCATAACGTATAGCCTATTGCATTGTCACGTTTCTGATCGTCAAACATCACGCGAGGCGAAGCCAGCGACTGCTGTCATGATCATAAAGTAGCCTTAATGAAAGAGAATTTTTTTTTTGAGAATGTGGAGAAGGAAGAAGGGTGGCGGTGGACGCATGATAAAGGGCTGTCCAGAGGAATACCCCCCCCCCCCCTCTCTTTCTCTCTCTGTGTCCATCCTATGTGAGGCTCGCTCGATCAATATTTCATGGAAGCGTGATCTCACACACACACACACACACACACACACACACACACACACACACACACACACACACACACTCACATAGCGGTATCCCTCCGTATGGAGATCCAGCATTGGCGGAGGAGGAGGTGGTAGGTAGGCGATGTGTAACGGTGGAGGAATGACTGTGTGGAGTAGAAGCTCTCCTGAAATCTGCCAGGGAAACCCCCTACCACCATCACCATCAGCAACACCAGCAAAACACAACCACAAACCACCCGCCGTCTCCTTCAAACTAGAACGCTGGAGAGACGATAGCGATAGAGCGCTGTCCGTGGTGCTGAAATCCAGCGTCACTCACACATCAGTGCGGTACTGACCCTACAGCACGGTAAATACGCCTACTGCATCAGATAGACAGACAGACAGACAGACAGACAGACAGACAGACAGACAGACAGACAGACAGACAGACAGACAGACAGATAGATAGATAGATAGATAGATAGATAGATAGATAGATAGATAGATAGATAGATAGATAGATAGATAGATAGATAGATAGATAGATAGATAGATAGATAGATAGATAGATAGATAGATAGATAGATAGGTACACCCACTGATGTAGAGAGGAAGAGAAACCCCATCACAAGCTACTATGTTTCCACCTCAATCACCAGTGTTGGGGGACACGACTACATCAAAGTACATCAATATGTGTAGTTTGTAGTCACATAAAGAAATCGGTGCTGAACGCTAGCACAAGTGGGCAGCCCCAAACTAAACATGTACATTTGTTAAAGATGATTTATCATTTAGTGTGTGTGTGTGTGTGTGTGTGTGTGTGTGTGTGTGTGTGTGTGTGTGTGTGTGTGTGTGTGTGTGTGTGTGTGTGTGTGTGTGTGTGTGTGTGTGTGTGTGTGTGTGTGTGTGTGTGGTGTGTTTCTCAATCACCATTTTTAGGGGAATTACATAACTGTACGATGAGAGGACTTGGAGTAAATGTGAAAGAAAATACCACACTGATGAGGCCTTGGTGTTTAAAGGCTTTCAACATGGGTTTTTTGTTTGATGTATACTAGATGGTTGTTTTGCCTTATGTTGTAAACCAACTGGAGGTCACAGTGGCCTATACTGACCTGATCCCCCCCCCCCCCGTACCCCTCCCCAACCTTTTTACACCACTATATACATCAATGCCCACGCCACATCACAGGGGGTTCATTTCCCTACGTGTCATCAGTCACTTGAATCCCCCAACTGTATCGCCTGGCGTACATAGTGACAGATTGCCGGTTTGATCTCGCTGTGCAGTGTTGACAATTCCCGCATACATATGGCCCGTGTTGAGACGCGCACAGACAGGCTTATTTGTCTTTTTGATGTATTCGTATGTGTGTATATGGAGTAGGAGGGCTCGCACTGTCAGGGAAACAATGCATCAAAGGAGTGAGGGGAGAACAGTGAGAAAAAGACGGGCGCACGGTGGCATTAAGTTGCCATGTTTTTTTCGCGACCCCTTCCTTAGCCTTTTTCCTTAAGAATGGAATCGTGGCAGGATTAGCCATAGCTATACAAAGGCCGCTTTGTAATTTTTTAATTTTACCTTTTTCAAGAGATGTAAAATAGTTTGACGGGGGAAAAC